>NC_135233.1:537873664-538179693 GCF_051348905.1 Ranitomeya variabilis
ATTAAGGAGTCCCTGGAAAAGGGACATATTCGTCCTTCTTCATCTCCCTTAGGAGCCGGATTTTTCTTTGTATCTAAAAAAGATGGCTCTTTGAGGCCGTGTATTGATTATCGACTCTTGAATAAAATTACAGTCAAATATCAGTATCCTCTGCCACTGCTTACTGATTTGTTTGCTCGAATAAAAGGGGCTAAGTGGTTCTCTAAGATTGATCTCCGTGGGGCGTATAATTTGGTGCGAATTAAGCAGGGGGATGAGTGGAAAACCGCATTTAATACGCCCGAGGGCCAATTTGAGTATTTAGTAATGCCTTTTGGTCTTTCAAATGCCCCTTCAGTCTTTCAGTCCTTTATGCATGACATTTTCCGTGAATATTTGGATAAATTTATGATCGTGTATCTGGATGATATTTTGATTTTTTCGGATGACTGGGATTCTCATGTCCAACAGGTCAGGAGGGTTTTTCAGGTTTTGTGGGCTAATTCCTTGTGTGTGAAGGGTTCTAAGTGTATTTTTGGGGTTCAAAAGATTTCTTTTTTGGGGTACATTTTTTCCCCCTCTTCCATTGAGATGGATCCTGTCAAGGTTCGGGCTATTTGTGATTGGACGCAACCTTCTTCTCTTAAGAGCCTTCAGAAATTTTTGGGCTTTGCTAATTTTTATCGTCGATTTATAACTGGTTTTTCTGATGTTGCTAAACCTTTGACTGATTTGACCAAAAAGGGTGCTGATGTTGCTGATTGGTCCCCTGCTGCTGTGGAGGCCTTTCGGGAGCTTAAGCGCCGCTTTTCTTCCGCCCCTGTGTTGCGTCAGCCTGATGTTACTCTTCCTTTTCAGGTTGAGGTCGATGCTTCCGAGATCGGAGCTGGGGCGGTCTTGTCGCAGAAAAGTTCCGACTGCTCCGTGATGAGACCTTGTGCGTTCTTTTCTCGAAAATTTTCGCCCGCCGAGTGAAATTATGATATTGGTAATCGGGAGCTTTTGGCTATGAAGTGGGCTTTTGAGGAGTGGCGTCATTGGCTTGAGGGGGCAAGACATCAGGTGGTGGTATTGACCGATCACAAGAATTTGATTTATCTTGAGTCTGCCAGGCGCTTGAATCCTAGACAGGCGCGCTGGTCGTTGTTTTTCTCTCGGTTTAATTTTGTGGTCTCATACTTACCGGGTTCTAAAAATGTGAAGGCGGATGCCCTTTCTAGGAGTTTTGAGCCTGATTCCCCTGGTGATTCTGAACCTACAGGTATCCTTAAGGATGGGGTGATATTATCTGCTGTTTCCCCAGACCTGCGACGGGATTTGCAGGAGTTTCAGGCGGATAGACCTGATCGTTGCCCGCCTGGTAGACTGTTTGATCCTGATGATTGGACCAGTAGAGTCATCTCGGAGGTTCATTCTTCTGTGTTGGCAGGTCATCCCGGGATCTTTGGTACCAGGGATTTGGTGGCTAGGTCCTTCTGGTGGCCTTCCCTGTCTCGAGATGTACAAGTTTTTGTGCAGTCTTGTGATGTTTGTGCTCGGGCCAAACCTTGTTGTTCTCGGGCTAGCGGATTGTTGTTATCTTTGCTTATTCCGAAGAGGCCTTGGACTCACATCTCTATGGATTTTATTTCTGATCTCCCTGTTTCTCACAAAATGTCTGTCATCTGGGTGGTGTGTGACCGTTTTTCAAAGATGGTTCATTTGGTGCCCTTGCCTAAGTTGCCTTCCTCATCCGAGTTGGTTCCTCTGTTTTTTCAAAATGTGGTTCGCTTGCATGGTATTCCGGAGAATATCGTTTCTGACAGGGGGACCCAGTTCGTGTCTAGATTTTGGCGGGCGTTCTGTGCTAGGATGGGCATTGATTTGTCTTTTTCGTCTGCGTTCCATCCTCAGACTAATGGCCAGACTGAGCGAACTAATCAGACCTTGGAGACTTATTTGAGGTGTTTTGTGTCTGCAGATCAGGATGACTGGGTTGCCTTTTTGCCGTTGGCGGAGTTTGCCCTCAATAATCGGGCTAGTTCTGCCACTTTGGTTTCTCCTTTTTTTTGCAATTCGGGGTTTCATCCTCATTTTTCTTCCGGTCAGGTGGAGTCTTCGGATTGTCCTGGAGTGGATACTGTGGTGGATAGGTTGCATCGGATTTGGGGACAGGTGGTGGACAATTTGGAGTTGTCCCAGGAAAAGACTCGGCATTTTGCTAACCGCCGTCGTCGTGTTGGTCCTCGTCTTCGTGTTGGGGACTTGGTGTGGTTGTCTTCTCGTTTTGTCCCTATGAGGGTTTCTTCTCCTAAGTTTAAGCCTCGGTTCATCGGCCCGTATAAGATTTTGGAGATTCTTAACCCCGTGTCCTTTCGATTGGACCTCCCAGCATCTTTTTCTATCCATAATGTCTTCCATCGGTCATTATTGCGCAGGTATGAGGTACCGGTTGTGCCTTCTGTTGAGCCTCCCGCTCCGGTGTTGGTTGAGGGTGAATTGGAGTACGTTGTGGAGAAGATCTTGGACTCCCGTGTTTCCAGACGGAAACTTCAGTATCTGGTCAAGTGGAAGGGCTACGGTCAGGAGGATAATTCTTGGGTGACAGCCTCTGATGTTCATGCCTCTGATTTGGTCCGTGCCTTTCATAGGGCTCATCCTGATCGCCCTGGTGGTTCTTGTGAGGGTTCGGTGCCCCCTCCTTGAGGGGGGGGTACTGTTGTGAATTTGGTTTTTGGGCTCCCCCGGTGGTCACTGGTGGTACTGGACTTGTGTGCTTCACTTTCTCTGTTCACCTGTTTCCATCAGGATATGGGAGTATCCTATTTAGCCTTGCTGCTCAGTTATTCTAGTGCCGGCCATCAATGTAACCAGAGCCTTTCTGTTGCATGTTCCTGCTTCTAGACTACTATCAGCTAAGTTGGACTCTTAGTCCTAAGTTTGTTTTGCATTTTTGTTCCAGTTCACAGTTATGTTATTTTTCTGTAGCTGGAAGCTCTTGTGGGCCGAAATTGCCACTCCGGTGTCATGAGTTGATACATGAGTCTTAAAGTAATTTCGGGATGGTATTTTAATAGGGTTTTCAGCTGACCGTGAAGTTCCCTATTGTATCTTCTTGCTATCTAGTAAGCGGACCTCGCTTTGCTGAACCTACCTTCATACTACGTATGTCTTTTCCTCTGAACTCACCGTCAATATATGTGGGGGGCTTCTGTCTCCTTTTTGGGGGAATTTCCCTAGAGGTAAGCCAGGTCTGTCTTTTCCTCTATTAGGGTTAGTTAGTCCTCCGGCTGGCGCTGGGCGTCTAGGGATAAAACGTAGGTACGTCACCCGGCCACTGTTAGTTGTGTGATAGGTTTGGCTCATGGTCAGCTCGAGATTCCATCACCCAGGAGCTGTTCTGTTATTTATGTTCTCTGACTTTCCCTTGCCATTGGGAACCATGACATGGGTCATAACTTCTGTTACAATGATCAGAGGTTGAAATTTTTTGCGTTTTCCTGCTCTTTCCAATGGCCTACAAGCAAGGGAGTAGAGTGTAGGATGTAGGGTGTAGGGTGTAGAGTGTAGGGTGTAGGGTGTAGCGTATAGGGTGTAGAGTGTAGCATGTAGGGTGTAGGGTGTAGAGTGTAGGGTATAGCGTGTAGGGTGTAGAGTGTAGCGTGTACGGTGTAGAGTGTAGCGTGTAGAGTGTACAGTGTAGCGTGTAGCGTGTAGGGTGTAGATTGTAGCATGTAGCGTGAAGGGTGTAGGGTGTAGCGGGTAGCATGTAGAGTGTAGGGTGTAGGGTGTAGCGTGTAGAGTGTAGCGTGTAGGGTGTAGAGTGTAGCATGTAGGGTGTAGAGTGTAGCATGTAGCGTGTAGGGTGTAGGGTTTAGAGTGTAGGGTGTCACGTGTATCGTGTAGGGTGTAGAGTGTAGAGTGTAGCATGTAGGGTGTAGACTGTAGCTTGTAGCTTGTAGGGTGTAGGGTGTAGAATGTAGGGTGTAGCGTATAGGGTGTAGGGTAGAGTGTAGCGTGTAGGGTGTAGGGTGTAGAATGTAGGGTGTAGAGTGTAGGGTGTAGCGTGTAGGGTGTAGAGTGTAGCGTGTAGGGTGTAGAGAGTAGCTTGTAGGGTGTAGAGTGTAGCGTGTAGCGTGTAGGGTGTAGAGTGTAGGGTGTAGTGTGTAGGGTGTAGAGTGTAGCGTGTAGGGTGCAGAGTGTAGCATGTAAAGTGTAGCGTGTAGAGTGTAGAGTGTAGGGTGTAGCGTGTAGGGTGTAGCGTGTAACGTGTAGGGTGTAGCGTGTAGCGTGTAGCGTGTAGAGTGTAGCGTGTAGGGTGTAGGGTGTAGCGTGTAGAGTGTAGCGTGTAGCGTGTAGCTTGTAGCGTGTAGCTTGTAGCGTGTAGGGTGTAGGGTGTAGAGTGTAGCGTGTAGCGTGTAGCGTGTAGCGTGTAGGGTGTAGGGTGTAGAGTGTAGGGTGTAGATTGCAGGGTGTAGCATGTAGGGTGTAGGGTGTAGCGTGTAGGGTGTAGAGTGTAGCGTGTAGGGTGTAGCGTGTAGCGTGTAGCGTGTAGGGTGTAGAGTGTAGGGTGTAGAGTGCAGGGTGTAGCATGTAGGGTGTAGGGTGTAGCGTGTATGGTGTAGAGTGTAGCGTGTAGGGTGTAGCGTGTAGCGTGTAGGGTGTAGCGTGTAGGATGTAGGGTGTAGAGTGTAGCGTGTAAATGTAGAGTGAGGATGTAGAGTGTTGGGTGTAGGGTGTAGAGTAGAGTGTAGAGTGTAGGGTGTAGAGTGTAGGGTGTAGAGTGCACATTTTTCCCCATTTCTCCACTGGGTCATAACTTCTGTTACAATGATAAGAGGTTGAAATTTTTTGCGTTTTCCTGCTCTTTCCAATGGCCTACAAGCAAAAGTGAAGCGGTGAGCAGCAGTTTCTTTTAGTATAGGAGATAACGGAAAACATTTCACATTTTTCCCCATTTCCCCATTGGGTCATAACTTCTGTTACAGTGATCAGAGGTTGAAACTTTTTGCATTTTCCTGCTCTTTCCAATGGCCTACAAGCAAGGGAGTAGAGTGTAGGATGTAGGGTGTAGGGTGTAGAGTGTAGGGTGTAGGGTGTAGCGTATAGGGTGTAGAGTGTAGCGTGCAGGGTATAGGGTGTAGAGTGTAGGGTGTAGCGTGTAGGGTATAGAGTGTAGCATGTAGGGTGTAGAATGTAGCGTGTAAAGTGTAGAGTGTAGCGTGTAGCGTGTAGCGTGTAGCGTGTAGGGTGTAGATTGTAGCGTGTAGCGTGTAGGGTGTAGCGGGTAGCGTGTAGAGTGAAGGGTGTAGGGTGTAGCGTGTAGAGTGTAGCGTGTAGGGTGTAGAGTGTAGCGTGTAGGGTGTAACGTGTAGGGTGTAGAGTGTAGCATGTAGCGTGTAGGGTGTAGGGTTTAGAGTGTAGGGTGTCACGTGTAGCGTGTAGGGTGTAGGGTGTACAGTGCAGAGTGTAGCGTGTAGGGTGTAGAGTGTAGCTTGTAGCGTGTAGGGTGTAGGGTGTAGAATGTAGGGTGTAGCGTATAGGGTGTAGAGTGTAGCGTGTAGGGTGTAGGGTGTAGAGTGTAGGGTGTAGCGTGCAGGGTGTAGAGTGTAGGGTGTAGAGAGTAGCGTGTAGGGTGTAGAGTGTAGCGTGTAGCATGTAGCGTGTAGGGTGTAGAGTGTAGGGTGTAGTGTGTAGGGTGTAGAGTGTAGCGTGTAGGGTGTAGAGTGTAGCGTGTAGCGTATAGCGTGTAGAGTGTAGAGTGTAGGGTGTAGCGTGTAGGGTGTAGCGTGTAGCGTGTAGGGTGTAGGGTGTAGGGTGTAGAGTGTAGGGTGTACTGTGTAGGGTGTAGAGTATAGCGTGTAGGGTGTAGGGTGTATCGTGTAGGGTGTAGCTTGTAGCGTGTAGAGTGTAGCGTGTAGGGTGCAGGGTGTAGAGTGTAGGGTGTAGCGTGTAGGGTGTAGAGTGTAGCGTGTAGGGTGTAGAGTGTAGCGTGTAGGGTGTAGAGTGTAGCGTGTAGCGTGTAGGGTGTAGATTGTAGCGTGTAGCGTGAAGTGGGTAGGGTGTAGCGGGTAGCGTGTACGGTGTAGGGTTTAGAGTGTAGGGTGTCGCGTGTAGCGTGTAGGGTGTAGGGTGTAGGGTGTACAGTGTAGAGTGTAGCGTGTAGGGTGCAGAGTGCAGCATGTAGCGTGTAGGGTGTAGAGTGTAGCGTGTAGGGTGTAGGGTGTAGAGTGTAGGGTGTAGCGTGTAGGGTGTAGCGTGTAGTGTGTAGGGTGTAGAGTGTAGCGTGTAGGGTGTAGAGTGTAGGGTGTAGCGTGTAGGGTGTAGAGTGTAGCGTGTAGGGTGTAGGGTGTAGAGTGTAGAGTGTAGGGTGTAGCACGTAGGGTGTAGAGTGTAGCATGTAGCGTGTAGCGTGTAGGGTGTAGGGTGTAGAGTGTAGCGTGTAGCGTGTAGGTTGTATCGTGTAGGGTGTAGAGTGTAGCGTGTAGGGTGTAGCGTGTAGGGTGTAGCGTGTAGGGTGTAGAGTGTAGAGTGTAGGGTGTATCGTGTAGCGTGTAGGGTGTAGAGTGTAGCGTGTAGAGTGTAGCGGGTAGGGTGTAGAGTGTAGCGTGTAGGGTGTAGGGTGTAGGGTGTGGAGTGTAGTGTGTAGGTTGTAGCGTGTAGCTTGTAGAGTGTAGGGTGTAGCGTGTAGGGTGTAGAGTGTAGCGTGTAGCGTGTAGGGTGTAGGGTGTAGAGTGTAGGGTGTAGCGTGTAGGGTGTAGAGTGTAGCGTGTAGGGTGTAGAGTGCAGAGTGTAGCGTGTAGGGTGTAGAGTGTAGCGTGTAGGGTGTAGGGTGTAGCGTGTAGGGTGTAGAGTGTAGCGTGTAATGTGTAGAGTGTAACGTGTAGCGTGTAGGGTGTAGGGTGTAGCGTGTAGCGTGTAGGGTGTGGAGTGTAGCGTGTAGGGTGTAGGGTGTAGCGTGTAGGTTGTAGAGTGTAGCGTGTAGGGTGTAGAGTGTAACGTGTAGCGTGTAGGGTGTAGCGTGCAGCGTATAGCGTGTAGCGTGTAGGTTGTAGAGCGTAGCGTGTAGCGTGTAGAGTGTAGCGTGTAGATTGTAGGGTGTAGGGTGTAGCGTGTAGAGTGTAGCGTGTAGCGTGTAGCGTGTAGCATGTAGCGTGTAGGGTGCAGGGTGTAGAGTGTAGCGTGTAGCGTGTAGCGTGTAGGGTGTAGGGTGTAGAGTGTAGGGTGTAGCGTGTAGGGTGTAGGGTGTAGCGTGTAGGGTGCAGAGTGTAGCGTGTAGCGTGTAGGGTGTAGGGTGTAGCGTGTAGGGTGTATCGTGAAGCGTGTGGGGTGTAGCGTGTAGCGTGTAGTGTGTAGGGTGTAGGGTGTAGCATGTAGGGTGTAGCGTGTAGGGTGTAGAGTGTAGCATGTAGCGTGTAGGGTGTAAAGTGTAGGGTGTAGCGTGTAGGGTGTAGAGTGTAGCGTGTAGCGTGTAGGGTGTAGGGTGTAGGGTGTAGCATGTAGGGTGTAGCGTGTAGGGTGTAGAGTGTAGCATGTAGCGTGTAGGGTGTAAAGTGTAGGGCGTAGCGTGTAGGGTGTACAGTGTAGCGTGTAGCATGTAGGGTGTAGAGTGTAGGGTGTAGCGTGTAGGGTGTAGGGTGTAGCGTGTAGGTTGTAGAGTGTAGCGTGTAGGGTGTAGAGTGTAACGTGTAGCGTGTAGGGTGTAGGGTGTAGCGTGTAGCGTATAGCGTGTAGCGTGTAGGGTGTAGAGCGTAGCGTGTAGCGTGTAGAGTGTAGCGTGTAGCGTGTAGCGTATAGAGTGTAGCGTGTAGCGTGTAGCGTGTAGGGTGTAGGGTGTAGCCTGTAGGGTGTAGAGTGTAGCGTGTAGGGTGTAGGGTGTAGCGTGTAGGGTGTATCGTGTAGCGTGTAGCGTGTGGGGTGTAGCGTGTAGCGTGTAGTGTGTAGGGTGTAGGGTGTAGAGTGTAGCGTGTAGGGTGTAGAGTGTAGCGTGTAGCGTGTAGGGTTTAGGGTGTAGCATGTAGTGTGTAGCGTGTAGGGTGTAGAGTGTAGCATGTAGCGCGTAGGGTGTAAAGTGTAGGGTGTAGCGTGTAGGGTGTAGAGTGTAGCGTGTAGGGTGTAGAGTGTACGGTGTAGCGTGTAGGGTGTAGCGTGTAGGGTGTAGTGTGTAGCGTGTAGGGTGTAGCGTGTAGCGTGTAGCGTGTAGGGTGTACGGTGTAGCGTGTAGGGTGTAGAGTGTAGGGTGTAGCGTGTAGGGTGTAGCATGTAGGGTGTAGGGTGTTGCTTGTAGGGTGTAGAGTGTAGCGTGTAAGGTGTAGCGTGTAGGGTGTAGCGTGTAGCATGTAGGGTGTAGCGTGTAGCGTGTAGGGTGTACGGAGTAGAGTGTAGGGTGTAGAGTGTAGCGTGTAGCGTGTAGGGTGTAGGGTTTAGAGTGCAGGGTGTAGCATGTAGGGTGTAAAGAGTAGCGTGTAGAGTGTAGCATGTAGCGTGTAGGGTGTAAAGAGTAGGGTGTAGCGTGTAGGGTGTAGAGTGTAGCGTGTAGCGTGTAGGGTGTAGAGTGTAGGGTGTAGCGTGTAGGGTGTAGAGTGTAGCATGTAACGTGTAGCGTGTAGAGTGTAGGGTGTAGGGTGTAGAGTGTAGGGTGTATCATGTAGGGTGTAGTGTGTAGCGTGTATAGTGTAGGGTGTAGCGTGTAGGGTGTAGAGTGTAATGTGTAGCGTGTAGGGTGTAGAGTGTAGGGTGCAGCATGTAGCGTGTAGAGTGTAGGGTGTAGCGTGTAGGGTGTAGAGTGTAGCGTGTAGGGTGTAGGGTGTAGCGCGTAGGGTGTAGAGTGTATCGTGTAGGGTGTAGAGTGTAGCGTGTATAGTGTAGGGTGTAGCGTGTAGGGTGTAGAGTGTAGCATGTAGCGTGTAGGGTGTAGAGTGTAGCGTGTAGGGTGTAGAGTGCAGCGCGTAGCGTGTAGGGTGTAGAGTGTAGCGTGTAGGGTGTAGGGTGTAGAGAGTAGCGTGTAGCGTGTAGGGTGTAGGGTGCAGAGTGTAGGGTGTAGCTTGTAGGGTGTAGAGTGTAGCGTGCAGCATGTAGCGTGTAGCGTGTAGAGTGTAGGGTGTAGCGTGTAGGGTGTAGAGTGTAGCGTGTAGCGTGTAGGGTGTAGGGTGTAGTGTGTAGGGTGTAGAGTGTAGCGTGTAGGGTGTAGAGTGTAATGTGTAGGGTGTAGCGTGTAGCGTGTAGTGTGCAGGGTGTAGAGTGTAGCGTGTAGCGTGTAGAGTGTAGCGTGTAGAGTGTAGGGTGTAGGGTGTAGCCTGTAGAGTGTAGCGTGTAGAATGTAGGGTGTAAAGTGTAGCGTGCAGCGTGTAGAGTGTAGCGTGTAACATGTAGGGTGTAGGGTGTCGCGTGTAGGGTGTAGAGTGTAGCGTGTAGCGTGTAGGGTGTAGCGTGTAGCGTGTAGCGTGCAGGGTGTACGGTGTAGAGTGTAGCGTGTAGGGTGTAGAGTGTAGCGTGTAGGGTGTAGGTTGTAGAGTGTAGGGTGTAGCATGTAGGGTGTAGCGTGTAGCGTGTAGGGTGTAGGGTGTAGCGTGTAGGGTGTAGAGTGTAGCGTGTAGGGTGTAGAGTGTAATGTGTAGGGTGTAGGGTGTAGCGTGTAGCGTGTAGAGTGTAGCGTGTAGAGTGTAGGGTGTAGGGTGTAGCCTGTAGAGTGTAGCGTGTAGCGTGTGGCGTGTAGCGTGTAGGGTGTAAGGTGTAGAGTGTAGCGTGTAGCGTGTAGTGTGTAGGGTGTAGAGTGTAGGGGTGTAGCATGTAGGGTGTAGGGTGTAGCGTGTAGGGTGTAGAGTGTAGCGTGTAGCGTGTAGCGTGTAGGGTGTAGCGTGTAGGGTGTAGCATGTAGGGTGTAGGGTGTAGCGTGCAGAGTGTAGCATGTAGCGTGTAGGGTGTAAAGTGTAGGGTGTAGCGTGTAGGGTGTAGAGTGTAGCGTGTAGCGTGTAGGGTGTAGAGTGTAGCGTGTAGCGTGTAGGGTGTAGGGTGTAGCGTGTAGAGTGTAGGGTGTAGCGTGTAGGGTGTAGAGTGTAGCGTGTAGGGTGTAGGGTGTAGAGTGTAGAGTGCAGCGTGTAGGGTGTAGAGTGTAGCATGTAGCGTGTAGCGTGTAGGGTGTAGGGTGTAGAGTGTAGCGTGTAGCGTGTAGAATGTAGGGTGTATGGTGTAGAGTGTAGCGTGTAGGGTGTAGAGTGTAGCGTGTAGGGTGTAACGTGTAGGGTGTAGAGTGTAGCATGTAGCGTGTAGGGTGTCGCGTGTAGCGTGTAGGGTGTAGGGTGTACAGTGTAGAGTGCAGCGTGTAGGGTGTAGAGTGTAGCGTGTAGCGTGTAGGGTGTAGGGTGTAGAATGTAGGGTGTAGCGTTTAGGGTGTAGAGTGTAGCGTGTAGGGTGTAGGGTGTAGAGTGTAGGGTGTAGCGTGTAGGGTGTAGAGTGTAGCGTGTAAGGTGTAGAGTGTAGAGTGTAGCGTGTAGCGTGAAGGGTGTAGAGTGTAGGGTGTAGTGTGTAGGGTGTAGAGTGTAGCGTGTAGGGTGTAGAGTGTAGCGTGTAGCGTGTAGAGTGTAGCGTGTAGCGTGTAGGGTGTAGAGTGTAGGGTGTAGCGTGTAGGGTGTAGCGTGTAGGGTGTAGGGTTTATGGTGTAGAGTGTAGGGTGTACTATGTAGGGTGTAGAGTATAGCGTGTAGCGTGTAGGGTGTAGGGTGTAGCGTGTAGCGTGTAGCGTGTAGAGTGTAGCGTGTAGGGTGTAGGGTGTAGGGTGTAGAGTGTAGGGTGTAGCATGTAGGGTGTATTGTGTAGCGTGTAGGGTGTAGAGTGTAGCGTGTAGCGTGTAGCGTGTAGGGTGTAGGGTGTAGAGTGTAGCGTGTAGGGTGTAGGGTGTAGAGTGTAGGGTGTAGAGTGTAGGGTGTAGCATGTAGGGTGTAGCGTGTAGGGTGTAGGGTGTAGCGTGTAGCGTGTAGGGTGTAGCGTGTAGCGTGTAGGGTGTAGAGTGTAGCGTGTAAGTGTAGAGTGAGGATGTAGAGTGTTGGGTGTAGGGTGTAGAGTAGAGTGTAGAGTGTAGGGTGTAGAGTGTAGGGTGTAGAGTGCACATTATTCCCCATTTCCCCACTGGGTCAGAACTTCTGTTAGAATGATCAGAGGTTGAAATGTTTTGCGTTTTCCTGCTCTTTCCAATGGCCTACAAGCATAAGTGAAGCAGTGAGCAGCAGTCTCTATTAGTATAGGAGATAACAGAAAACATTTCACAATTTTCCCCATTTCCCAATTGGGTCATAACTTCTGTTACAATGATAAGAGGTTGAAATTTTTTGCGTTTTCCTGCTCTTTCCAATGGCCTACAAGCAAAAGTGAAGCGGTGAGCAGCAGTTTCTATTAGTATAGAAGATAACGGAAAACATTTCACATTTTTCCCCATTTCCCCATTGGATCATAACTTCTGTTACAATGATCAGAGGTTGAAATTTTTTACGTTTTCCTGCTCTTTCCAATGGCCTACAAGCAAGGGAGTAGAGTGTAGGATGTAGGGTGTAGGGTGTAGAGTGTAGGGTGTAGGGTGTAGCGTATAGGGTGTAGAGTGTAGCGTGTAGGGTGTAGGGTGTAGAGTGTAGGGTGTAGCGTGTAGGGTGTAGAGTGTAGCGTGTAGGGTGTAGAGTGTAGCGTGTAGGGTGCAGAGTGTAGTGTGTAGCGTGTAGCGTGTAGGGTGTAGATTGTAGCGTATAGCGTGTAGGGTGTAGGGTGTAGCGGGTAGCGTGTAGGGTGTAGGGTGTAGAGTGTAGCGTGTAGGGTATAGAGTGTAGCGTGTAGGGTGTAACGTGTAGGGTGTAGAGTGTAGCATGTAGCGTGTAGGGTGTAGGGTTTAGAGTGTAGGGTGTCGCGTGTAGGGTGTAGGGTGTACAGTGTAGAGTGTAGCGTGTAGGGTGTAGAGTGTAGCGTGTAGCGTGTAGCGTGTAGGGTGTAGGGTGTAGATTGTAGGGTGTAGCGTATAGGGTGTAGAGTGTAGCGTGTGGGGTGTAGGGTGTAGAGTGTAGGGTGTAGCGTGTAGGGTGTAGAGTGTAGGGTGTAGAGAGTAGCGTGTAGAGTGTAGAGTGTAGCGTGTAGCGTGTAGGGTGTAGAGTGTAGGGTGTAGTGTGTAGGGTGTAGAGTGTAGCGTGTAGGGTGTAGAGTGTAGCGTGTAGCGTGTAGAGTTTAGCGTGTAGCGTGTAGGGTGTAGAGTGTAGGGTGTAGCGTGTAGGGTGTAGCGTGTAGGGTGTATGGTGTAGGGTGTAGAGTGTATGGTGTACTGTGTAGGGTGTAGAGTATAGCGTGTAGCGTGTAGGGTGTAGGGTGTAGCGTGTAGCATGTAGCGTGTAGCGTGTAGAGTGTAGCGTGTAGGGTGTAGGGTGTAGGGTGTAGCGTGTAGCGTGTAGGGTGTAGGGTGTAGAGTGTAGCGTGTAGCGTGTAGGGTGTAGGGTGTAGAGTGTAGGGTGTAGAGTGTAGGGTGTAGCATGTAGGTTGTAGGGTGTAGCGTGTAGGGTGTAGAGTGTAGCGTGTAGCGTGTAGGGTGTAGGGTGTAGCATGTAGCATGTAGGGTGTAGCGTGTAGCCTGTAGCGTGTAGGGTGTAGAGTGTAGCGTGTAAGGGTAGAGTGAGGATGTAGAGTGTTGGGTGTAGGGTGTAGAGTGTAGGGTGTAGAGTGCACATTTTTCCCCATTTCCCCACTGGGTCATAACTTCTGTTAGAATGATCAGAGGTTGAAATGTTTTGTGTTTTCCTGCTCTTTCCAATGGCCTACAAGCATAAGTGAAGCAGTGAGCAGCAGTCTCTATTAGTATAGGAGATAACAGAAAACATTTCACAATTTTCCCCATTTCCCAATTGGGTCATAACTTCTGTTACAATGATAAGAGGTTGAAATTTTTTGCGTTTTCCTGCTCTTTCCAATGGCCTACAAGCAAAAGTGAAGCGGTGAGCAGCAGTTTCTATTAGTATAGGAGATAACGGAAAACATTTCACATTTTTCCCCATTTCCCAATTGGGTCATAACTTCTGTTACAATGATCAGAGGTTGAAATTTTTTGCGTTTTCCTGCTCTTTCCAATGGCCTACAAGCAAAAGTGAAGCGGTGAGCAGCAGTTTCTATTAGTATAGGAGATAACGGAAAACATTTCACATTTTTCCCCATTTCACCATTGGGTCATAACTTCTGTTACAATGATCAGAGGTTGAAATTTTTTGCGTTTTCCTGCTCTTTCCAATGGCCTACAAGCAAGGGAGTAGAGTGTAGGATGTAGGGTGTAGGGTGTAGAGTGTAGGGTGTAGGGTGTAGCGTATAGGGTGTAGAGTGTAGCATGTAGGGTGTAGGGTGTAAAGTGTAGGGTGTAGCGTGTAGGGTGTAGAGTGTAGCGTGTAGGGTGTAGAGTGTAGCGTGTAGGGTGTATAGTGCAGCGTGTAGCGTGTAGGGTGTAGATTGTAGCGTGTAGCGTGTAGGGTGTACGGTGTAGCGGGTAGCGTGTAGAGTGTAGAGTGTAGGGTGTAGGGTGTAGAGTGTAGCGTGTAGGGTGTAGAGTGTAGCGTGTAGGGTGTAACGTGTAGGGTGTAGAGTGTAGCATGTAGCGTGTAGGGTGTAGGGTTTAGAGTGTAGGGTGTCGCGTGTAGCGTGTAGGGTGTAGGGTGTACAGTGTAGAGTGCAGCGTGTAGGGTGTAGAGTGTAGCGTGTAGCGTGTAGGGTGTAGGGTGTAGAATGTAGGGTGTAGCGTATAGGGTGTAGAGTGTAGCGTGTAGGGTGTAGGGTGTAGAGTGTAGGGTGTAGCGTGTAGGGTGTAGAGTGTAGCGTGTAAGGTGTAGAGTGTAGAGTGTAGCGTCTAGCGTGAAGGGTGTAGAGTGTAGGGTGTAGTGTGTAGGGTGTAGAGTGTAGCGTGTAGGGTGTAGAGTGTAGCGTGTAGCGTGTAGAGTGTAGCGTGTAGCGTGTAGGGTGTAGAGTGTAGGGTGTAGCGTGTAGGGTGTAGCGTGTAGGGTGTAGGGTTTATGGTGTAGAGTGTAGGGTGTACTATGTAGGGTGTAGAGTATAGCGTGTAGCGTGTAGGGTGTAGGGTGTAGCGTGTAGCGTGTAGCGTGTAGAGTGTAGCGTGTAGGGTGTAGGGTGTAGCGTGTAGCATGTAGCATGTAGGGTGTAGGGTGTAGAGTGTAGCGTGTATGGTGTAGGGTGTAGAGTGTAGGGTGTGGAGTGTAGGGTGTAGCATGTAGGTTGTAGGGTGTAGCGTGTAGGGTGTAGAGTGTAGCGTGTAGCGTGTAGGGTGTAGGGTGTAGAGTGTAGCGTGTAAGGGTAGAGTGAGGATTTTGGAGTGTTGGGTGTAGGGTGTAGAGTAGAGTGTAGAGTGTAGGGTGTAGAGTGTAGGTTGTAGAGTGCACATTTTTCCCCATTTCCCCACTGGGTCATAACTTCTGTTAGAATGATCAGAGGTTGAAATGTTTTGCGTTTTCCTGCTCTTTCCAATGGCCTACAAGCATAACTGAAGCAGTGAGCAGCAGTCTCTATTAGTATAGGAGATAACAGAAAACATTTCACAATTTTCCCCATTTCCCAATTGGGTCATAACTTCTGTTACAATGATAAGAGGTTGAAATTTTTTGCGTTTTCCTGCTCTTTCCAATGGCCTACAAGCAAAAGTGAAGCGGTGAGCAGCAGTTTCTATTAGTATAGGAGATAACAGAAAACATTTCACATTTTTCCCCATTTCCCCATTGGGTCTGTTGTGAATTTGTTTTTTGGGCTCCCCCGGTGGTCACTGGTGGTACTGGTCTTGTGTGCTTCACTTTCTCTGTTCACCTGTTTCCATCAGGATATGGGAGTATCCTATTTAGCCTTGCTGCTCAGTTATTCTAGTGCCGGCCATCAATGTAACCAGAGCCTTTCTGTTGCATGTTCCTGCTTCTAGACTACTATCAGCTAAGTTGGACTCTTAGTCCTAAGTTTGTTTTGCATTTTTGTTCCAGTTCACAGTTATGTTATTTTTCTGTAGCTGGAAGCTCTTGTGGGCCGAAATTGCCACTCCGGTGTCATGAGTTGACACATGAGTCTTAAAGTAATTTCGGGATGGTATTTTAATAGGGTTTTCAGCTGACCGTGAAGTTCCCTATTGTATCTTCTTGCTATCTAGTAAGCGGACCTCGCTTTGCTGAACCTACCTTCATACTACGTATGTCTTTTCCTCTGAACTCACCGTCAATATATGTGGGGGGCTTCTGTCTCCTTTTTGGGGGAATTTCCCTAGAGGTAAGCCAGGTCTGTCTTTTCCTCTATTAGGGTTAGTTAGTCCTCCGGCTGGCGCTGGGCGTCTAGGGATAAAACGTAGGTACGTCACCCGGCCACTGTTAGTTGTGTGATAGGTTTGGCTCATGGTCAGCTCGAGATTCCATCACCCAGGAGCTGTTCTGTTATTTATGTTCTCTGACTTTCCCTTGCCATTGGGAACCATGACAGTATGGCCGGCCAAGGGTTAAAACCGTTGGCAGAAGAAAGGAGAGAAAAAGAAGTCTGCAGATTTTTTTTTTTTTTTTTCCTCTGAGCTTGCTTTTTAGTTGACTCAGTTGCATTTCTGCTCTAATTGCAGCCTTTGTCTCTCTCTCTCCTTCTAATCCTTGAATGGCTCTGATCTCACCTGATTAAAATGGATCCTCAGAGTGTGGCTACAGGTTTGAATAATCTTGCTATGAAGGTTCAAAATTTACAGGATTTTGTTATTCATGCTCCTATATCTGAACCTAGAATTCCTATACCAGAATTTTTCTCCGGGGATAGATCTCGTTTCCTGAATTTCAAAAATAATTGTAAATTATTTCTTTCCCTGAGATCTCGCTCCGCTGGAGATCCCGCACAGCAGGTTAAGATAGTAATTTCCTTGCTGCGGGGTGACCCTCAAAACTGGGCATTTGCATTGGCACCCGGGGATCCTGCGTTGCTCAATGTGGATGCGTTTTTTCTGGCTTTGGGGTTGCTTTATGAGGATCCTAACTTAGGGCCATCAAGGCTTTTTCAGCCTGAATCTCTATCTCAAGGGCAAGATGAAGCTGAAATATACTGCCAAAAATTTCGTAAATGGTCTGTGCTTACTCAGTGGAATGAGTGCGCCCTGGCGGCGAATTTCAGAGAGGGTCTCTCTGATGCCATTAAAGATGTTATGGTGGGGTTCCCTGCACCTACAGGTCTGAATGAGTCCATGACAATGGCTATTCAGATTGATCGGCGTTTGCGGGAGCGCAAACCTGTGCACCATTTGGCGGTGTCTTCTGAGAAGGCTCCAGAAAATATGCAATGTGATAGAATTCTGTCCAGAAGCGAACGGCAGAATTTTAGGCGAAAAAATGGGTTGTGCTTCTATTGTGGTGATTCAACTCATGTTATATCAGCATGCTCTAAACGTACAAAAAAGGTTGATAAGTCTATTTCAATTGGCACTTTACAGTCTAAGTTTATTCTGTCTGTGACCTTGATTTGTTCATTATCGTCAATTACTGCGGATGCCTATGTCGACTCTGGCGCCGCTTTGAGTCTAATGGATTGGTCCTTTGCCAGGTGCTGTGGGTTTGATCTAGAGCCTCTGGAAGTTCCTATACCTCTGAAGGGTATTGACTCTACACCATTGGCTAGTAATAAACCACAATACTGGACACAAGTGACTATGCGTATGAATCCAGACCATCAGGAGATGATTCGCTTCCTTGTGTTGTACAATCTACATGACGTTTTGGTGCTCGGATTACCATGGTTACAAGCTCATAACCCAGTCCTTGACTGGAAAGCAATGTCTGTGTTAAGCTGGGGATGTCAGGGGGCTCATGGGGACGTACCTTTGGTTTCCATTTCGTCATCTATTCCCTCTGAGATTCCGGAATTTTTATCTGATTATCGTGATGTTTTTGAGGAGCCTAAGCTTGGTTCACTACCTCCTCACAGAGATTGCGATTGTGCCATAGATCTGATTCCGGGCAGTAAATTTCCAAAGGGTCGTTTATTTAATCTATCTGTACCTGAACATGCTGCTATGCGAGAATATATTAAGGAGTCCCTGGAAAAGGGACATATTCGTCCTTCTTCATCTCCCTTAGGAGCCGGATTTTTCTTTGTATCTAAAAAAGATGGCTCTTTGAGGCCGTGTATTGATTATCGACTCTTGAATAAAATTACAGTCAAATATCAGTATCCTCTGCCACTGCTTACTGATTTGTTTGCTCGAATAAAAGGGGCTAAGTGGTTCTCTAAGATTGATCTCCGTGGGGCGTATAATTTGGTGCGAATTAAGCAGGGGGATGAGTGGAAAACCGCATTTAATACGCCCGAGGGCCAATTTGAGTATTTAGTAATGCCTTTTGGTCTTTCAAATGCCCCTTCAGTCTTTCAGTCCTTTATGCATGACATTTTCCGTGAATATTTGGATAAATTTATGATCGTGTATCTGGATGATATTTTGATTTTTTCGGATGACTGGGATTCTCATGTCCAACAGGTCAGGAGGGTTTTTCAGGTTTTGTGGGCTAATTCCTTGTGTGTGAAGGGTTCTAAGTGTATTTTTGGGGTTCAAAAGATTTCTTTTTTGGGGTACATTTTTTCCCCCTCTTCCATTGAGATGGATCCTGTCAAGGTTCGGGCTATTTGTGATTGGACGCAACCTTCTTCTCTTAAGAGCCTTCAGAAATTTTTGGGCTTTGCTAATTTTTATCGTCGATTTATAACTGGTTTTTCTGATGTTGCTAAACCTTTGACTGATTTGACCAAAAAGGGTGCTGATGTTGCTGATTGGTCCCCTGCTGCTGTGGAGGCCTTTCGGGAGCTTAAGCGCCGCTTTTCTTCCGCCCCTGTGTTGCGTCAGCCTGATGTTACTCTTCCTTTTCAGGTTGAGGTCGATGCTTCCGAGATCGGAGCTGGGGCGGTCTTGTCGCAGAAAAGTTCCGACTGCTCCGTGATGAGACCTTGTGCGTTCTTTTCTCGAAAATTTTCGCCCGCCGAGTGAAATTATGATATTGGTAATCGGGAGCTTTTGGCTATGAAGTGGGCTTTTGAGGAGTGGCGTCATTGGCTTGAGGGGGCAAGACATCAGGTGGTGGTATTGACCGATCACAAGAATTTGATTTATCTTGAGTCTGCCAGGCGCTTGAATCCTAGACAGGCGCGCTGGTCGTTGTTTTTCTCTCGGTTTAATTTTGTGGTCTCATACTTACCGGGTTCTAAAAATGTGAAGGCGGATGCCCTTTCTAGGAGTTTTGAGCCTGATTCCCCTGGTGATTCTGAACCTACAGGTATCCTTAAGGATGGGGTGATATTATCTGCTGTTTCCCCAGACCTGCGACGGGATTTGCAGGAGTTTCAGGCGGATAGACCTGATCGTTGCCCGCCTGGTAGACTGTTTGATCCTGATGATTGGACCAGTAGAGTCATCTCGGAGGTTCATTCTTCTGTGTTGGCAGGTCATCCCGGGATCTTTGGTACCAGGGATTTGGTGGCTAGGTCCTTCTGGTGGCCTTCCCTGTCTCGAGATGTACAAGTTTTTGTGCAGTCTTGTGATGTTTGTGCTCGGGCCAAACCTTGTTGTTCTCGGGCTAGCGGATTGTTGTTATCTTTGCTTATTCCGAAGAGGCCTTGGACTCACATCTCTATGGATTTTATTTCTGATCTCCCTGTTTCTCACAAAATGTCTGTCATCTGGGTGGTGTGTGACCGTTTTTCAAAGATGGTTCATTTGGTGCCCTTGCCTAAGTTGCCTTCCTCATCCGAGTTGGTTCCTCTGTTTTTTCAAAATGTGGTTCGCTTGCATGGTATTCCGGAGAATATCGTTTCTGACAGGGGGACCCAGTTCGTGTCTAGATTTTGGCGGGCGTTCTGTGCTAGGATGGGCATTGATTTGTCTTTTTCGTCTGCGTTCCATCCTCAGACTAATGGCCAGACTGAGCGAACTAATCAGACCTTGGAGACTTATTTGAGGTGTTTTGTGTCTGCAGATCAGGATGACTGGGTTGCCTTTTTGCCGTTGGCGGAGTTTGCCCTCAATAATCGGGCTAGTTCTGCCACTTTGGTTTCTCCTTTTTTTTGCAATTCGGGGTTTCATCCTCATTTTTCTTCCGGTCAGGTGGAGTCTTCGGATTGTCCTGGAGTGGATACTGTGGTGGATAGGTTGCATCAGATTTGGGGACAGGTGGTGGACAATTTGGAGTTGTCCCAGGAAAAGACTCGGCATTTTGCTAACCGCCGTCGTCGTGTTGGTCCTCGTCTTCGTGTTGGGGACTTGGTGTGGTTGTCTTCTCGTTTTGTCCCTATGAGGGTTTCTTCTCCTAAGTTTAAGCCTCGGTTCATCGGCCCGTATAAGATTTTGGAGATTCTTAACCCCGTGTCCTTTCGATTGGACCTCCCAGCATCTTTTTCTATCCATAATGTCTTCCATCGGTCATTATTGCGCAGGTATGAGGTACCGGTTGTGCCTTCTGTTGAGCCTCCCGCTCCGGTGTTGGTTGAGGGTGAATTGGAGTACGTTGTGGAGAAGATCTTGGACTCCCGTGTTTCCAGACGGAAACTTCAGTATCTGGTCAAGTGGAAGGGCTACGGTCAGGAGGATAATTCTTGGGTGACAGCCTCTGATGTTCATGCCTCTGATTTGGTCCGTGCCTTTCATAGGGCTCATCCTGATCGCCCTGGTGGTTCTTGTGAGGGTTCGGTGCCCCCTCCTTGAGGGGGGGGTACTGTTGTGAATTTGGTTTTTGGGCTCCCCCGGTGGTCACTGGTGGTACTGGACTTGTGTGCTTCACTTTCTCTGTTCACCTGTTTCCATCAGGATATGGGAGTATCCTATTTAGCCTTGCTGCTCAGTTATTCTAGTGCCGGCCATCAATGTAACCAGAGCCTTTCTGTTGCATGTTCCTGCTTCTAGACTACTATCAGCTAAGTTGGACTCTTAGTCCTAAGTTTGTTTTGCATTTTTGTTCCAGTTCACAGTTATGTTATTTTTCTGTAGCTGGAAGCTCTTGTGGGCCGAAATTGCCACTCCGGTGTCATGAGTTGATACATGAGTCTTAAAGTAATTTCGGGATGGTATTTTAATAGGGTTTTCAGCTGACCGTGAAGTTCCCTATTGTATCTTCTTGCTATCTAGTAAGCGGACCTCGCTTTGCTGAACCTACCTTCATACTACGTATGTCTTTTCCTCTGAACTCACCGTCAATATATGTGGGGGGCTTCTGTCTCCTTTTTGGGGGAATTTCCCTAGAGGTAAGCCAGGTCTGTCTTTTCCTCTATTAGGGTTAGTTAGTCCTCCGGCTGGCGCTGGGCGTCTAGGGATAAAACGTAGGTACGTCACCCGGCCACTGTTAGTTGTGTGATAGGTTTGGCTCATGGTCAGCTCGAGATTCCATCACCCAGGAGCTGTTCTGTTATTTATGTTCTCTGACTTTCCCTTGCCATTGGGAACCATGACATGGGTCATAACTTCTGTTACAATGATCAGAGGTTGAAATTTTTTGCGTTTTCCTGCTCTTTCCAATGGCCTACAAGCAAGGGAGTAGAGTGTAGGATGTAGGGTGTAGGGTGTAGAGTGTAGGGTGTAGGGTGTAGCGTATAGGGTGTAGAGTGTAGCATGTAGGGTGTAGGGTGTAGAGTGTAGGGTGTAGCGTGTAGGGTGTAGAGTGTAGCGTGTACGGTGTAGAGTGTAGCGTGTAGAGTGTACAGTGTAGCGTGTAGCGTGTAGGGTGTAGATTGTAGCATGTAGCGTGAAGGGTGTAGGGTGTAGCGGGTAGCATGTAGAGTGTAGGGTGTAGGGTGTAGCGTGTAGAGTGTAGCGTGTAGGGTGTAGAGTGTAGCGTGTAGGGTGTAGAGTGTAGCATGTAGCGTGTAGGGTGTAGGGTTTAGAGTGTAGGGTGTCACGTGTATCGTGTAGGGTGTAGAGTGTAGAGTGTAGCATGTAGGGTGTAGACTGTAGCGTGTAGCTTGTAGGGTGTAGGGTGTAGAATGTAGGGTGTAGCGTATAGGGTGTAGGGTAGAGTGTAGCGTGTAGGGTGTAGGGTGTAGAATGTAGGGTGTAGAGTGTAGGGTGTAGCGTGTAGGGTGTAGAGTGTAGCGTGTAGGGTGTAGAGAGTAGCTTGTAGGGTGTAGAGTGTAGCGTGTAGCGTGTAGGGTGTAGAGTGTAGGGTGTAGTGTGTAGGGTGTAGAGTGTAGCGTGTAGGGTGCAGAGTGTAGCATGTAAAGTGTAGCGTGTAGAGTGTAGAGTGTAGGGTGTAGCGTGTAGGGTGTAGCGTGTAACGTGTAGGGTGTAGCGTGTAGCGTGTAGCGTGTAGAGTGTAGCGTGTAGGGTGTAGGGTGTAGCGTGTAGAGTGTAGCGTGTAGCGTGTAGCTTGTAGCGTGTAGCTTGTAGCGTGTAGGGTGTAGGGTGTAGAGTGTAGCGTGTAGCGTGTAGCGTGTAGGGTGTAGGGTGTAGAGTGTAGGGTGTAGATTGCAGGGTGTAGCATGTAGGGTGTAGGGTGTAGCGTGTAGGGTGTAGAGTGTAGCGTGTAGGGTGTAGCGTGTAGCGTGTAGCGTGTAGGGTGTAGAGTGTAGGGTGTAGAGTGCAGGGTGTAGCATGTAGGGTGTAGGGTGTAGCGTGTATGGTGTAGAGTGTAGCGTGTAGGGTGTAGCGTGTAGCGTGTAGGGTGTAGGGTGTAGCGTGTAGGATGTAGGGTGTAGAGTGTAGCGTGTAAATGTAGAGTGAGGATGTAGAGTGTTGGGTGTAGGGTGTAGAGTAGAGTGTAGAGTGTAGGGTGTAGAGTGTAGGGTGTAGAGTGCACATTTTTCCCCATTTCTCCACTGGGTCATAACTTCTGTTACAATGATAAGAGGTTGAAATTTTTTGCGTTTTCCTGCTCTTTCCAATGGCCTACAAGCAAAAGTGAAGCGGTGAGCAGCAGTTTCTTTTAGTATAGGAGATAACGGAAAACATTTCACATTTTTCCCCATTTCCCCATTGGGTCATAACTTCTGTTACAGTGATCAGAGGTTGAAACTTTTTGCATTTTCCTGCTCTTTCCAATGGCCTACAAGCAAGGGAGTAGAGTGTAGGATGTAGGGTGTGTGGTGTAGAGTGTAGGGTGTAGGGTGTAGCGTATAGGGTGTAGAGTGTAGCGTGCAGGGTATAGGGTGTAGAGTGTAGGGTGTAGCGTGTAGGGTATAGAGTGTAGCATGTAGGGTGTAGAATGTAGCTTTAAAGTGTAGAGTGTAGCGTGTAGCGTGTAGCGTGTAGGGTGTAGATTGTAGCGTGTAGCGTGTAGGGTGTAGCGGGTAGCGTGTAGAGTGAAGGGTGTAGGGTGTAGCGTGTAGAGTGTAGCGTGTAGGGTGTAGAGTGTAGCGTGTAGGGTGTAACGTGTAGGGTGTAGAGTGTAGCATGTAGCGTGTAGGGTTTAGAGTGTAGGGTGTCACGTGTAGCGTGTAGGGTGTAGGGTGTACAGTGCAGAGTGTAGCGTGTAGGGTGTAGAGTGTAGCTTGTAGCGTGTAGGGTGTAGGGTGTAGAATGTAGGGTGTAGCGTATAGGGTGTAGAGTGTAGCGTGTAGGGTGTAGGGTGTAGAGTGTAGGGTGTAGCGTGCAGGGTGTAGAGTGTAGGGTGTAGAGAGTAGCGTGTAGGGTGTAGAGTGTAGCGTGTAGCATGTAGCGTGTAGGGTGTAGAGTGTAGGGTGTAGTGTGTAGGGTGTAGAGTGTAGCGTGTAGGGTGTAGAGTGTAGCGTGTAGCGTATAGCGTGTAGAGTGTAGAGTGTAGGGTGTAGCGTGTAGGGTGTAGCGTGTAGCGTGTAGGGTGTAGGGTGTAGGGTGTAGAGTGTAGGGTGTACTGTGTAGGGTGTAGAGTATAGCGTGTAGGGTGTAGGGTGTAGCGTGTAGGGTGTAGCTTGTAGCGTGTAGAGTGTAGCGTGTAGGGTGCAGGGTGTAGAGTGTAGGGTGTAGCGTGTAGGGTGTAGAGTGTAGCGTGTAGGGTGTAGAGTGTAGCGTGTAGGGTGTAGAGTGTAGCGTGTAGCGTGTAGGGTGTAGATTGTAGCGTGTAGCGTGAAGTGGGTAGGGTGTAGCGGGTAGCGTGTACGGTGTAGGGTTTAGAGTGTAGGGTGTCGCGTGTAGCGTGTAGGGTGTAGGGTGTAGGGTGTACAGTGTAGAGTGTAGCGTGTAGGGTGCAGAGTGCAGCATGTAGCGTGTAGGGTGTAGAGTGTAGCGTGTAGGGTGTAGGGTGTAGAGTGTAGGGTGTAGCGTGTAGGGTGTAGCGTGTAGCGTGTAGGGTGTAGAGTGTAGCGTGTAGGGTGTAGAGTGTAGGGTGTAGCGTGTAGAGTGTAGAGTGTAGCGTGTAGGGTGTAGGGTGTAGAGTGTAGAGTGTAGGGTGTAGCACGTAGGGTGTAGAGTGTAGCATGTAGCGTGTAGCGTGTAGGGTGTAGGGTGTAGAGTGTAGCGTGTAGCGTGTAGGTTGTATCGTGTAGGGTGTAGAGTGTAGCGTGTAGCGTGTAGGGTGTAGCGTGTAGGGTGTAGCGTGTAGGGTGTAGAGTGTAGAGTGTAGGGTGTATCGTGTAGCGTGTAGGGTGTAGAGTGTAGCGTGTAGAGTGTAGCGTGTAGGGTGTAGAGTGTAGCGTGTAGGGTGTAGGGTGTAGGGTGTGGAGTGTAGTGTGTAGGTTGTAGCGTGTAGCTTGTAGAGTGTAGGGTGTAGCGTGTAGAGTGTAGAGTGTAGCATGTAGCGTGTAGGGTGTAGGGTGTAGAGTGTAGGGTGTAGCGTGTAGGGTGTAGAGTGTAGCGTGTAGGGTGTAGAGTGTAGCGTGTAGCGTGTAGGGTGTAGGGTGTAGAGTGTAGGGTGTAGCGTGTAGGGTGTAGAGTGTAGCGTGTAGGGTGTAGAGTGCAGAGTGTAGCGTGTAGGGTGTAGAGTGTAGCGTGTAGGGTGTAGGGTGTAGCGTGTAGGGTGTAGAGTGTAGCGTGTAATGTGTAGAGTGTAACGTGTAGCGTGTAGGGTGTAGGGTGTAGCGTGTAGCGTGTAGGGTGTGGAGTGTAGCGTGTAGGGTGTAGGGTGTAGCGTGTAGGTTGTAGAGTGTAGCGTGTAGGGTGTAGAGTGTAACGTGTAGCGTGTAGGGTGTAGGGTGTAGCGTGCAGCGTATAGCGTGTAGCGTGTAGGTTGTAGAGCGTAGCGTGTAGCGTGTAGAGTGTAGCGTGTAGATTGTAGGGTGTAGGGTGTAGCGTGTAGAGTGTAGCGTGTAGCGTGTAGCGTGTAGCATGTAGCGTGTAGGGTGTAGAGTGTAGCGTGTAGCGTGTAGCGTGTAGGGTGTAGGGTGTAGAGTGTAGGGTGTAGCGTGTAGGGTGTAGGGTGTAGCGTGTAGGGTGCAGAGTGTAGCGTGTAGCGTGTAGGGTGTAGGGTGTAGCGTGTAGGGTGAATCGTGAAGCGTGTGGGGTGTAGCGTGTAGCGTGTAGTGTGTAGGGTGTAGGGTGTAGCATGTAGGGTGTAGCGTGTAGGGTGTAGAGTGTAGCATGTAGCGTGTAGGGTGTAAAGTGTAGGGTGTAGCGTGTAGGGTGTAGAGTGTAGCGTGTAGCGTGTAGGGTGTAGGGTGTAGGGTGTAGGGTGTAGCATGTAGGGTGTAGCGTGTAGGGTGTAGAGTGTAGCATGTAGCGTGTAGGGTGTAAAGTGTAGGGCGTAGCGTGTAGGGTGTACAGTGTAGCGTGTAGCATGTAGGGTGTAGAGTGTAGGGTGTAGCGTGTAGGGTGTAGGGTGTAGCGTGTAGGTTGTAGAGTGTAGCGTGAAGGGTGTAGAGTGTAACGTGTAGCGTGTAGGGTGTAGGGTGTAGCGTGTAGCGTATAGCGTGTAGCGTGTAGGGTGTAGAGCGTAGCGTGTAGCGTGTAGAGTGTAGCGTGTAGCGTGTAGCGTGTAGAGTGTAGCGTGTAGCGTGTAGCGTGTAGGGTGTAGAGTGTAGGGTGTAGCGTGTAGGGTGTAGAGTGTAGCGTGTAGCGTGTAGGGTGTAGGGTGTAGCGTGTAGGGTGTATCGTGTAGCGTGTAGCGTGTGGGGTGTAGCGTGTAGCGTGTAGTGTGTAGGGTGTAGGGTGTAGAGTGTAGCGTGTAGGGTGTAGAGTGTAGCGTGTAGCGTGTAGGGTTTAGGGTGTAGCATGTAGTGTGTAGCGTGTAGGGTGTAGAGTGTAGCATGTAGCGCGTAGGGTGTAAAGTGTAGGGTGTAGCGTGTAGGGTGTAGAGTGTAGCGTGTAGGGTGTAGAGTGTACGGTGTAGCGTGTAGGGTGTAGCGTGTAGGGTGTAGTGTGTAGCGTGTAGGGTGTAGCGTGTAGCGTGTAGCGTGTAGGGTGTACGGTGTAGCGTGTAGGGTGTAGAGTGTAGGGTGTAGCGTGTAGGGTGTAGCATGTAGGGTGTAGGGTGTTGCTTGTAGGGTGTAGAGTGTAGCGTGTAAGGTGTAGCGTGTAGGGTGTAGCGTGTAGCATGTAGGGTGTAGCGTGTAGGGTGTACGGAGTAGAGTGTAGGGTGTAGAGTGTAGCGTGTAGCGTGTAGGGTGTAGGGTTTAGAGTGCAGGGTGTAGCATGTAGGGTGTAAAGAGTAGCGTGTAGAGTGTAGCATGTAGCGTGTAGGGTGTAAAGAGAAGGGTGTAGCGTGTAGGGTGTAGAGTGTAGCGTGTAGCGTGTAGGGTGTAGAGTGTAGGGTGTAGCGTGTAGGGTGTAGAGTGTAGCATGTAACGTGTAGCGTGTAGAGTGTAGGGTGTAGGGTGTAGAGTGTAGGGTGTATCATGTAGGGTGTAGAGTGTAGCGTGTATAGTGTAGGGTGTAGCGTGTAGGGTGTAGAGTGTAGTGTGTAGCGTGTAGGGTGTAGAGTGTAGGGTGCAGCATGTAGCGTGTAGAGTGTAGGGTGTAGCGTGTAGGGTGTAGAGTGTAGCGTGTAGGGTGTAGGGTGTAGCGCGTAGGGTGTAGAGTGTATCGTGTAGGGTGTAGAGTGTAGCGTGTATAGTGTAGGGTGTAGCGTGTAGGGTGTAGAGTGTAGCATGTAGCGTGTAGGGTGTAGAGTGTAGCGTGTAGGGTGTAGGGTGTAGAGTGCAGCGCGTAGCGTGTAGGGTGTAGAGTGTAGCGTGTAGGGTGTAGGGTGTAGAGAGTAGCGTGTAGCGTGTAGGGTGTAGGGTGCAGAGTGTAGGGTGTAGCTTGTAGGGTGTAGAGTGTAGCGTGCAGCATGTAGCGTGTAGCGTGTAGAGTGTAGGGTGTAGCGTGTAGGGTGTAGAGTGTAGCGTGTAGCGTGTAGGGTGTAGGGTGTAGTGTGTAGGGTGTAGAGTGTAGCGTGTAGGGTGTAGAGTGTAATGTGTAGGGTGTAGCGTGTAGCATGTAGTGTGCAGGGTGTAGAGTGTAGCGTGTAGCGTGTAGAGTGTAGCGTGTAGAGTGTAGGGTGTAGGGTGTAGCCTGTAGAGTGTAGCGTGTAGAATGTAGGGTGTAGAGTGTAGCGTGCAGCGTGTAGAGTGTAGCGTGTAACATGTAGGGTGTAGGGTGTCGCGTGTAGGGTGTAGAGTGTAGCGTGTAGCGTGTAGGGTGTAGCGTGTAGGGTGTAGCGTGTAGCGTGTAGCGTGCAGGGTGTACGGTGTAGAGTGTAGCGTGTAGGGTGTAGAGTGTAGCGTGTAGGGTGTAGAGTGTAGAGTGTAGGGTGTAGCATGTAGGGTGTAGCGTGTAGCGTGTAGGGTGTAGGGTGTAGCGTGCAGGGTGTAGAGTGTAGCGTGTAGGGTGTAGAGTGTAATGTGTAGGGTGTAGGGTGTAGCGTGTAGCGTGTAGAGTGTAGCGTGTAGAGTGTAGGCTGTAGGGTGTAGCCTGTAGAGTGTAGCGTGTAGCGTGTGGCGTGTAGCGTGTAGGGTGTAAGGTGTAGAGTGTAGCGTGTAGCGTGTAGTGTGTAGGGTGTAGAGTGTAGGGGTGTAGCATGTAGGGTGTAGGGTGTAGCGTGTATTGTGTAGAGTGCAGCGTGTAGCGTGTAGGGTGTAGGGTGTAGCGTGTAGGGTGTAGCGTGTAGCGTGTAGGGTGTACGGTGTAGAGTGTAGGGTGTAGCATGTAGGGTGTAGGGTGTAGCGTGCAGAGTGTAGCATGTAGCGTGTAGGGTGTAAAGTGTAGGGTGTAGCGTGTAGGGTGTAGAGTGTAGCGTGTAGCATGTAGGGTGTAGCGTGTAGGGTGTAGAGTGTAGCGTGTAGCGTGTAGGGTGTAGGGTGTAGCGTGTAGAGTGTAGGGTGTAGCGTGTAGGGTGTAGAGTGTAGCGTGTAGGGTGTAGGGTGTAGAGTGTAGAGTGTAGCGTGTAGGGTGTAGAGTGTAGCATGTAGCGTGTAGGGTGTAGAGTGTAGCGTGTAGGGTGTAGGGTGTAGGGTGTGGAGTGTAGTGTGTAGGGTGTAGCGTGTAGCGTGTAGGGTGTAGAGTGTAGGGTGTAGGGTGTAGCGTGTAGGGTGTAGAGTGTAGCATGTAGCGTGTAGGGTGTAGGGTGTAGAGTGTAGGGTGTAGAGTGCAGAGTGTTGCGTGTAGGGTGTAGAGTGTAGCGTGTAGGGTGTAGGGTGTAGCGTGTAGGGTGTAGAGTGTAGCGTGTATGGTGTAGAGTGTAGCGTGTAGGGTGTAGCGTGTAGCGTGTAGCGTGTAGGGTGTAGGGTGTAGCGTGTAGGATGTAGGGTGTAGAGTGTAGCGTGTAAATGTAGAGTGAGGATGTAGAGTGTTGGGTGTAGGGTGTAGAGTAGAGTGTAGAGTGTAGGGTGTAGAGTGTAGGGTGTAGAGTGCACATTTTTCCCCATTTCTCCACTGGGTCATAACTTCTGTTACAATGATAAGAGGTTGAAATTTTTTGCGTTTTCCTGCTCTTTCCAATGGCCTACAAGCAAAAGTGAAGCGGTGAGCAGCAGTTTCTTTTAGTATAGGAGATAACGGAAAACATTTCACATTTTTCCCCATTTCCCCATTGGGTCATAACTTCTGTTACAGTGATCAGAGGTTGAAACTTTTTGCATTTTCCTGCTCTTTCCAATGGCCTACAAGCAAGGGAGTAGAGTGTAGGATGTAGGGTGTAGGGTGTAGAGTGTAGGGTGTAGGGTGTAGCGTATAGGGTGTAGAGTGTAGCGTGCAGGGTATAGGGTGTAGAGTGTAGGGTGTAGCGTGTAGGGTATAGAGTGTAGCATGTAGGGTGTAGAATGTAGCGTGTAAAGTGTAGAGTGTAGCGTGTAGCGTGTAGCGTGTAGCGTGTAGGGTGTAGATTGTAGCGTGTAGCGTGTAGGGTGTAGCGGGTAGCGTGTAGAGTGAAGGGTGTAGGGTGTAGCGTGTAGAGTGTAGCGTGTAGGGTGTAGAGTGTAGCGTGTAGGGTGTAACGTGTAGGGTGTAGAGTGTAGCATGTAGCGTGTAGGGTGTAGGGTTTAGAGTGTAGGGTGTCACGTGTAGCGTGTAGGGTGTAGGGTGTACAGTGCAGAGTGTAGCGTGTAGGGTGTAGAGTGTAGCTTGTAGCGTGTAGGGTGTAGGGTGTAGAATGTAGGGTGTAGCGTATAGGGTGTAGAGTGTAGCGTGTAGGGTGTAGGGTGTAGAGTGTAGGGTGTAGCGTGCAGGGTGTAGAGTGTAGGGTGTAGAGAGTAGCGTGTAGGGTGTAGAGTGTAGCGTGTAGCATGTAGCGTGTAGGGTGTAGACTGTAGGGTGTAGTGTGTAGGGTGTAGAGTGTAGCGTGTAGGGTGTAGAGTGTAGCGTGTAGCGTATAGCGTGTAGAGTGTAGAGTGTAGGGTGTAGCGTGTAGGGTGTAGCGTGTAGCGTGTAGGGTGTAGGGTGTAGGGTGTAGAGTGTAGGGTGTACTGTGTAGGGTGTAGAGTATAGCGTGTAGGGTGTAGGGTGTAGCGTGTAGGGTGTAGCTTGTAGCGTGTAGAGTGTAGCGTGTAGGGTGCAGGGTGTAGAGTGTAGGGTGTAGCGTGTAGGGTGTAGAGTGTAGCGTGTAGGGTGTAGAGTGTAGCGTGTAGGGTGTAGAGTGTAGCGTGTAGCGTGTAGGGTGTAGATTGTAGCGTGTAGCGTGAAGTGGGTAGGGTGTAGCGGGTAGCGTGTACGGTGTAGGGTTTAGAGTGTAGGGTGTCGCGTGTAGCGTGTAGGGTGTAGGGTGTAGGGTGTACAGTGTAGAGTGTAGCGTGTAGGGTGCAGAGTGCAGCATGTAGCGTGTAGGGTGTAGAGTGTAGCGTGTAGGGTGTAGGGTGTAGAGTGTAGGGTGTAGCGTGTAGGGTGTAGCGTGTAGCGTGTAGGGTGTAGAGTGTAGCGTGTAGGGTGTAGAGTGTAGGGTGTAGCGTGTAGGGTGTAGAGTGTAGCGTGTAGGGTGTAGGGTGTAGAGTGTAGAGTGTAGGGTGTAGCACGTAGGGTGTAGAGTGTAGCATGTAGCGTGTAGCGTGTAGGGTGTAGGGTGTAGAGTGTAGCGTGTAGCGTGTAGGTTGTATCGTGTAGGGTGTAGAGTGTAGCGTGTAGCGTGTAGGGTGTAGCGTGTAGGGTGTAGCGTGTAGGGTGTAGAGTGTAGAGTGTAGGGTGTATCGTGTAGCGTGTAGGGTGTAGAGTGTAGCGTGTAGAGTGTAGCGTGTAGGGTGTAGAGTGTAGCGTGTAGGGTGTAGGGTGTAGGGTGTGGAGTGTAGTGTGTAGGTTGTAGCGTGTAGCTTGTAGAGTGTAGGGTGTAGCGTGTAGGGTGTAGAGTGTAGCGTGTAGCGTGTAGGGTGTAGGGTGTAGAGTGTAGGGTGTAGCCTGTAGGGTGTAGAGTGTAGCGTGTAGGGTGTAGAGTGCAGAGTGTAGCGTGTAGGGTGTAGAGTGTAGCGTGTAGGGTGTAGGGTGTAGCGTGTAGGGTGTAGAGTGTAGCGTGTAATGTGTAGAGTGTAACGTGTAGCGTGTAGGGTGTAGGGTGTAGCGTGTAGCGTGTAGGGTGTGGAGTGTAGCGTGTAGGGTGTAGGGTGTAGCGTGTAGGTTGTAGAGTGTAGCGTGTAGGGTGTAGAGTGTAACGTGTAGCGTGTAGGGTGTAGGGTGTAGCGTGCAGCGTATAGCGTGTAGCGTGTAGGTTGTAGAGCGTAGCGTGTAGCGTGTAGAGTGTAGCGTGTAGATTGTAGGGTGTAGGGTGTAGCGTGTAGAGTGTAGCGTGTAGCGTGTAGCGTGTAGCATGTAGCGTGTAGGGTGCAGGGTGTAGAGTGTAGCGTGTAGCGTGTAGCGTGTAGGGTGTAGGGTGTAGAGTGTAGGGTGTAGCGTGTAGGGTGTAGCGTGTAGGGTGCAGAGTGTAGCGTGTAGCGTGTAGGGTGTAGGGTGTAGCGTGTAGGGTGTATCGTGAAGCGTGTGGGGTGTAGCGTGTAGCGTGTAGTGTGTAGGGTGTAGGGTGTAGCATGTAGGGTGTAGCGTGTAGGGTGTAGAGTGTAGCATGTAGCGTGTAGGGTGTAAAGTGTAGGGTGTAGCGTGTAGGGTGTAGAGTGTAGCATGTAGCGTGTAGGGTGTAGGGTGTAGGGTGTAGCATGTAGGGTGTAGCGTGTAGGGTGTAGAGTGTAGCATGTAGCGTGTAGGGTGTAAAGTGTAGGGCGTAGCGTGTAGGGTGTACAGTGTAGCGTGTAGCATGTAGGGTGTAGAGTGTAGGGTGTAGCGTGTAGGGTGTAGGGTGTAGCGTGTAGGTTGTAGAGTGTAGCGTGTAGGGTGTAGAGTGTAACGTGTAGCGTGTAGGGTGTAGGGTGTAGCGTGTAGCGTATAGCGTGTAGCGTGTAGGGTGTAGAGCGTAGCGTGTAGCGTGTAGAGTGTAGCGTGTAGCGTGTAGAGTGTAGCGTGTAGCGTGTAGCGTGTAGGGTGTAGAGTGTAGGGTGTAGCGTGTAGGGTGTAGAGTGTAGCGTGTAGCGTGTAGCGTGTGGGGTGTAGCGTGTAGCGTGTAGTGTGTAGGGTGTAGGGTGTAGCGTGTAGCGTGTAGGGTGTAGAGTGTAGGGTGTAGCGTGTAGGGTGTAGAGTGTAGCATGTAACGTGTAGCGTGTAGAGTGTAGGGTGTAGGGTGTAGAGTGTAGGGTGTATCATGTAGGGTGTAGAGTGTAGCGTGTATAGTGTAGGGTGTAGCGTGTAGGTTGTAGAGTGTAGTGTGTAGCGTGTAGGGTGTAAAGAGAAGGGTGTAGCGTGTAGGGTGTAGAGTGTAGCGTGTAGCGTGTAGGGTGTAGAGTGTAGGGTGTAGCGTGTAGGGTGTAGAGTGTAGCATGTAACGTGTAGCGTGTAGAGTGTAGGGTGTAGGGTGTAGAGTGTAGGGTGTATCATGTAGGGTGTAGAGTGTAGCGTGTATAGTGTAGGGTGTAGCGTGTAGGGTGTAGAGTGTAGTGTGTAGCATGTAGGGTGTAGAGTGTAGGGTGCAGCATGTAGCGTGTAGAGTGTAGGGTGTAGCGTGTAGGGTGTAGAGTGTAGCGTGTAGGGTGTAGGGTGTAGTGCGTAGGGTGTAGAGTGTATCGTGTAGGGTGTAGAGTGTAGCGTGTATAGTGTAGGGTGTAGCGTGTAGGGTGTAGAGTGTAGCATGTAGCGTGTAGGGTGTAGAGTGTAGCGTGTAGGGTGTAGGGTGTAGAGTGCAGCGCGTAGCGTGTAGGGTGTAGAGTGTAGCGTGTAGGGTGTAGGGTGTAGAGAGTAGCGTGTAGCGTGTAGGGTGTAGGGTGCAGAGTGTAGGGTGTAGCGTGTAGGGTGTAGAGTGTAGCGTGTAGCGTGTAGGGTGTAGGGTGTAGCGTGCAGCATGTAGCGTGTAGCGTGTAGAGTGTAGGGTGTAGCGTGTAGGGTGTAGAGTGTAGCGTGTAGTGTGTAGGGTGTAGGGTGTAGTGTGTAGGGTGTAGAGTGTAGCGTGTAGGGTGTAGAGTGTAATGTGTAGGGTGTAGCGTGTAGCATGTAGTGTGCAGGGTGTAGAGTGTAGCGTGTAGCGTGTAGAGTGTAGCGTGTAGAGTGTAGGGTGTAGGGTGTAGCCTGTAGAGTGTAGCGTGTAGAATGTAGGGTGTAGAGTGTAGCGTGCAGCGTGTAGAGTGTAGCGTGTAACATGTAGGGTGTAGGGTGTCGCGTGTAGGGTGTAGAGTGTAGCGTGTAGCGTGTAGGGTGTAGCGTGTAGCGTGTAGGGTGTAGCGTGTAGCGTGTAGCGTGCAGGGTGTACGGTGTAGAGTGTAGCGTGTAGGGTGTAGAGTGTAGCGTGTAGGGTGTAGGGTGTAGAGTGTAGGGTGTAGCATGTAGGGTGTAGCGTGTAGCGTGTAGGGTGTAGGGTGTAGCGTGTAGGGTGTAGAGTGTAGCGTGTAGGGTGTAGAGTGTAATGTGTAGGGTGTAGGGTGTAGCGTGTAGCGTGTAGAGTGTAGCGTGTAGAGTGTAGGGTGTAGGGTGTAGCCTGTAGAGTGTAGCGTGTAGCGTGTGGCGTGTAGCGTGTAGGGTGTAAGGTGTAGAGTGTAGCGTGTAGCGTGTAGTGTGTAGGGTGTAGAGTGTAGGGGTGTAGCATGTAGGGTGTAGGGTGTAGCGTGTAGGGTGTAGAGTGTAGCGTGTAGCGTGTAGGGTGTAGGGTGTAGCGTGTAGGGTGTAGCGTGTAGCGTGTAGGGTGTACGGTGTAGAGTGTAGGGTGTAGCATGTAGGGTGTAGGGTGTAGCGTGCAGAGTGTAGCATGTAGCGTGTAGGGTGTAAAGTGTAGGGTGTAGCGTGTAGGGTGTAGAGTGTAGCGTGTAGCATGTAGGGTGTAGCGTGTAGGGTGTAGAGTGTAGCGTGTAGCGTGTAGGGTGTAGGGTGTAGCGTGTAGAGTGTAGGGTGTAGCGTGTAGGGTGTAGAGTGTAGCGTGTAGGGTGTAGGGTGTAGAGTGTAGCGTGTAGGGTGTAGAGTGTAGCATGTAGCGTGTAGCGTGTAGGGTGTAGGGTGTAGAGTGTAGCGTGTAGCGTGTAGGTTGTAGCGTGTAGGGTGTAGAGTGTAGCGTGTAGCGTGTAGGATGTAGGGTGTAGCGTGTAGGGTGTAGCGTGTAGCGTGCAGGGTGTAGAGTGTAGCGTGTAGAGTGTAGGGTGTAGCGTGTAGGGTGTAGAGTGTAGCGTGTAGGGTGTAGAGTGTAGAGTGTAGGGTGTATCGTGTAGGATGTAGAGTGTAGCGTGTAGCGTGTATAGTGTAGGGTGTAGCGTGTAGGGTGTAGAGTGTAGCGTGTAGCGTGTAGGGTGTAGAGTGTAGCGTGTAGGGTGTAGGGTGTAGGGTGTGGAGTGTAGTGTGTAGGGTGTAGCGTGTAGCGTGTAGGGTGTAGAGTGTAGGGTGTAGGGTGTAGCGTGTAGGGTGTAGAGTGTAGCATGTAGCGTGTAGGGTGTAGGGTGTAGAGTGTAGGGTGTAGAGTGCAGAGTGTTGCGTGTAGGGTGTAGAGTGTAGCGTGTAGGGTGTAGGGTGTAGCGTGTAGGGTGTAGAGTGTAGCGTGTAGGGTGTAGAGTGTAACGTCTAGGGTGTAGGGTGTAGCGTGTAGCGTGTAGGGTGTAGAGTGTAGCGTGTAGGGTGTAGGGTGTAGCGTGTAGGTTGTAGAGTGTAGCGTGTAGGGTGTAGAGTGTAACGTGTAGCGTGTAGGGTGTAGCATGTAGCGTATAGCGTGTAGCGTGTAGGGTGTAGAGCGTAGCGTGTAGCGTGTAGAGTGTAGCGTGTAGATTGTAGGGTGTAGGGTGTAGCGTGTAGAGTGTAGCGTGTAGCGTGTAGGGTGTAGGGTGTAGAGTGTAGCGTGTAGCGTGTAGGGTGTAAGGTGTAGAGTGTAGGTGTAGCGTGTAGAGTGTAGCGTGTAGCGTGTAGCGTGTAGGGTGTAGGGTGTAGAGTGTAGCGTGTAGCGTGTAGGGTGTAAGGTGTAGAGTGTAGGGTGTAGCGTGTAGGGTGTAGCGTGTAGGGTGTAGCGTGTAGCGTATAGCGTGTAGGGTGTAGGGTGTAGCGTGTAGGGTGTATCGTGTAGCGTGTGGGGTGTAGCGTGTAGCGTGTAGTGTGTAGGGTGTAGGGTGTAGAGTGTAGCGTGTAGGGTGTAGCGTGTAGCGTGTAGGGTGTAGGGTGTAGCATGTAGGGTGTAGCGTGTAGGGTGTAGAGTGTAGCATGTAGCGTGTAGGGTGTAAAGTGTAGAGTGTAGCGTGTAGGGTGTAGAGTGTAGCGTGTAGCGTGTAGGGTGTAGAGTGTAGGGTGTAGCGTGTAGCGTGTAGGATGTAGGGTGTAGCGCGTAGGGTGTAGCGTGTAGCGTGTAGGGTGTAGAGTGTAGCGTGTAGCGTGTAGAGTGTAGGGTGTAGCGTGTAGGGTGTAGAGTGTAGCGTGTATAGTGTAGGGTGTAGCGTGTAGGGTGTAGAGTGTAGCATGTAGCGTGTAGGGTGTAGGGTGTAGAGTGCAGCGCGTAGCGTGTAGGGTGTAGAGTGTAGCGTGTAGGGTGTAGGGTGTAGAGAGTAGCGTGTAGCGTGTAGGGTGTAGGGTGCAGAGTGTAGGGTGTAGCTTGTAGGGTGTAGAGTGTAGCGTGCAGCATGTAGCGTGTAGCGTGTAGAGTGTAGGGTGTAGCGTGTAGGGTGTAGAGTGTAGCGTGTAGCGTGTAGCGTGTAGGGTGTAGGGTGTAGTGTGTAGGGTGTAGAGTGTAGCGTGTAGGGTGTAGAGTGTAATGTGTAGGGTGTAGCGTGTAGCGTGTAGTGTGCAGGGTGTAGAGTGTAGCGTGTAGCGTGTAGAGTGTAGCGTGTAGAGTGTAGGGTGTAGGGTGTAGCCTGTAGAGTGTAGCGTGTAGAATGTAGGGTGTAGAGTGTAGCGTGCAGCGTGTAGAGTGTAGCGTGTAACATGTAGGGTGTAGGGTGTCGCGTGTAGGGTGTAGAGTGTAGCGTGTAGCGTGTAGGGTGTAGCGTGTAGCGTGTAGGGTGTAGCGTGTAGCGTGCAGGGTGTACGGTGTAGAGTGTAGCGTGTAGGGTGTAGAGTGTAGCGTGTAGGGTGTAGGGTGTAGAGTGTAGGGTGTAGCATGTAGGGTGTAGCGTGTAGCGTGTAGGGTGTAGGGTGTAGCGTGTAGGGTGTAGAGTGTAGCGTGTAGGGTGTAGAGTGTAATGTGTAGGGTGTAGGGTGTAGCGTGTAGCGTGTAGAGTGTAGCGTGTAGAGTGTAGGGTGTAGGGTGTAGCCTGTAGAGTGTAGCGTGTAGCGTGTGGCGTGTAGCGTGTAGGGTGTAAGGTGTAGAGTGTAGCTTGTAGCGTGTAGTGTGTAGGGTGTAGAGTGTAGGGGTGTAGCATGTAGGGTGTAGCGTGTAGCGTGTAGGGTGTACGGTGTAGAGTGTAGGGTGTAGCATGTAGGGTGTAGGGTGTAGCGTGCAGAGTGTAGCATGTAGCGTGTAGGGTGTAAAGTGTAGGGTGTAGCGTGTAGGGTGTAGAGTGTAGCGTGTAGCATGTAGGGTGTAGCGTGTAGGGTGTAGAGTGTAGCGTGTAGCGTGTAGGGTGTAGGGTGTAGCGTGTAGAGTGTAGGGTGTAGCGTGTAGGGTGTAGAGTGTAGCGTGTAGGGTGTAGGGTGTAGAGTGTAGAGTGTAGGGTGTAGGGTGTAGCGCGTAGAGTGTAGGGTGTAAGGTGTAGAGTGTAGGGTGTAGAGTGTAGCGTGTAGCGTGTAGCGTGTAGGGTGTAGGGTGTAGAGTGTAGCGTGTAGCGTGTAGGGTGTAAGGTGTAGAGTGTAGGGTGTAGCGTGTAGGGTGTAGCGTGTAGGGTGTAGCGTGTAGCGTATAGCGTGTAGGGTGTAGGGTGTAGCGTGTAGGGTGTATCGTGTAGCGTGTGGGGTGTAGCGTGTAGCGTGTAGTGTGTAGGGTGTAGGGTGTAGAGTGTAGCGTGTAGGGTGTAGCGTGTAGCGTGTAGGGTGTAGGGTGTAGCATGTAGGGTGTAGCGTGTAGGGTGTAGAGTGTAGCATGTAGCGTGTAGGGTGTAAAGTGTAGAGTGTAGCGTGTAGGGTGTAGCGTGTAGCGTGTAGCGTGTAGGGTGTAGAGTGTAGGGTGTAGCGTGTAGCGTGTAGGATGTAGGGTGTAGCGCGTAGGGTGTAGCGTGTAGCGTGTAGGGTGTAGAGTGTAGCGTGTAGCGTGTAGAGTGTAGGGTGTAGCGTGTAGGGTGTAGAGTGTAGCGTGTAGGGTGTAGGGTGTAGAGTGTAGAGTGTAGGGTGTATCGTGTAGGGTGTAGAGTGTAGCGTGTAGCATGTATAGTGTAGGGTGTAGCGTGTAGGGTGTAGAGTGTAGGGTGTAGCGTATAGGGTGTAGAGTGTAGCGTGTAGGGTGTAGGGTGTAGCGTGTAGGGTGTAGAGTGTAGCGTGTAGGGTGTAGGGTGTAGAGTGTAGGGTGTAGCGTGTAGGGTGTAGAGTGTAGCGTGTAGCGTGTAGGGTGTAGGGTGTAGCGTGTAGGGTGTATCGTGTAGCGTGTAGCGAGTGGGGTGTAGCGTGTAGCATTTAGTGTGTAGGGTGTAGGGTGTAGAGTGTAGCGTGTAGGGTGTAGAGTGTAGCGTGTAGCGTGTAGGGTGTAGGGTGTAGGGTGTAGCATGTAGCGCGTAGGGTGTAAAGTGTAGGGTGTAGCGTGTAGGGTGTAGCGTGTAGCGTGTAGCGTGTAGCGTGTAGGGTGTAGGGTGTAGAGTGTAGCGTGTAGGGTGTATAGTGTAGGGTGTAGCGTGTAGGGTGTAGAGTGTAGCGTGTAGGGTGTAGAGTGTAGCGTGTAGGGTGTAGGGTGTGGAGTGTAGTGTGTAGGGTGTAGCGTGTAGTGTGTAGAGTGTAGGGTGTAGGGTGTAGCGTGTAGGGTGTAGGGTGTAGAGTGTAGCATGTAGCGTGTAGGGTGTAGAGTGTAGCGTGTAGGATGTAGGGTGTAGCGTGTAGGGTGTAGAGTGTAGCGTGTAGGGTGTAGAGTGTAACGTCTAGCGTGTAGGGTGTAGGGTGTAGTGTGTAGCGTGTAGGGTGTAGAGTGTAGCGTGTAAGGTGTAGGGTGTAGGGTGTAGCGTGTAGGTTGTAGAGTGTAGCGTGTAGGGTGTAGAGTGTAACGTGTAGCGTGTAGGGTGTAGCGTGTAGCGTATAGCGTGTAGCGTGTAGGGTGTAGAGCGTAGCGTGTAGCGTGTAGAGTGTAGCGTGTAGATTGTAGGGTGTAGGGTGTAGCATGTAGAGTGTAGCGTGTAGCGTGTAGCGTGTAGGGTGTAGGGTGTAGAGTGTAGCAAGTAGGGTGTAGGGTGTAGAGTGTAGGGTGTAGCGTGTAGGGTGTAGGGTGTAGCGTGTAGGGTGTAGAGTGTAGCGTGTAGCATGTAGGGTGTAGGGTGTAGCGTGTAGGGTGTAGCGTGTAGGGTGTAGGGTGTAGAGTGTAGCGTGTAGGGTGTAGCGTGTAGCGTTTAGTGTGTAGGGTGTAGAGTGTAGAGTGTAGCGTGTAGGGTGTAGAGTGTAGGGTGTAGGGTGTAGAGTGTAGCGTGTGGGGTGTAGCGTGTAGCGTGTAGTGTGTAGGGTGTAGGGTGTAGAGTGTAGCGTGTAAGGTGTAGCGTGTAGCGTGTAGGGTGTAGGGTGTAGCATGTAGGGTGTAGCGTGTAGGGTGTAGAGTGTAGCATGTAGCGTGTAGGGTGTAAAGTGTAGGGTGTAGCGTGTAGGGTGTAGAGTGTAGCGTGTAGCGTGTAGGGTGTAGAGTGTAGGGTGTAGCGTGTAGGGTGTAGGGTGTAGCGTGTAGGTTGTGGAGTGTAGCGTGTAGGGTGTAGAGTGTAACGTGTAGCGTGTAGGGTGTAGGGTGTAGCGTGTAGCGTATAGCGTGTAGCGTGTAGGGTGTAGAGTGTAGCGTGTAGCGTGTAGAGTGTAGCGTGTAGATTGTAGCGTGTAGATTGTAGCGTGTAGGGTGTAGCGTGTAGAGTGTAGCGTGTAGCGTGTAGCGTGTAGCGTGTAGCGTGTAGAGTGTAGCGTGTAGCGTGTAGCGTGTAGGGTGTAGAGTGTCGGGTGTAGCGTATAGGGTGTAGAGTGTAGCGTGTAGCGTGTAGGGTGTAGGGTGTAGCGTGTAGGGTGTATCGTGTAGCGTGTAGCATGTGGGGTGTAGCGTGTAGCGTGTAGTGTGTAGGGTGTAGGGTGTAGAGTGTAGCGTGTAGGGTGTAGAGTGTAGCGTGTAGCGTGTAGGGTGTAGGGTGTAGCATGTAGTGTGTAGCGTGTAGGGTGTAGAGTGTAGCATGTAGTGCGTAGGGTGTAAAGTGTAGGGTGTAGCGTGTAGGGTGTAGCGTGTAGCGTGTAGAGTGTAGGGTGTAGCGTGTAGGGTGTAGAGTGTAGCGTGTAGGGTGTAGGGTGTAGAGTGTAGAGTGTAGGGTGTAGAGTGTAGCATGTAGCGTTTAGCGTGTAGGGTGTAGGGTGTAGAGTGTAGCGTGTAGCGTGTAGGTTGTAGCGTGTAGGGTGTAGCTTGTAGAGTGTAGGGTGTAGCGTGTAGGGTGTAGGGTGTAGAGTGTAGCGTGTAGCGTGTAGCGTGTAGGGTGTAGGGTGTAGAGTGTAGCATGTAGCGTGTAGCGTGTAGGGTGTAGGGTGTAGAGTGTAGCGTGTAGCGTGTATGTTGTAGCGTGTAGGGTGTAGAGTGTAGCGTGTAGCGTGTAGGATGTAGGGTGTAGCGTGTAGGGTGTAGCGTGTAGGGTGTAGAGTGTAGCGTGTAGCGTGTAGAGTGTAGGGTGTAGCGTGTAAAGTGTAGAGTGTAGCGTGTAGGGTGTAGAGTGTAGGGTGTAGAGTGTAGCGTGTAGCGAGTAGGGTGTAGAGTGTAGCGTGTAGGGTGTAGGGTGTAGGGTGTGGAGTGTAGTGTGTAGGGTGTAGCGTGTAGCGTGTAGAGTGTAGGGTGTAGCGTGTAGGGTGTAGAGTGTAGCGTGTAGCGAGTAGGGTGTAGAGTGTAGCGTGTAGGGTGTAGGGTGTAGGGTGTGGAGTGTAGTGTGTAGGGTGTAGCGTGTAGCGTGTAGAGTGTAGGGTGTAGGGTGTAGCGTGTAGAGTGTAGCATGTAGCGTGTAGCGTGTAGGGTGTAGGGTGTAGAGTGTAGGGTGTAGCGTGTAGGGTGTAGAGTGTAGTGTGTAGGGTGTAGAGTGCAGAGTGTAGCGTGTAGGGTGTAGAGTGTAGCGTGTAGGGTGTAGAGTGTAGCGTGTAGGGTGTAGAGTGTAACGTGTAGCGTGTAGGGTGTAGCGTGTAGCGTGTAGGGTGTAGAGTGTAGCGTGTAGGGTGTAGGGTGTAGCGTGTAGGTTGTAGAGTGTAGTGTGTAGGGTGTAGAGTGTAACGTGTAGCGTGTAGGGTGTAGGGTGTAGCGTGTAGCGTATAGCGTGTAGCGTGTAGCGTGTAGGGTGTAGAGCGTAGCGTGTAGCGTGTAGAGTGTAGCGTGTAGATTATAGGGTGTAGGGTGTAGCGTGTAGCGTGTAGGGTGTAGGGTGTAGAGTTTAGCGTGTAGCGTGTAGGGTGTAGGGTGTAGAGTGTAGGGTGTAGCGTGTAGGGTGTAGGGTGTAGCGTGTAGGGTGTAGTGTGTAGCGTGTAGCGTGTAGGGTGTAGGGTGTAGCGTGTAGGGTGTATCGTGTAGCGTGTGGAGTGTAGCGTGTAGCGTGTAGTGTGTAGGGTGTAGGGTGTAGAGTGTAGCGTGTAGGGTGTAGAGTGTAGCGTGTAGGGTGTAGGGTGTAGGGTGTAGCGTGTAGGGTGTAGAGTGTAGCATGTAGCGTGTAGGGTGTAAAGTGTAGGGTGTAGCGTGTAGGGTGTAGAGTGTAGTGTGTAGCGTGTAGGGTGTAGAGTGTAGGGTATAGCGTGTAGGGTGTAGGGTGTAGGGTGTAGCGTGTAGGTTGTAGAGTGTAGCATGCAGGGTGTAGAGTGTAACGTGTAGCGTGTAGGGTGTAGGGTGTAGAGCGTAGCGTGTAGCATGTAGAGTGTAGCGTGTAGATTGTAGCGTGTAGGGTGTAGCGTGTAGAGTGTAGCGTGTAGCGTGTAGGGTTTAGGGTGTAGAGTGTAGCGTGTAGCGTGTAGCGTGTAGGGTGTAGGGTGTAGAGTGTAGGGTGTAGCGTGTAGAGTGTAGCGTGTAGCGTGTAGGGTGTAGGGTGTAGGGTGTAGCATGTAGTGTGTAGCGTGTAGGGTGTAGAGTGTAGCATGTAGCGTGTAGGGTGTAAAGTGTAGGGTGTAGCGTGTAGAGTGTAGCGTGTAGGGTGTAGAGTGTAGGGTGTAGCGTGTAGGATGTAGCGTGTAGGGTGTAGCGTGTAGGGTGTAGCGTGAAGCGTGTAGCGTGTAGGGTGTAGGGTGTAGCGTGTAGGGTGTAGCATGTAGGGTGTAGGGTGTAGCGTGTAGGGTGTAGAGTGTAGCGTGTAGCGTGTAGGGTGTAGCGTGTAGCGTGTAGGGTGTAGCGTGTAGGGTGTACGGTGTAGAGTGTAGGGTGTAGAGTGTAGAGTGTAGCGTGTAGGGTTTAGAGTGTAGGGTGTAGCATGTAGGGTGTAGGGAGTAGCGTGTAGAGTGTAGCATAAAGCGTGTAGGGTGTAAAGTGTAGGGTGTAGCGTGTAGGGTGTAGGGTGTAGCGTGTAGGTTGTAGAGTGTAGCGTGCAGGGTGTAGAGTGTAACGTGTAGCGTGTAGGGTGTAGGGTGTAGCTGTAGCGTATAGCGTGTAGCATGTAGGGTGTAGAGCGTAGCGTGTAGCGTGTAGAGTGTAGCGTGTAGATTGTAGCATGTAGGGTGTAGCGTGTAGAGTGTAGCGTGTAGCGTGTAGGGTGTAGGGTGTAGAGTGTAGCGTGTAGCGTGTAGCGTGTAGCGTGTAGCGTGTAGGGTGTAGGGTGTAGAGTGTAGGGTGTAGCGTGTAGAGTGTAGCGTGTAGGGTGTAGGGTGTAGCGTGTAGGGTGTATCGTGTAGCATGTGGGGTGTAGCGTGTAGCGTGTAGTGTGTAGGGTGTAGGGTGTAGAGTGTAGCGTGTAGGGTGTAGAGTGTAGCGTGTAGCGTGTAGGGTGTAGGGTGTAGGGTGTAGCATGTAGTGTGTAGCGTGTAGGGTGTAGAGTGTAGCATGTAGCGCGTAGGGTGTAAAGTGTAGGGTGTAGCGTGTAGGGTGTAGAGTGTAGCGTGTAGGGTGTAGAGTGTAGGGTGTAGCGTGTAGGATGTAGCGTGTAGGGTGTAGCGTGTAGCGTGTAGGGTGTAGCGTGAAGCGTGTAGCGTGTAGGGTGTAGGGTGTAGCGTGTAGGGTGTAGCATGTAGGGTGTAGGGTGTAGCGTGTAGGGTGTAGAGTGTAGCGTGTAGCTTGTAGGGTGTAGCGTGTAGGGTGTAGCGTGTAGCATGTAGGGTGTAGCGTGTAGGGTGTACGGTGTAGAGTGTAGGGTGTAGAGTGTAGAGTGTAGCGTGTAGGGTGTAGGGTTTAGAGTGTAGGGTGTAGCGTGTAGGGTGTAGAGTGTAGCGTGTAGGGTGTAGAATGTAGGGTGTAGCATGTAGGGTGTAGAGTGTAGTGTGTAGGGTGTAGGGTGTAGAGTGTAGGGTGTAGCGTGTAGGGTGTAGAGTGTAGCATGTAGCGTGTAGCGTGTAGGGTGTAGGGTGTAGAGTGAAGGGTGTATCATGTAGGGTGTAGAGTGTATCGTGTATAGTGTAGGGTGTAGCGTGTAGGGTGTAGAGTGTAGCGTGTAGCGTGTAGGGTGTAGAGTGTAGGGTGCAGCATGTAGCGTGTAGCGTGTAGAGTGTAGGGTGTAGCGTGTAGGGTGTAGAGTGTAGCGTGTAGCGTGTAGGGTGTAGGGTGTAGCGTGTAGGGTGTAGAGTGTATCGTGTAGGGTGTAGAGTGTAGCGTGTATAGTGTAGGGTGCAGCGTGTAGGGTGTAGAGTGTAGCATGTAGCGTGTAGGGTGTAGAGTGTAGCGTGTAGGGTGTAGGGTGTAGAGTGTATCGTGTAGGGTGTATAGTGTAGGGTGTAGCGTGTAGGGTGTAGAGTGTAGCGTGTAGGGTGTAGAGTGTAGCGTGTAGGGTGTAGGGTGTTGGGTGTAGAGTGTAGGGTGTAGCGTGTAGGGTGTAGAGAGTAGCGTGTAGGGTGTAGGGTGCAGAGTGTAGGGTGTAGCGTGTATTGTGTAGAGTGTAGCGTGCAGCATGTAGCGTGTAGCGTTTAGAGTGTAGGGTGTAGCGTGTAGGGTGTAGAGTGTAGCGTGTAGCGTGTAGGGTGTAGAGTGTAATGTGTAGGGTGTAGGGTGTAGCATGTAGCGTGTAGTGTGCAGGGTGTAGAGTGTAGCGTGTAGCGTGTAGAGTGTAGCGTGTAGGGTGTAGGGTGTAGCCTGTAGAGTGTAGCGTGTAGGGTGTAGGGTGTAGAGTGTAGCGTGTAGGGTGTAGACTGTAGGGTGTAACATGTAGGGTGTAGGGTGTAGCGTGTAGTGTGTAGAGTGTAGCGTGTAGCGTGTAGGGTGTAGCGTGTAGCATGTAGGGTGTAGCGTGTAGGGTGTACGGTGTAGAGTGTAGCGTGTAGGGTGTAGAGTGTAGCGTGTAGGGTGTAGGGTGTAGAGTGTAGGGTGTAGCATGTAGGGTGTAGGGTGTAGCGTGTAGAGTGTAGCATGTAGCATGTAGGGTGTAAAGTGTAGGGTGTAGCGTGTAGGGTGTAGAGTGTAGCGTGTAGCGTGTAGGGTGTAGAGTGTAGCGTGTAGCGTATAGCGTGTAGGGTGTAGAGTGTAGAGTGTAGCGTGTAGCGTGTAGCGTGTTGCGTGTAGGGTGTAGGGTTTAGAGTGTAGGGTGTAGCATGTAGGGTGTAAGGTGTAGCGTGTAGGGTGTAGAGTGTAGAGTGTAGGGTGTAGAGTGTAGGGTGTAGAGTGTAGAGTGTAGGGTGTAGAGTGTAGGGTGTAGGGTGTAGAGTGTAGGATGTAGAGTGTAGGGTGTAGAGTGTAGGGTGTAGGGTGTAGAGTGTAGAGTGTAGAGTGTAGGGTGTTGAGTGTAGGGTGTGGAGTGTAGAGTGTACCTTGTAGGGTGTAGATTGTAGGTTGTATAGTGCAGAGTGTAGGGTATAGAGTGTAGGATGTAGAGTGTAGAGTGTAGGATGAAGGGAGTAGAGTGTAGGGTGTAGCGTGTTGAGTGTAGGGTGTAGAGTGTAGAGTGTACCTTGTAGGGTGTAGATTGTTGGTTGTATAGTGTAGAGTGTAGGGTATAGAGTGTAGGATGTAGAGTGTAGAGTGTAGGATGAAGGGAGTAGAGTGTAGGATGTAGGGTGTAGGGTGAAGAGTGTAGGATGTAGGGTGTAGCGTATAGGGTGTAGAGTGTAGCGTGTAGGGTGTAGAGTGTAGGGTGTAGCGTGTAGGGTGTAGAGTGTAGCGTGTAGGGTGTAGAGTGTAGCGTGTAGTGTGTAGAGTGTAGCGTGTAGCGTGTAGGGTGTAGATTGTAGCGTGTAGCATGTAGCGTGTAGGGTGTAGGGTGTAGCTGTAGCGTATAGCGTGTAGCATGTAGGGTGTAGAGCGTAGCGTGTAGCGTGTAGAGTGTAGCGTGTAGATTGTAGCGTGTAGGGTGTAGCGTGTAGAGTGTAGCGTGTAGCGTGTAGCATGTAGGGTGTAGGGTGTAGAGTGTAGCGTGTAGCGTGTAGGGTGTAGGGTGTAGAGTGTAGGGTGTAGCGTGTAGAGTGTAGCGTGTAGCGTGTAGGGTGTAGGGTGTAGCGTGTAGGGTGTATCGTGTAGCGTGTGGGGTGTAGCGTGTAGCGTGTAGTGTGTAGGGTGTAGGGTGTAGAGTGTAGCGTGTAGGGTATAGAGTGTAGCGTGTAGCGTGTAGGGTGTAGGGTGTAGGGTGTAGCATGTAGTGTGTAGCGTGTAGGGTGTAGAGTGTAGCATGTAGCGCGTAGGGTGTAAAGTGTAGGGTGTAGCGTGTAGGGTGTAGAGTGTAGCGTGTAGGGTGTAGAGTGTAGGGTGTAGCGTGTAGGATGTAGCGTGTAGGGTGTAGCGTGTAGGGTGTACGGTGTAGAGTGTAGGGTGTAGAGTGTAGAGTGTAGCGTGTAGGGTGTAGGGTTTAGAGTGTAGGGTGTAGCGTGTAGGGTGTAGAGTGTAGCGTGTAGGGTGTAGAGTGTAGGGTGTAGCATGTAGGGTGCAGAGTGTAGTGTGTAGGGTGTAGGGTGTAGAGTGTAGGGTGTAGCGTGTAGGGTGTAGAGTGTAGCATGTAGCGTGTAGCGTGTAGGGTGTAGGGTGTAGAGTGTAGGGTGTATCATGTAGGGTGTAGAGTGTATCGTGTATAGTGTAGGGTGTAGCGTGTAGGGTGTAGAGTGTAGCGTGTAGCGTGTAGGGTGTAGAGTGTAGGGTGTAGCGTGTAGGGTGTAGAGTGTAGCGTGTAGCGTGTAGGGTGTAGGGTGTAGCGTGTAGGGTGTAGAGTGTATCGTGTAGGGTGTAGAGTGTAGCGTGTATAGTGTAGGGTGCAGCGTGTAGGGTGTAGAGTGTAGCATGTAGCGTGTAGGGTGTAGAGTGTAGCGTGTAGGGTGTAGGGTGTAGAGTGTATCGTGTAGGGTGTATAGTGTAGGGTGTAGCGTGTAGGGTGTAGAGTGTAGCGTGTAGGGTGTAGAGTGTAGCGTGTAGGGTGTAGGGTGTTGGGTGTAGAGTGTAGGGTGTAGCGTGTAGGGTGTAGAGAGTAGCGTGTAGCGTGTAGGGTGTAGGGTGCAGAGTGTAGGGTGTAGCGTGTATTGTGTAGAGTGTAGCGTGCAGCATGTAGCGTGTAGCGTTTAGAGTGTAGGGTGTAGCGTGTAGGGTGTAGAGTGTAGCGTGTAGCGTGTAGGGTGTAGAGTGTAATGTGTAGGGTGTAGGGTGTAGCATGTAGCGTGTAGTGTGCAGGGTGTAGAGTGTAGCGTGTAGCGTGTAGAGTGTAGCGTGTAGGGTGTAGGGTGTAGCCTGTAGAGTGTAGCGTGTAGGGTGTAGGGTGTAGAGTGTAGCGTGTAGGGTGTAGACTGTAGGGTGTAACATGTAGGGTGTAGGGTGTAGCGTGTAGTGTGTAGAGTGTAGCGTGTAGCGTGTAGGGTGTAGCGTGTAGCATGTAGGGTGTAGCGTGTAGGGTGTACGGTGTAGAGTGTAGCGTGTAGGGTGTAGAGTGTAGCGTGTAGGGTGTAGGGTGTAGAGTGTAGGGTGTAGCATGTAGGGTGTAGGGTGTAGCGTGTAGAGTGTAGCATGTAGCATGTAGGGTGTAAAGTGTAGGGTGTAGCGTGTAGGGTGTAGAGTGTAGCGTGTAGCGTGTAGGGTGTAGAGTGTAGCGTGTAGCGTATAGCGTGTAGGGTGTAGAGTGTAGAGTGTAGCGTGTAGCGTGTAGCGTGTTGCGTGTAGGGTGTAGGGTTTAGAGTGTAGGGTGTAGCATGTAGGGTGTAAGGTGTAGCGTGTAGGGTGTAGAGTGTAGAGTGTAGGGTGTAGAGTGTAGGGTGTAGAGTGTAGAGTGTAGGGTGTAGAGTGTAGGGTGTAGGGTGTAGAGTGTAGGATGTAGAGTGTAGGGTGTAGAGTGTAGGGTGTAGGGTGTAGAGTGTAGAGTGTAGAGTGTAGGGTGTTGAGTGTAGGGTGTGGAGTGTAGAGTGTACCTTGTAGGGTGTAGATTGTAGGTTGTATAGTGCAGAGTGTAGGGTATAGAGTGTAGGATGTAGAGTGTAGAGTGTAGGATGAAGGGAGTAGAGTGTAGAGTGTAGGGTGTAGCGTGTTGAGTGTAGGGTGTAGAGTGTAGAGTGTACCTTGTAGGGTGTAGATTGTTGGTTGTATAGTGTAGAGTGTAGGGTATAGAGTGTAGGATGTAGAGTGTAGAGTGTAGGATGAAGGGAGTAGAGTGTAGGATGTAGGGTGTAGGGTGAAGAGTGTAGGATGTAGGGTGTAGCGTATAGGGTGTAGAGTGTAGCGTGTAGGGTGTAGAGTGTAGGGTGTAGCGTGTAGGGTGTAGAGTGTAGCGTGTAGGGTGTAGAGTGTAGCGTGTAGTGTGTAGAGTGTAGCGTGTAGCGTGTAGGGTGTAGATTGTAGCGTGTAGCATGTAGCGTGTAGGGTGTAGGGTGTAGCTGTAGCGTATAGCGTGTAGCATGTAGGGTGTAGAGCGTAGCGTGTAGCGTGTAGAGTGTAGCGTGTAGATTGTAGCGTGTAGGGTGTAGCGTGTAGAGTGTAGCGTGTAGCGTGTAGCATGTAGGGTGTAGGGTGTAGAGTGTAGCGTGTAGCGTGTAGGGTGTAGGGTGTAGAGTGTAGGGTGTAGCGTGTAGAGTGTAGCGTGTAGCGTGTAGGGTGTAGGGTGTAGCGTGTAGGGTGTATCGTGTAGCGTGTGGGGTGTAGCGTGTAGCGTGTAGTGTGTAGGGTGTAGGGTGTAGAGTGTAGCGTGTAGGGTATAGAGTGTAGCGTGTAGCGTGTAGGGTGTAGGGTGTAGGGTGTAGCATGTAGTGTGTAGCGTGTAGGGTGTAGAGTGTAGCATGTAGCGCGTAGGGTGTAAAGTGTAGGGTGTAGCGTGTAGGGTGTAGAGTGTAGCGTGTAGGGTGTAGAGTGTAGGGTGTAGCGTGTAGGATGTAGCGTGTAGGGTGTAGCGTGTAGCGTGTAGGGTGTAGCGTGAAGCGTGTAGCGTGTAGGGTGTAGGGTGTAGCGTGTAAGGTGTAGCATGTAGGGTGTAGGGTGTAGCGTGTAGGGTGTAGAGTGTAGCGTGTAGCGTGTAGGGTGTAGCGTGTAGGGTGTAGCGTGTAGCGTGTAGGGTGTAGCGTGTAGGGTGTACGGTGTAGAGTGTAGGGTGTAGAGTGTAGAGTGTAGCGTGTAGGGTGTAGGGTTTAGAGTGTAGGGTGTAGCATGTAGGGTGTAGGGAGTAGCGTGTAGAGTGTAGCATGTAACGTGTAGGGTGTAAAGTGTAGGGTGTAGCGTGTAGGGTGTAGAGTGTAGCGTGTAGCGTGTAGGGTGTAGAGTGTAGGGTGTAGCGTGTAGGGTGTAGAGTGAAGCGTGTAACGTGTAGTGTGTAGAGTGTAGGGTGTAGCATGTAGGGTGTAGAGTGTAGTGTGTAGGGTGTAGGGTGTAGAGTGTAGGGTGTAGCGTGTAGGGTGTAGAGTGTAGCATGTAGTGTGTAGCGTGTAGGGTGTAGGGTGTAGAGTGTAGGGTGTATCATGTAGGGTGTAGAGTGTAGCGTGTATAGTGTAGGGTGTAGCGTGTAGGGTGTAGAGTGTAGCGTGTAGCGTGTAGGGTGTAGAGTGTAGGGTGCAGCATGTAGCGTGTGGCGTGTAGAGTGTAGGGTGTAGCGTGTAGGGTGTAGAGTGTAGCGTGTGGCGTGTAGGGTGTAGGGTGTAGCGTGTATGGTGTAGAGTGTATCGTGTAGGGTGTAGAGTGTAGCGTGTATAGTGTAGGGTGTAGCGTGTAGGGTGTAGAGTGTAGCGTGTAGGGTGTAGGGTGTAGAGTGTATCGTGTAGGGTGTAGAGTGTAGCGTGTATAGTGTAGGGTGTAGCGTGTAGGGTGTAGAGTGTAGCGTGTAGGGTGTAGAGTGTAGCGTGTAGGGTGTAGGGTGTAGGGTGTAGAGTGTAGGGTGTAGCGTGTAGGGTGTAGAGAGTAGCGTGTAGCGTGTAGGGTGTAGGGTGCAGAGTGTAGGGTGTAGCGTGTAGGGTGTAGAGTGTAGCGTGCAGCATGTAGCGTGTAGCGTGTAGAGTGTAGGGTGTAGCGTGTAGGGTGTAGAGTGTAGCGTGTAGCGTGTAGGGTGTAGAGTGTAATGTGTAGGGTGTAGGGTGTAGCATGTAGAGTGTAGCGTGTAGCGTGTAGAGTGTAGCGTGTAGGGTGTAGGGTGTAGCCTGTAGAGTGTAGCGTGTAGGGTGTAGAGTGTAGCGTGTAGCGTGTAGGGTGTAGACTGTAGGGTGTAATATGTAGGGTGTAGCGTGTAGGGTGTAGAGTGTAGCGTGTAGCGTGTAGGGTGTAGCGTGTAGCATGTAGGGTGTAGCGTGTAGCGTGTAGGGTGTACGGTGTAGAGTGTAGCGTGTAGGGTGTAGAGTGTAGCGTGTAGGGTGTAGGGTGTAGAGTGTAGCGTGTAGGGTGTAGAGTGTAGCGTGTAGAGTGTAGGGTGTAGCGTGTAGGGTGTAGAGAGTAGCGTGTAGCGTGTAGGGTGTAGGGTGCAGAGTATAGGGTGTAGCGTGTAGGGTGTAGAGTGTAGCGTGCAGCATGTAGCGTGTAGCGTGTAGGGTGTAGCGTGTAGGGTGTAGGGTGTAGCATGTAGCGTGTAGTGTGCAGGGTGTAGAGTGTAGCGTGTAGAGTGTAGCGTGTAGGGTGTAGGGTGTAGCCTGTAGAGTGTAGCGTGTAGGGTGTAGGGTGTAGAGTGTAGCGTGTAGGGTGTAGACTGTAGGGTGTAACATGTAGGGTGTAGGGTGTAGCGTGTAGGGTGTAGAGTGTAGCGTGTAGCGTGTAGGGTGTAGCGTGTAGCATGTAGGGTGTAGCGTGTAGCGTGTAGGGTGTACGGTGTAGAGTGTAGCGTGTAGGGTGTAGAGTGTAGCGTGTAGGGTGTAGGGTGTAGAGTGTAGGGTGTAGCATGTAGGGTGTAGGGTGTAGCGTGTAGAGTGTAGCATGTAGCATGTAGGGTGTAAAGTGTAGGGTGTAGCGTGTAGGGTGTAGAGTGTAGCGTGTAGCGTGTAGGGTGTAGAGTGTAGCGTGTAGAGTATAGCATGTAGGGTGTAGAGTGTAGCATGTAGCGTGTAGCGTGTTGCGTGTAGGGTGTAGGGTGTAGAGTGTAGGGTGTAGCATGTAGGGTGTAAGGTGTAGCGTGTAGGGTGTAGAGTGTAGAGTGTAGGGTGTAGGGTGTAGAGTGTAGAGTGTAGGGTGTAGAGTGTAGGGTGTAGAGTGTAGGATGTAGAGTGTAGAGTGTAGAGTGTAGGATGTAGAATGGAGTGTAGGGTGTAGAGTGTAGGGTGTAGGGTGTAGAGTGTAGAGTGTAGGGTGTTGAGTGTAGGGTGTGGAGTGTAGAGTGTACCTTGTAGGGTGTAGATTGTAGGTTGTATAGTGCAGAGTGTAGGGTATAGAGTGTAGCGTGTAGGGTGTAGAGTGTAGCGTGTAGCGTGTAGGGTGTAGGGTGTAGGGTGTAGAATGTAGTGTGTAGCGTATAGGGTGTAGAGTGTAGCGTGTAGCGTGTAGCGTGTAGGGTGTAGAGTGTAGGGTGTAGGGTGTAGAGTGTAGGGTGTAGCGTGTAGGGTGTAGAGTGTAGCGTGTAGGGTGTAGAGAGTAGCATGTAGGGTGTAGCGTGTAGCGTGTAACGTGTAGGGTGTAGAGTGTAGGTTGTAGTGTGTAGGGTGTAGAGTGTAGCGTGTAGTGTGTAGCGTGTAGAGTGTAGGGTGTAGCGTGTAGGGTGTAGAGTGTAGCGTGTAGGGTGTAGGGTGTAGAGTGTAGAGTGTAGGGTGTATCGTGTAGGGTGTAGAGTGTAGCGTGTAGCGTGTATAGTGTAGGGTGTAGCGTGTAGGGTGTAGAGTGAAGCTTGTAGCGTGTAGGGTGTAGAGTGTAGCGTGTAGGGTGTAGGGTGTGGAGTGTAGTGTGTAGGGTGTAGTGTGTAGCGTGTAGGGTGTAGAGTGTAGGGTGTAGGGTGTAGCGTGTAGGGTGTAGATTGTAGCATGTAGCGTGTAGCGTGTAGGGTGTAGGGTGTAGGGTGTAGCGTGTAGGGTGTAGAGTGTAGCGTGTAGGGTGTAGGGTGTAGCGTGTAGGCTGTAGAGTGTAGCGTGTAGGGTGTAGAGTGTAACGTGTAGCGTGTAGGGTGTAGAGTGTAGCGTGTAGGGTGTAGAGTGTAACGTGTAGCGTGTAGGGTGTAGGGTGTAGCGTGTAGCGTATAGCGTGTAGCGTGTAGGGTGTAGAGCGTAGCGTGTAGCGTGTAGAGTGTAGCGTGTAGATTGTAGGGTGTAGGGTGTAGCGTGTAGAGTGTAGCGTGTAGGGTGTAGCGTGTAGCGTGTAGGTTGTAGAGTGTAGGGTGTAGCGTGTAGGGTGTAGCGTGTAGGGTGTAGAGTGTAGCGTGTAGCGTGTAGGGTGTAGGGTGTAGCGTGTAGGGTGTATCGTGTAGCGTGTGGGGTGTAGCGTGTAGCGTGTAGTGTGTAGGGTGTAGGGTGTAGAGTGTAGCGTGTAGGGTGTAGAGTGTAGCGTGTAGCATGTAGGGTGTAGGGTGTAGCATGTAGGGTGTAGCGTGTAGGGTGTAGAGTGTAGCATGTAGCGTGTAGGGTGTAAAGTGTAGGGTGTAGCGTGTATGGTGTAGAGTGTAGCGTGTAGCGTGTAGGGTGTAGAGTATAGGGTGTAGCGTGTAGGGTGTAGGGTGTAGCATGTAGGTTGTAGAGTGTAGTGTGTAGGGTGTAGAGTGTAACGTGTAGCGTGTAGGGTGTAGGGTGTAGCGTGTAGCGTATAGCGTGTAGCGTGCAGGGTGTAGAGCGTAGCGTGTAGCGTGTAGAGTGTAGCGTGTAGATTGTAGTGTGTAGGGTGTAGCGTGTAGAGTGTAGCGTGTAGCGTGTAGCGTGTAGGGTGTAGGGTGTAGAGTGTAGCGTGTAGCGTGTAGCGTGTAGGGTGTGGAGTGAAGGGTGTAGCGTGTAGGGTGTAGAGTGTAGCGTGTAGCGTGTAGGGTGTAGCGTGTAGGGTGTATCGTGTAGCGTGTAGCGTGTGGGGTGTAGCGTGTAGCGTGTAGTGTGTAGGGTGTAGGGTGTAGAGTGTAGCGTGTAGGGTGTAGAGTGTAGAGTGTAGCGTGTAGGGTGTAGGGTGTAGGGTGTAGCATGTAGTGTGTAGCGTGTAGGGTGTAGAGTGTAGCATGTAGCGCGTAGGGTGTAAAGTGTAGGGTGTAGCGTGTAGGGTGTAGCGTGTAGCGTGTAGAGTGTAGAGTGTAGGGTGTAGCGTGTAGGGTGTAGAGTGTAGCGTGTAGGGTGTAGGGTGTAGAGTGTAGAGTGTAGGGTGTAGCGTGTAGGGTGGAGAGTGTAGCGTGTAGCGTGTAGCGTGTAGGGTGTAGGGTGTAGAGTGTAGCGTGTAGCGTGTAGGTTGTAGCGTGTAGGGTGTAGAGTGTAGCGTGTAGGATGTAGGGTGTAGCGTGTAGGGTGTAGCGTGTAGCGTGTAGGGTGTAGAGTGTAGCGTGTAGCGTGTAGAGTGTAGGGTGTAGCGTGTAGGGTGTAGAGTGTAGCGTGTAGGGTGTAGGGTGTAGAGTGTAGGGTGTATCGTGTAGGGTGTAGAGTGTAGCGTGTAGCGTGTATAGTGTAGGGTGTAGCGTGTAGGGTGTAGAGTGTAGCGTGTAGCGTGTAGGGTGTAGAGTGTAGCGTGTAGGGTGTAGGGTGTGGAGTGTAGTGTGTAGGGTGTAGCGTGTAGCGTGTAGAGTGTAGGGTGTAGGGTGTAGCGTGTAGGGTGTAGAGTGTAGCATGTAGCGTGTAGCGTGTAGGGTGCAGGGTGTAGAGTGTAGCGTGTAGGGTGTAGAATGCAGATTGTAGCGTGTAGGGTGTAGAGTGTAGCGTGTAGGGTGTAGGGTGTAGCGTGTAGGGTGTAGAGTGTAGGGTGTAGCGTGTAGGGTGTAGAGTGTAGCGTGTAGGGTGTAGAGAGTAGCGTGTAGGGTGTAGCGTGTAGCGTGTAACGTGTAGGGTGTAGAGTGTAGGTTGTAGCGTGTAGGGTGTAGAGTGTAACGTGTAGCGTGTAGGGTGTAGGGTGTAGCGTGTAGCGTGTAGGGTGTAGAGTGTAGCGTGTAGGGTGTAGCGTGTAGGTTGTAGAGTGTAGCGTGTAGGGTGTAGAGTGTAACGTGTAGCGTGTACGGTGTAGGGTGTAGCGTGTAGCGCATAGCGTGTAGCGTGTAGGGTGTAGAGCGTAGCGTGTAGCGTGTAGAGTGTAGCGTGTAGATTGTAGGGTGTAGGGTGTAGCGTGTAGAGTGTAGCGTGTAGCGTGTAGCGTGTAGGGTGTAGGGTGTAGAGTGTAGCGTGTAGCGTGTAGGGTGTAGGGTGTAGAGTGTAGGGTGTAGCGTGTAGCGTGTAGGGTGTAGCGTGTAGGGTGTAGAGTGTAGCGTGTAGGGTGTAGGGTGTAGCGTGTAGGGTGTATCGTGTAGCGTGTGGGGTGTAGCGTGTGGGGTGTAGCGTGTAGCGTGTAGTGTGTAGGGTGTAGGGTGTAGAGTGTAGCGTGTAGGGTGTAGAGTGTAGCGTGTAGCGTGTAGGGTGTAGGGTGTAGGGTGTAGCATGTAGGGTGTAGCGTGTAGGGTGTAGAGTGTAGCATGTAGCGTGTAGGGTGTAAAGTGTAGGGTGTAGCGTGTAGGGTGTACAGTGTAGCATGTAGCGTGTAGGGTGTAGAGTGTAGGGTGTAGCGTGTAGGGTGTAGGGTGTAGGGTGTAGCGTGTAGGTTGTAGAGTGTAGCGTGTAGGGTGTAGAGTGTATTGTGTAGCGTGTAGGGTGTAGGGTGTAGCGTGTAGCGTATAGCGTGTAGCATGTAGGGTGTAGAGCGTAGCGTGTAGCGTGTAGAGTGTAGCGTGTAGATTGTAGCGTGTAGGGTGTAGCGTGTAGAGTGTAGCGTGTAGCGTGTAGGGTGTAGGGTGTAGAGTGTAGCGTGTAGCGTGTAGCGTGTAGGGTGTAGGGTGTAGAGTGTAGGGTGTAGCGTGTAGGGTGTAGAGTGTAGCGTGTAGCGTGTAGGGTGTAGGGTGTAGCGTGTAGGGTGTATCGTGTAGCGTGTAGCGTGTGGGGTGTAGCGTGTAGCGTGTAGGGTGTAGGGTGTAGAGTGTAGCGTGTAGGGTGTAGCATGTAGTGTGTAGCGTGTAGGGTGTAGAGTGTAGCATGTAGCGCGTAGGGTGTAAAGTGTAGGGTGTAGCGTGTAGGGTGTAGCGTGTAGCGTGTAGCGTGTAGAGTGTAGGGTGTAGCGTGTAGGGTGTAGAGTGTAGCGTGTAGGGTGTAGGGTGTAGAGTGTAGAGTGTAGGGTGTAGCGTGTAGGGTGTAGAGTGTAGCATGTAGCGTGTAGCGTGTAGGGTGTAGGGTGTAGAGTGTAGCGTGTAGCGTGTAGGTTGTAGCGTGTAGGGTGTAGAGTGTAGCGTGTAGCGTGTAGGATGTAGGGTGTAGCGTGTAGGGTGTAGTGTGTAGCGTGTAGGGTGTAGAGTGTAGCGTGTAGCGTGTAGAGTGTAGGGTGTAGCGTGTAGGGTGTAGAGTGTAGCGTGTAGGGTGTAGGGTGTAGAGTGTAGGGTGTATCGTGTAGGGTGTAGAGTGTAGCGTGTAGCGTGTATAGTGTAGGGTGTAGCGTGTAGGGTTTAGAGTGTAGCGTATAGCGTGTAGGGTGTAGAGTGTAGCGTGTAGGGTGTAGGGTGTGGAGTGTAGTGTGTAGGGTGTAGCGTGTAGCGTGTAGAGTGTAGGGTGTAGGGTGTAGCGTGTAGGGTGTAGAGTGTAGCATGTAGCGTGTAGGGTGTAGGGTGTAGAGTGTAGCGTGTAGGGTGTAGAGTGCAGAGTGTAGCGTGTAGGGTGTAGAGTGTAGCGTGTAGGGTGTAGGGTGTAGCGTGTAGGGTGTAGAGTGTAGGGTGTAGCGTGTAGGGTGTAGAGTGTAGCGTGTAGGGTGTAGAGAGTAGCGTGTAGGGTGTAGCGTGTAGCGTGTAACGTGTAGGGTGTAGAATGTAGGTTGTAGCGTGTAGGGTGTAGAGTGTAGCGTGTAGGGTGTAGAGTGTAGCGTGTAGGGTGTAGCGTGTAGGTTGTAGAGTGTAGCGTGTAGGGTGTAGAGTGTAACGTGTAGGGTGTAGGGTGTAGCGTGTAGCGCATATCGTGTAGCGTGTAGGGTGTAGAGCGTAGCGTGTAGCGTGTAGAGTGTAGCGTGTAGATTGTAGGGTGTAGGGTGTGGCGTGTAGAGTGTAGCGTGTAGCGTGTAGCGTGTAGGGTGTAGGGTGTAGAGTGTAGCGTGTAGCGTGTAGGGTGTAGGGTGTAGAGTGTAGGGTGTAGCGTGTAGCGTGTAGGGTGTAGCGTGTAGGGTGTAGAGTGTAGCGTGTAGGGTGTAGGGTGTAGCGCGTAGGGTGTATCGTGTAGCGTGTGGGGTGTAGCGTGTGGGGTGTAGCGTGTAGCGTGTAGTGTGTAGGGTGTAGGGTGTAGAGTGTAGCGTGTAGGGTGTAGAGTGTAGCGTGTAGCGTGTAGGGTGTAGGGTGTAGGGTGTAGCATGTAGGGTGTAGCGTGTAGGGTGTAGAGTGTAGCATGTAGCGTGTAGGGTGTAAAGTGTAGGGTGTAGCGTGTAGGGTGTACAGTGTAGCGTGTAGCGTGTAGGGTGTAGAGTGTAGGGTGTAGCGTGTAGGGTGTAGGGTGTAGGGTGTAGCGTGTAGGTTGTAGAGTGTAGCGTGTAGGGTGTAGAGTGTAACGTGTAGCGTGTAGGGTGTAGGGTGTAGCGTGTAGCGTATAGCGTGTAGCATGTAGGGTGTAGAGCGTAGCGTGTAGCGTGTAGAGTGTAGCGTGTAGATTGTAGCGTGTAGGGTGTAGCGTGTAGCGTGTAGCGTGTAGGGTGTAGGGTGTAGAGTGTAGCGTGTAGCGTGTGGGGTGTAGGGTGTAGAGTGTAGGGTGTAGCGTGTCGGGTGTAGAGTGTAGGGTGTATAGTGTAGGGTGTAGAGTGTAGCGTGTAGAGTGTATAGTGTAGGGTGTAGCGTGTAGGGTGTAGAGTGTAGCGTGTAGCGTGTAGGGTGTAGAGTGTAGCGTGTAGGGTGTAGGGTGTGGAGTGTAGTGTGTAGGGTGTAGCGTGTAGCGTGTAGAGTGTAGGGTGTAGGGTGTAGCGTGTAGGGTGTAGAGTGTAGCATGTAGCGTGTAGCGTGTAGCATGTAGGGTGTAGGGTGTAGAGTGTAGCGTGTAGGGTGCAGAGTGTAGCGTGTAGGGTGTAGAGTGTAGCGTGTAGGGTGTAGGGTGTAGCGTGTAGGGTGTAGAGTGTAGGGTGTAGCGTGTAGGGTGTAGAGTGTAGCGTGTAGGGTGTAGAGAGTAGCGTGTAGGGTGTAGCGTGTAGCGTGTAACGTGTAGGGTGTAGAGTGTAGGTTGTAGCGTGTAGGGTGTAGAGTGTAACGTGTAGCGTGTAGGGTGTAGGGTGTAACGTGTAGCGTGTAGGGTGTAGAGTGTAGCGTGTAGGGTGTAGCGTGTAGGTTGTAGAGTGTAGCGTGTAGGGTGTAGAGTGTAACGTGTAGCGTGTAGGGTGTAGGGTGTAGCGTGTAGCGCATATCGTGTAGCGTGTAGGGTGTAGAGCGTAGCGTGTAGCGTGTAGAGTGTAGCGTGTAGATTGTAGGGTGTAGGGTGTAGCGTGTAGAGTGTAGCGTGTAGGGTGTAGCGTGTAGCGTGTAGGTTGTAGAGTGTAGGGTGTAGCGTGTAGGGTGTAGCGTGTAGGGTGTAGAGTGTAGCGTGTAGCGTGTAGGGTGTAGGGTGTAGCGTGTAGGGTGTATCGTGTAGCGTGTGGGGTGTAGCGTGTAGCGTGTAGTGTGTAGGGTGTAGGGTGTAGAGTGTAGCGTGTGGGGTGTAGAGTGTAGCGTGTAGCGTGTAGGGTGTAGGGTGTAGCATGTAGGGTGTAGCGTGTAGGGTGTAGAGTGTAGCATGTAGCGTGTAGGGTGTAAAGTGTAGGGTGTAGCGTGTAGGGTGTAGAGTGTAGCGTGTAGCGTGTAGGGTGTAGAGTATAGGGTGTAGCGTGTAGGGTGTAGGGTGTAGCGTGTAGGTTGTAGAGTGTAGCGTGTAGGGTGTAGAGTGTAACGTGTAGCGTGTAGGGTGTAGGGTGTAGCGTGTAGCGTATAGCGTGTAGCGTGCAGGGTGTAGAGCGTAGCGTGTAGCGTGTAGAGTGTAGCGTGTAGATTGTAGTGTGTAGGGTGTAGCGTGTAGAGTGTAGCGTGTAGCGTGTAGCGTGTAGGGTGTAGGGTGTAGAGTGTAGCGTGTAGCGTGTAGCGTGTAGGGTGTAGAGTGTAGGGTGTAGCGTGTAGGGTGTAGAGTGTAGCGTGTAGCGTGTAGGGTGTAGGGTGTAGCGTGTAGGGTGTATCGTGTAGCGTGTAGCGTGTGGGGTGTAGCGTGTAGTGTGTAGGGTGTAGGGTGTAGAGTGTAGCGTGTAGGGTGTAGAGTGTAGCGTGTAGCGTGTAGGGTGTAGGGTGTAGGGTGTAGCATGTAGTGTGTAGCGTGTAGGGTGTAGAGTGTAGCATGTAGCGCGTAGGGTGTAAAGTGTAGGGTGTAGCGTGTAGGGTGTAGCGTGTAGCGTGTAGAGTGTAGAGTGTAGGGTGTAGCGTGTAGGGTGTAGAGTGTAGCGTGTAGGGTGTAGGGTGTAGAGTGTAGAGTGTAGGGTGTAGCGTGTAGGGTGTAGAGTGTAGCGTGTAGCGTGTAGCGTGTAGGGTGTAGGGTGTAGAGTGTAGCGTGTAGCGTGTAGGTTGTAGCGTGTAGGGTGTAGAGTGTAGCGTGTAGGATGTAGGGTGTAGCGTGTAGGGTGTAGCGTGTAGCGTGTAGGGTGTAGAGTGTAGCGTGTAGCGTGTAGAGTGTAGGGTGTAGCGTGTAGGGTGTAGAGTGTAGCGTGTAGGGTGTAGGGTGTAGAGTGTAGGGTGTATCGTGTAGGGTGTAGAGTGTAGCGTGTAGCGTGTATAGTGTAGGGTGTAGCGTGTAGGGTGTAGAGTGTAGCGTGTAGCGTGTAGGGTGTAGAGTGTAGCGTGTAGGGTGTAGGGTGTGGAGTGTAGTGTGTAGGGTGTAGCGTGTAGCGTGTAGAGTGTAGGGTGTAGGGTGTAGCGTGTAGGGTGTAGAGTGTAGCATGTAGCGTGTAGCGTGTAGGGTGTAGGGTGTAGAGTGTAGCGTGTAGGGTGTAGAATGCAGAGTGTAGCGTGTAGGGTGTAGAGTGTAGCGTGTAGGGTGTAGGGTGTAGCGTGTAGGGTGTAGAGTGTAGGGTGTAGGGTGTAGAGTGTAGCGTGTAGGGTGTAGAGAGTAGCGTGTAGGGTGTAGCGTGTAGCGTGTAACGTGTAGGGTGTAGAGTGTAGGTTGTAGCGTGTAGGGTGTAGAGTGTAACGTGTAGCGTGTAGGGTGTAGGGTGTAGCGTGTAGCGTGTAGGGTGTAGAGTGTAGCGTGTAGGGTGTAGCGTGTAGGTTGTAGAGTGTAGCGTGTAGGGTGTAGAGTGTAACGTGTAGCGTGTACGGTGTAGGGTGTAGCGTGTAGCGCATAGCGTGTAGCGTGTAGGGTGTAGAGCGTAGCGTGTAGCGTGTAGAGTGTAGCGTGTAGATTGTAGGGTGTAGGGTGTAGCGTGTAGAGTGTAGCGTGTAGCGTGTAGCGTGTAGGGTGTAGGGTGTAGAGTGTAGCGTGTAGCGTGTAGGGTGTAGGGTGTAGAGTGTAGGGTGTAGCGTGTAGCGTGTAGGGTGTAGCGTGTAGGGTGTAGAGTGTAGCGTGTAGGGTGTAGCGTGTAGGGTGTATCGTGTAGCGTGTGGGGTGTAGCGTGTGGGGTGTAGCGTGTAGCGTGTAGTGTGTAGGGTGTAGGGTGTAGAGTGTAGCGTGTAGGGTGTAGAGTGTAGCGTGTAGCGTGTAGGGTGTAGGGTGTAGCATGTAGGGTGTAGCGTGTAGGGTGTAGAGTGTAGCATGTAGCGTGTAGGGTGTAAAGTGTAGGGTGTAGCGTGTAGGGTGTACAGTGTAGCGTGTAGCGTGTAGGGTGTAGAGTGTAGGGTGTAGCGTGTAGGGTGTAGGGTGTAGGGTGTAGCGTGTAGGTTGTAGAGTGTAGCGTGTAGGGTGTAGAGTGTAACGTGTAGCGTGTAGGGTATAGGGTGTAGCGTGTAGCGTATAGCGTGTAGCATGTAGGGTGTAGAGCGTAGCGTGTAGCGTGTAGAGTGTAGCGTGTAGATTGTAGCGTGTAGGGTGTAGCGTGTAGAGTGTAGCGTGTAGCGTGTAGGGTGTAGGGTGTAGAGTGTAGCGTGTAGCGTGTAGGGTGTAGGGTGTAGAGTGTAGGGTGTAGCGTGTAGGGTGTAGAGTGTAGCGTGTAGCGTGTAGGGTGTAGGGTGTAGCGTGTAGGGTGTATCGTGTAGCGTGTAGCGTGTGGGGTGTAGCGTGTAGCGTGTAGTGTGTAGGGTGTAGGGTGTAGAGTGTAGCGTGTAGGGTATAGAGTGTAGCGTGTAGCGTGTAGGGTGTAGGGTGTAGGGTGTAGCATGTAGTGTGTAGCGTGTAGGGTGTAGAGTGTAGCATGTAGCGCGTAGGGTGTAAAGTGTAGGGTGTAGCGTGTAGGGTGTAGCGTGTAGCGTGTAGCGTGTAGAGTGTAGGGTGTAGCGTGTAGGGTGTAGAGTGTAGCGTGTAGGGTGTAGGGTGTAGAGTGTAGAGTGTAGGGTGTAGCGTGTAGGGTGTAGAATGTAGCATGTAGCGTGTAGCGTGTAGGGTGTAGGGTGTAGAGTGTAGCGTGTAGCGTGTAGGTTGTAGCGTGTAGGGTGTAGAGTGTAGCGTGTAGCGTGTAGGATGTAGGGTGTAGCGTGTAGGGTGTAGTGTGTAGCGTGTAGGGTGTAGAGTGTAGCGTGTAGCGTGTAGAGTGTAGGGTGTAGCGTGTAGGGTGTAGAGTGTAGCGTGTAGGGTGTAGGGTGTAGAGTGTAGGGTGTATCGTGTAGGGTGTAGAGTGTAGCGTGTAGCGTGTATAGTGTAGGGTGTAGCGTGTAGGGTGTAGAGTGTAGCGTGTAGCGTGTAGGGTGTAGAGTGTAGCGTGTAGGGTGTAGGGTGTGGAGTGTAGTGTGTAGGGTGTAGCGTGTAGCGTGTAGAGTGTAGGGTGTAGGGTGTAGCGTGTAGGGTGTAGAGTGTAGCATGTAGCGTGTAGCGTGTAGAGTGTAGCGTGTAGGGTGTAGGGTGTAGCGTGTAGGGTGTAGAGTGTAGGGTGTAGCGTGTAGGGTGTAGAGTGTAGCGTGTAGGGTGTAGAGAGTAGCGTGTAGGGTGTAGCGTGTAGCGTGTAACGTGTAGGGTGTAGAGTGTAGGTTGTAGCGTGTAGGGTGTAGAGTGTAACGTGTAGCGTGTAGGGTGTAGGGTGTAGCGTGTAGCGTGTAGGGTGTAGAGTGTAGCGTGTAGGGTGTAGCGTGTAGGTTGTAGAGTGTAGCGTGTAGGGTGTAGAGTGTAACGTGTAGCGTGTAGGGTGTAGGGTGTAGCGTGTAGCGCATATCGTGTAGCGTGTAGAGCGTAGCGTGTAGCGTGTAGAGTGTAGCGTGTAGATTGTAGGGTGTAGGGTGTAGCGTGTAGCGTGTAGCGTGTAGGGTGTAGGGTGTAGCGTGTAGCGTGTAGGGTGTAGGGTGTAGAGTGTAGGGTGTAGCGTGTAGCGTGTAGGGTGTAGCGTGTAGGGTGTAGAGTGTAGCGTGTAGGGTGTAGGGTGTAGCGCGTAGGGTGTATCGTGTAGCGTGTGGGGTGTAGCGTGTGGGGTGTAGCGTGTAGCGTGTAGTGTGTAGGGTGTAGGGTGTAGAGTGTAGCGTGTAGGGTGTAGAGTGTAGCGTGTAGCGTGTAGGGTGTAGGGTGTAGGGTGTAGCATGTAGGGTGTAGCGTGTAGGGTGTAGAGTGTAGCATGTAGCGTGTAGGGTGTAAAGTGTAGGGTGTAGCGTGTAGGGTGTACAGTGTAGCGTGTAGCGTGTAGGGTGTAGAGTGTAGGGTGTAGCGTGTAGGGTGTAGGGTGTAGGGTGTAGCGTGTAGGTTGTAGAGTGTAGCGTGTAGGGTGTAGAGTGTAACGTGTAGCGTGTAGGGTGTAGGGTGTAGCGTGTAGCGTATAGCGTGTAGCATGTAGGGTGTAGAGCGTAGCGTGTAGCGTGTAGAGTGTAGCGTGTAGATTGTAGCGTGTAGGGTGTAGCGTGTAGCGTGTAGCGTGTAGGGTGTAGGGTGTAGAGTGTAGCGTGTAGCGTGTAGCGTGTCGGGTGTAGAGTGTAGGGTGTATAGTGTAGGGTGTAGAGTGTAGCGTGTAGAGTGTATAGTGTAGGGTGTAGCGTGTAGGGTGTAGAGTGTAGCGTGTAGCGTGTAGGGTGTAGAGTGTAGCGTGTAGGGTGTAGGGTGTGGAGTGTAGTGTGTAGGGTGTAGGGTGTAGCGTGTAGGGTGTAGAGTGTAGCATGTAGCGTGTAGCGTGTAGCATGTAGGGTGTAGGGTGTAGAGTGTAGCGTGTAGGGTGCAGAGTGTAGCGTGTAGGGTGTAGAGTGTAGCGTGTAGGGTGTAGGGTGTAGCGTGTAGGGTGTAGAGTGTAGGGTGTAGCGTGTAGGGTGTAGAGTGTAGCGTGTAGGGTGTAGAGAGTAGCGTGTAGGGTGTAGCGTGTAGCGTGTAACGTGTAGGGTGTAGAGTGTAGGTTGTAGCGTGTAGGGTGTAGAGTGTAACGTGTAGCGTGTAGGGTGTAGGGTGTAGCGTGTAGCGTGTAGGGTGTAGAGTGTAGCGTGTAGGGTGTAGCGTGTAGGTTGTAGAGTGTAGCGTGTAGGGTGTAGAGTGTAACGTGTAGCGTGTAGGGTGTAGGGTGTAGCGTGTAGCGCATATCGTGTAGCGTGTAGGGTGTAGAGCGTAGCGTGTAGCGTGTAGAGTGTAGCGTGTAGATTGTAGGGTGTAGCGTGTAGAGTGTAGCGTGTAGGGTGTAGCGTGTAGCGTGTAGGTTGTAGAGTGTAGGGTGTAGCGTGTAGGGTGTAGCGTGTAGGGTGTAGAGTGTAGCGTGTAGCGTGTAGGGTGTAGGGTGTAGCGTGTAGGGTGTATCGTGTAGCGTGTGGGGTGTAGCGTGTAGCGTGTAGTGTGTAGGGTGTAGGGTGTAGAGTGTAGCGTGTGGGGTGTAGAGTGTAGCGTGTAGCGTGTAGGGTGTAGGGTGTAGCATGTAGGGTGTAGCGTGTAGGGTGTAGAGTGTAGCATGTAGCGTGTAGGGTGTAAAGTGTAGGGTGTAGCGTGTAGGGTGTAGAGTGTAGCGTGTAGCGTGTAGGGTGTAGAGTATAGGGTGTAGCGTGTAGGGTGTAGGGTGTAGCGTGTAGGTTGTAGAGTGTAGTGTGTAGGGTGTAGAGTGTAACGTGTAGCGTGTAGGGTGTAGGGTGTAGCGTGTAGCGTATAGCGTGTAGCGTGCAGGGTGTAGAGCGTAGCGTGTAGCGTGTAGAGTGTAGCGTGTAGATTGTAGTGTGTAGGGTGTAGCGTGTAGAGTGTAGCGTGTAGCGTGTAGCGTGTAGGGTGTAGGGTGTAGAGTGTAGCGTGTAGCGTGTAGCGTGTAGGGTGTAGAGTGTAGGGTGTAGCGTGTAGGGTGTAGAGTGTAGCGTGTAGCGTGTAGGGTGTAGGGTGTAGCGTGTAGGGTGTATCGTGTAGCGTGTAGCGTGTGGGGTGTAGCGTGTAGCGTGTAGTGTGTAGGGTGTAGGGTGTAGAGTGTAGCGTGTAGGGTGTAGAGTGTAGCGTGTAGCGTGTAGGGTGTAGGGTGTAGGGTGTAGCATGTAGTGTGTAGCGTGTAGGGTGTAGAGTGTAGCATGTAGCGCGTAGGGTGTAAAGTGTAGGGTGTAGCGTGTAGGGTGTAGCGTGTAGCGTGTAGGGTGTACGGTGTAGAGTGTAGCGTGTAGGGTGTAGAGTGTAGCGTGTAGGGTGTAGGGTGTAGAGTGTAGCGTGTAGGGTGTAGGGTGTAGAGTGTAGAGTGTAGGGTGTAGCGTGTAGGGTGTAGAGTGTAGCGTGTAGCGTGTAGCGTGTAGGGTGTAGGGTGTAGAGTGTAGCGTGTAGCGTGTAGGTTGTAGCTTGTAGGGTGTAGAGTGTAGCGTGTAGGATGTAGGGTGTAGCGTGTAGGGTGTAGCGTGTAGCGTGTAGGGTGTAGAGTGTAGCGTGTAGCGTGTAGAGTGTAGGGTGTAGCGTGTAGGGTGTAGAGAGTAGCGTGTAGGGTGTAGAGTGTAGCGTGTAGCGTGTAGCGTGTAGGGTGTAGTGTGTAGGGTGTAGAGTGTAGCGTGTAGGGTGTAGAGTGTAGCGTGTTGCGTGTAGAGTGTAGCGTGTAGCGTCTAGGGTGTAGAGTGTAGGGTGTAGCGTGTAGGGTGTAGAGTGTAGCGTGTAGGGTGTAGAGTGTAGCGTGTAGGGTGTAGCGTGTAGCGTGTAGGGTGTAGAGTGTAGGGTGTACTGTGTAGGGTGTAGAGTATAGCGTGCAGCGTGCAGGGTGTAGGGTGTAGCGTGTAGGGTGTAGCGTGTAGCATGTAGCGTGTAGAGTGTAGCGTGTAGGGTGTAGGGTGTAGCGTGTAGCGTGTAGGGTGTAGAGTGTAGCGTGTAGGGTGTAGGATGTAGAGTGTAGGGTGTAGAGTGTAGGGTGTAGCATGTAGGGTGTATTGTGTAGCGTGTAGGGTGTAAAGTGTAGCGTGTAGCGTGTAGCATGTAGGGTGTAGGGTGTAGCGTGTAGCGTGTAGGGTGTAGCATGTAGCGTGTAGGGTGTAGGGTGTAGAGTGTAGCGTGTAAGTGTAGAGTGAGGATGTAGAGTGTTGGGTGTAGGGTGTAGAGTAGAGTGTAGAGTGTAGGGTGTAGAGTGTAGGGTGTAGAGTGCACATTTTTCCCCATTTCCCCACTGGGTCAGAACTTCTGTTAGAATGATCAGAGGTTGAAATGTTTTGCGTTTTCCTGCTCTTTCCAATGGCCTACAAGCATAAGTGAAGCAGTGAGCAGCAGTCTCTATTAGTATAGGAGAAAACAGAAAACATTTCACAATTTTCCCCATTTCCCAATTGGGTCATAACTTCTGTTACAATGATAAGAGGTTGAAATTTTTCGCGTTTTCCTGCTCTTTCCAATGGCATACAAGCAAAAGTGAAGCGGTGAGCAGCAGTTTCTATTAGTATAGGAGATAACGGAAAACATTTCACATTTTTCCCCATTTCCCCATTGGGTCATAACTTCTGTTACAATGATCAGAGGTAGAAATTTTTTGCGTTTTCCTGCTCTTTCCAATGGCCTACAAGCAAGGGAGTAGAGTGTAGGATGTAGGGTGTAGGGTGTAGAGTGTAGGGTGTAGGGTGTAGCGTATAGGGTGTAGAGTGTAGCGTGTAGGGTGTAGGGTGTAGAGTGTAGGGTGTAGCGTGTAGGGTGTAGAGTGTAGCGTGTAGGGTGTAGAGTGTAGCGTGTAGGGTGTAGAGTGTAGCGTGTAGCGTGTAGGGTGTAGATTGTAGCGTGTAGCGTGTAGGGTGTAGGGTGTATCGGGTAGCGTGTAGAGTGTAGGGTGTAGGGTGTAGAGTGTAGCGTGTAGGGTATAGAGTGTAGCGTATAGGGTGTAGAGTGTAGGGTGTAGCGTGTAGGGTGTACAGTGTAGCGTGTAGCGTGTAGTGTGTAGATTGTAGCATGTAGAGTGTACGGTGTAGCGGGTAGCGTGTAGAGTGTAGCGTGTAGGGTGTAGAGTGTAGCGTGTAGGGTGTAACGTGTAGGGTGTAGAGTGTAGCATGTAGCGTGTAGGGTGTAGGGTTTAGAGTGTAGGGTGTCGCGTGTAGAGTGTAGGGTGTAGGGGGTACAGTGTAGAGTGCAGCGTGTAGGGTGTAGAGTGTAGCGTGTAGCGTGTAGGGTGTAGGGTGTAGAATGTAGGGTGTAGCGTATAGGGTGTAGAGTGTAGCGTGTAGGGTGTAGGGTGTAGAGTGTAGGGTGTAGCGTGTAGGGTGTAGAGTGTAGCGTGTAGGGTGTAGAGTGTAGAGTGTAGCGTGTAGCGTGAAGGGTGTAGAGTGTAGGGTGTAGTGTGTAGGGTGTAGAGTGTAGCGTGTAGAGTGTAGCGTGTAGAGTGTAGGGTGTAGCGTGTAGGGTGTAGAGTGTAGCGTGTAGGGTGTACGGTGTAGAGTGTAGCGTGTAGCATGTAGCGTGTAGGGTGTAGGGTGTAGAGTGTAGGGTGTGGAGTGTAGGGTGTAGCATGTAGGTTGTAGGGTGTAGCGTGTAGGGTGTAGCGTGTAGGGTGTAGCGTGTAGCGTGTAGGGTGTAGCGTGTAGCGTGTAGGGTGTAGGGTGTAGAGTGTAGCGTGTAAGGGTAGAGTGAGGATGTAGAGTGTTGGGTGTAGGGTGTAGAGTAGAGTGTAGAGTGTAGGGTGTAGAGTGTAGGGTGTAGAGTGCACATTTTTCCCCATTTGCCCACTGGGTCATAACTTCTGTTAGAATGATCAGAGGTTGAAGAGTTTTGCGTTTTCCTGCTCTTTCCAATGGCCTACAAGCATAACTGAAGCAGTGAGCAGCAGTCTCTATTAGTATAGGAGATAACAGAAAACATTTCACAATTTTCCCCATTTCCCAATTGGGTCATAACTTCTGTTACAATGATAAGAGGTTGAAATTTTTTGTGTTTTCCTGCTCTTTCCAATGGCCTACAAGCAAAAGTGAAGCGGTGAGCAGCAGTTTCTATTAGTATAGGAGATAACAGAAAACATTTCACGTTTTTCCCCATTTCCCCATTGGGTCATAACTTCTGTTACAATGATCAGAGGTTGAAATTTTTTGCGTTTTCCTGCTCTTTCCAATGGCCTACAAGCAAGGGAGTAGAGTGTAGGATGTAGGGTGTAGGGTGTAGAGTGTAGGGTGTAGGGTGTAGCGTATAGGGTGTAGAGTGTAGCGTGTAGGGTGTAGGGTGTAGCGTGTAGGGTGTAGAGTGTAGCATGTACGGTGTAGAGTGTAGCGTGTAGAGTGTACAGTGTAGCGTGTAGCGTGTAGGGTGTAGATTGTAGCATGTAGCGTGAAGGGTGTAGGGTGTAGCGGGTAGCGGGTAGCGTGTAGAGTGTAGGGTGTAGGGTGTAGCGTGTAGAGTGTAGCGTGTAGCGTGTAGCGTGTAGGGTGTAGAGTGTAGCGTGTAGCGTGTAGGGTGTAGGGTGTAGCGTGTAGGGTGTAGGGTGTAGAGTGCAGCGTGTAGCGTGTATAGTGTAGGGTGTAGCGTGTAGGGTGTAGAGTGCAGCGTGTAGGGTGTAGAGTGTAGCGTGTAGGGTGTAGAGTGAAGGGTGTAGCGTGTAGGGTGTAGAGAGTAGCGTGTAGCGTGTAGGGTGTAGCATGTAGGGTGTAGAGCGTAGCGTGTAGCGTGTAGAGTGTAGCGTGTAGATTGTAGCGTGTAGGGTGTAGCGTGTAGAGTGTAGCGTGTAGCGTGTAGGGTGTAGAGTGTAGCGTGTAGCGTGTAGGGTGTAGGGTGTAGAGTGTAGGGTGTAGCGTGTAGGGTGTAGAGTGTAGCGTGTAGCGTGTAGGGTGTAGGGTGTAGGGTGTAGCGTGTAGGGTGTATCGTGTAGCGTGTGGGGTGTAGCGTGTAGTGTGTAGGGTGTAGGGTGTAGAGTGTAGCGTGTAGGGTGTAGAGTGTAGCGTGTAGCGTGTAGGGTGTAGGGTGCTAGGGTGTAGCATGTAGTGTGTAGCGTGTAGGGTGTAGAGTGTAGCATGTAGCGCGTAGGGTGTAAAGTGTAGGGTGTAGCGTGTAGGGTGTAGAGTGTAGCGTGTAGGGTGTAGAGTGTAGCGTGTAGCGTGTAGGGTGTAGCGTGTAGGGTGTAGCGTGTAGCGTGTAGGGTGTAGCGTGTAGGGTGTACGGTGTAGAGTGTAGGGTGTAGAGTGTAGCGTGTAGGGTGTAGGGTTTAGAGTGTAGGGTGTAGCATGTAGGGTGTAGGGAGTAGCGTCTAGAGTGTAGCATGTAGCGTGTAGGGTGTAAAGTGTAGGGTGTAGCGTGTAGCGTGTAGGGTGTAGGGTGTAGCGTGTAGGGTGTAGAGTGTAGCGTGTAACGTGTAGCGTGTAGAGTGTAGGGTGTAGCATGTAGGGTGTAGAGTGTAGTGTGTAGGGTGTAGCGTGTAGGGTGTAGAGTGTAGCATGTAGCGTGTAGGGTGTAGAGTGTAGGGTGTATCATGTAGGGTGTAGAGTGTAGCGTCTATAGTGTGGGGTGTAGCGTGTAGGGTGTAGAGTGTAGCGTGTAGGGTGTAGGGTGTAGCGTGTAGGGTGTATCGTGTAGCGTGTGGGGTGTAGCGTGTAGCGTGTAGTGTGTAGGGTGTAGGGTGTAGAGTGTAGCGTGTAGGGTGTAGAGTGTAGCGTGTAGCGTGTAGGGTGTAGGGTGCTAGGGTGTAGCATGTAGTGTGTAGCGTGTAGGGTGTAGAGTGTAGCATGTAGCGCGTAGGGTGTAAAGTGTAGGGTGTAGCGTGTAGGGTGTAGAGTGTAGCGTGTAGGGTGTAGAGTGTAGCGTGTAGCGTGTAGGGTGTAGCGTGTAGGGTGTAGCGTGTAGCGTGTAGGGTGTAGCGTGTAGGGTGTACGGTGTAGAGTGTAGGGTGTAGAGTGTAGCGTGTAGGGTGTAGGGTTTAGAGTGTAGGGTGTAGCATGTAGGGTGTAGGGAGTAGCGTGTAGAGTGTAGCATGTAGCGTGTAGGGTGTAAAGTGTAGGGTGTAGAGTGTAGCGTGTAGCGTGTAGGGTGTAGAGTGTAGGGTGTAGCGTGTAGGGTGTAGAGTGTAGTGTGTAGAGTGTAGCGTGTAGGGTGTAGAGTGTAGCGTGTAGGGTGTAGAGTGTAGCGTGTAGCGTGTAGGGTGTAGCGTGTAGGGTGTAGCGTGTAGCGTGTAGGGTGTAGCGTGTAGGGTGTACGGTGTAGAGTGTAGGGTGTAGAGTGTAGCGTGTAGGGTGTAGGGTTTAGAGTGTAGGGTGTAGCATGTAGGGTGTAGGGAGTAGCGTGTAGAGTGTAGCATGTAGCGTGTAGGGTGTAAAGTGTAGGGTGTAGAGTGTAGCGTGTAGCGTGTAGGGTGTAGAGTGTAGGGTGTAGCGTGTAGGGTGTAGAGTGTAGCGTGTAACGTGTAGCGTGTAGAGTGTAGGGTGTAGCATGTAGGGTGTAGAGTGTAGTGTGTAGAGTGTAGCGTGTAGGGTGTAGAGTGTAGCATGTAGCGTGTAGGGTGTAGAGTGTAGGGTGTATCATGTAGGGTGTAGAGTGTAGCGTGTATAGTGTAGGGTGTAGCGTGTAGGGTGTAGGGTGCAGAGTGTAGCGTGTAGCGTGTAGGGTGTAGAGTGTAGGGTGCAGCATGTAGCGTGTAGCGTGTAGAGTGTAGGGTGTAGCGTGTAGGGTGTAGAGTGTAGCGTGTAGCGTGTAGGGTGTAGGGTGTAGCGTGTAGGGTGTAGAGTGTATCGTGTAGGGTGTAGAGTGTAGCGTGTATAGTGTAGGGTGTAGCGTGTAGGGTGTAGAGTGTAGCATGTAGCGTGTAGGGTGTAGAGTGTAGCGTGTAGGGTGTAGGGTGTAGAGTGCAGCGTGTAGCGTGTATAGTGTAGGGTGTAGCGTGTAGGGTGTAGAGTGTAGCGTGTAGGGTGTAGAGTGTAGCGTGTAGGGTGTAGAGTGTAGGGTGTAGCGTGTAGGGTGTAGAGAGTAGCGTGTAGCGTGTAGGGTGTAGCATGTAGGGTGTAGAGCGTAGCGTGTAGCGTGTAGAGTGTAGCGTGTAGATTGTAGCGTGTAGGGTGTAGCGTGTAGAGTGTAGCGTGTAGCGTGTAGGGTGTAGGGTGTAGAGTGTAGCGTGTAGCGTGTAGGGTGTAGGGTGTAGAGTGTAGGGTGTAGCGTGTAGGGTGTAGAGTGTAGCGTGTAGCGTGTAGGGTGTAGGGTGTAGGGTGTAGCGTGTAGGGTGTATCGTGTAGCGTGTGGGGTGTAGCGTGTAGCGTGTAGTGTGTAGGGTGTAGGGTGTAGAGTGTAGCGTGTAGGGTGTAGAGTGTAGCGTGTAGCGTGTAGGGTGTAGGGTGCTAGGGTGTAGCATGTAGTGTGTAGCGTGTAGGGTGTAGAGTGTAGCATGTAGCGCGTAGGGTGTAAAGTGTAGGGTGTAGCGTGTAGGGTGTAGAGTGTAGCGTGTAGGGTGTAGAGTGTAGCGTGTAGCGTGTAGGGTGTAGCGTGTAGGGTGTAGCGTGTAGCGTGTAGGGTGTAGCGTGTAGGGTGTACGGTGTAGAGTGTAGGGTGTAGAGTGTAGCGTGTAGGGTGTAGGGTTTAGAGTGTAGGGTGTAGCATGTAGGGTGTAGGGAGTAGCGTGTAGAGTGTAGCATGTAGCGTGTAGGGTGTAAAGTGTAGGGTGTAGCGTGTAGCGTGTAGGGTGTAGGGTGTAGCGTGTAGGGTGTAGAGTGTAGCGTGTAACGTGTAGCGTGTAGAGTGTAGGGTGTAGCATGTAGGTGTAGAGTGTAGTGTGTAGGGTGTAGCGTGTAGGGTGTAGAGTGTAGCATGTAGCGTGTAGGGTGTAGAGTGTAGGGTGTATCATGTAGGGTGTAGAGTGTAGCGTGTATAGTGTAGGGTGTAGCGTGTAGGGTGTAGAGTGTAGCGTGTAGCATGTAGGGTGTAGAGTGTAGGGTGCAGCGTGTAGAGTGTAGGGTGTAGCGTGTAGGGTGTAGAGTGTAGCGTGTAGCGTGTAGGGTGTAGGGTGTAGGGTGTAGGGTGTAGCGTGTAGGGTGTAGAGTGTATCATGTAGGGTGTAGAGTGTAGCGTGTATAGTGTAGGGTGTAGCGTGTAGGGTGTAGAGTGTAGCATGTAGCGTGTAGGGTGTAGAGTGTAGCGTGTAGGGTGTAGTGTGCAGCGTGTAGCGTGTATAGTGTAGGGTGTAGCGTGTAGGGTGTAGAGTGTAGCGTGTAGGGTGTAGAGTGTAGCGTGTAGGGTGTAGGGTGTAGGGTGTAGAGTGTAGGGTGTAGCGTGTAGGGTGTAGAGAGTAGCGTGTAGCGTGTAGGGTTTAGGGTGCAGAGTGTAGGGTGTAGCGTGTAGGGTGTAGAGTGTAGCGTGCAGCATGTAGCGTGTAGCGTGTATAGTGTAGGGTGTAGCGTGTAGGGTGTAGAGTGTAATGTGTAGGGTGTAGGGTGTAGCATGTAGCGTGTAGTGTGCAGGGTGTAGAGTGTAGCGTGTAGCGTGTAGAGTGTAGCGTGTAGAGTGTAGGGTGTAGGGTGTAGCCTGTAGAGTGTAGCGTGTAGGGTGTAGGGTGTAGAGTGTAGCGTGTAGCGTGTAGGGTGTAGACTGTAGGGTGTAACATGTAGGGTGTAGGGTGTAGCGTGTAGGGTGTAGAGTGTAGCGTGTAGCGTGTAGGGTGTAGCGTGTAGCGTGTAGGGTGTAGCGTGTAGCGTGTAGCGTGTAGGGTGTACGGTGTAGAGTGTAGCGTGTAGGGTGTAGAGTGTAGCGTGTAGGGTGTAGGGTGTAGAGTGTAGGGTGTAGCATGTAGGGTGTAGGGTGTAGCGTGTAGCATGTAGGGCAGGGGTCAGGAACCTTTTTGGCTAAGAGAGCCGTAAACGCCACATATTTTTAAATATAATTCCGCGAGAGCCGTACAATATGTTTAAAGGGCCATTGACAGATCAATCGCTCCAATGTTCACTTAGTACAGCAAGGAATGCTCCTCCCTGCTGTATAAAGCCACAACTGGACTGAAACAATGTAATTAGCAGTAAAAAAATTAAATAAATAACTTACATTGTGAGCTTGCGATGCATGACATCAGTCCAGCAGTCTGGCTTCTTCTTTTTCCTGCGCATGACTGGAAGCTGGCATTCTTCCCACCTGATGTTGAGAGAATGCCAGCTTTGAGGCATTCGCAGAAGAAAGAAGCTGGAATGTTGGACATGTCACACAACACATTGTCAGTTATGTCAATTATCTATTTTATTATTTTACAGCGAATTATTGTTTAGGTCCAGCGGTGGCTTAGTGCAGCAGAGAGGAACACTCCTTTGTGTACTAAGTGACCGCTGGAGCAATTGTATCTGTCAGTGGCCCTTTTAAAAGTGTTGGTCTTACAGAAAATGAACAAAAAAGAGAGGCTCAGACCCATAGGGAACTAAAGCATTTACTACTTAAAGTGGTACATACAAGCAGGCACACCCAGCGTAAGTTCTGGCGTCGGCACATTGGAGCGGAGCTGTGCAGCTCCATGTGTTCCTATGCGGCTGCACACTCCGCTCTGGAGTGCCGACGCCAGAACTTGGTTCCCACATGCGAGACACGGACGTGTTTCTCGCATGTGGAAACAAGCCCTAAGTGCCATTATACACAGGAGATCTGTACTTAGTATGCAGCGTCTGTGTATAGGTAATACAGTGATCACCGGTGACATACACAGGACCTCAGTATATAGTATACAGTGTATAGGTAACACACTGACTCACCTGTGACGTCTCTAAGTGAAGTCCTTCATCTTTGATCCCGCACAGACCGCCATCACTTCATCCAGCCAGGACTCGTCTCTGCAGGAAATGACACAGTTATCACGAGTTCCACTTGCAGAACACATTACTTAATTTTCCCAACTTCTACATTACACCACATGAAGAAGGCAACATAGTGTCAATCTACACAGTAATAGGACCGCCCCGCCATTTAAAACAGTATACTCAAAAAATAAAATAAATACATCCCTGCAGTAATAATATCCCTTAATTAGCCCCTGTGGTAATAATATTCGCCATCCTGGCCCCCGTGTGTCTCATTCCTGGCTCCAGCCATATGTTCTCCCATCCTGCCCTCATGAGTATCCATCCTGCCCCATATGATCTTCCCATCCTGCCCCATCTGTCTCCATTGTATCCATCCTGCCCCATGATCCTGCCCCATCTGTCTCCAATCCTGCCTCCAGTGTCTCCAGTCATGACGCCATGTCTGTCATCCTGCCCCGTGTCTCCAATCATGCCCCGTTTCTCCATTCTGCCCCTGTGTCAAGCATTCTGCCCCTGTGTCAAGCATTCTGCCCCTGTGTCCAGCTTTCTGCCCCTGTGTCCAGCTTTCTGCCCGTGTCCAGCTTTCTGCCCCTGTGTCCAGCGTTCTGCTCCTGTGTCCAGCGTTCTGCTCCAAAGTCCAGCGTTCTGCCCCAATGTCCAGCTTTCTGCATCAGTGTCCAGCGTTCTGCCCCAATGTACAGCGTTCTGCCCCAGTGTCCAGCGTTCTGCCCCTGTGTCCAGCGTTCTGCCCCCGTGTCCAGCTTTCTGCCCGTGTCCAGCTTTCTGCCCGTGTCCAGATTTCTGCCCCAATGTCCAGCTTTCTGCATCAGTGTCCAGCGTTCTGCACCAATGTCCAGTGTTCTGCCCCAGTGTCCAGCGTTCTGCCCCTATGTCCAGCGTTCTGCCCCGTGTCCAGCTTTCTGCCCGTGTCCAGCTTTCTGCCCGTGTCCAGCTTTCTGCCCGTGTCCAGCTTTCTGCCCCTGTGTCCAGCTTTCTGCCCCTGTTTCCAGTTTTCTGCTCCCGTGTCCAGCTTTCTGCCCCCGTGTCCAGCGTTCTGCCCCCGTGTCCAGCGTTCTGCCCCCGTGTCCAGCGTTCTGCCCCCGTGCCCAGCGTTCTGCCCCCGTGTCCAGCGTTCTGCCCCAGTGTCCAGCGTTCTGCCCCAGTGTCCAGCGTTCTGCCCCAGTGTCCAGCGTTCTGCCCCAGTGTCCAGCGTTCTGCCCCAGTGTCCAGCGTTCTGCCCCAGTGTTCAGCGTTCTGCCCCCGTGTCCAGCGTTCTGCCCCCGTGTCCAGCGTTCTGCCCCCGTGTCCAGCGTTCTGCCCCCGTGTCCAGCGTTCTGCCCCCGTGTCCAGCGTTCTGCCCCAGTGTCCAGCGTTCTGCCCTAGTGTCCAGCGTTCTGCCCCAGTGTCCAGCTTTCTGCCCCAGTGTCCAGCTTTCTGCCCCAGTGTCCAGCGTTCTGCCCCCGTGTCCAGCGTTCTGCCCCCGTGTCCAGCGTTCTGCCCCAGTGTCCAGCATTCTGCCCCCGTGTCCAGCGTTCTGCCCCAGTGTCCAGCGTTCTGCCCCAGTGTCCAGCGTTCTGCCTCAGTGTCCAGCGTTCTGCCCCAGTGCCCAGCGTTCTGCCCCAGTGTCCAGCGTTCTGCCCCAGTGTCCAGCATTCTGCCCCAGTGTCCAGCTTTCTGCCCCCGTGTCCAGCGTTCTGCCCCAGTGTCCAGCGTTCTGCCCCAGTGTCCAGCTTTCTGCCCCAGTGTCCAGCTTTCTGCCCCCGTGTCCAGCTTTCTGCCCCCGTGTCCAGCGTTCTGCCCCCGTGTCCAGCGTTCTGCCCCCGTGTCCAGCGTTCTGCCCCAAGTGTCCAGCGTTCTTCCCCAGTGTCCAGCGTTCTGCCCCAGTGTCCAGCTTTCTGCCCCAGTGTCCAGCTTTCTGCCCCAGTGTCCAGCGTTCTGCCCCAGTGTCCAGCGTTCTGCCCCAGTGTCCAGCGTTCTGCCCCAGTGTCCAGCGTTCTGCCCCAGTGTCCAGCGTTCTGCCCCAGTGTCCAGCTTTCTGCCCCAGTGTCCAGCTTTCTGCCCCAGTGTCCAGCGTTCTGCCCCCGTGTCCAGCGTTCTGCCCCCGTGTCCAGCGTTCTGCCCCAGTGTCCAGCGTTCTGCCCCCGTGTCCAGCTTTCTGCCCCAGTGTCCAGCGTTCTGCCTCAGTGTCCAGCGTTCTGCCCCAGTGTCCAGCTTTCTGCCCCCGTGTCCAGCGTTCTGCCCCAGTGTCCAGCGTTCTGCCCCAGTGTCCAGCGTTCTGCCCCAGTGTCCAGCTTTCTGCCCCAGTGTCCAGCTTTCTGCCCCCGTGTCCAGCGTTCTGCCCCCGTGTCCAGCGTTCTGCCCCAGTGTCCAGCTTTCTGCCCCCGTGTCCAGCGTTCTGCCCCAGTGTCCAGCGTTCTGCCCCAGTGTCCAGCGTTCTGCCCCAGTGTCCAGCGTTCTGCCCCAGTGTCCAGCTTTCTGCCCCCGTGTCCAGCGTTCTGCCCCCGTGTCCAGCGTTCTGCCCCCGTGTCCAGCGTTCTGCCCCCGTGTCCAGCGTTCTGCCCTGGGCCCCCCCGATCGCCGCTCTCAATATAAAAAAAAAAAAAAAACAAGTTTTACCTGACCGCGATCCTGCTCTGTCTGGTTATCGGTGGGGGCGGCCATCTTCCTGAGGCCGCGCGTGCGCAGGTGGAGCGCTCTGCTGCCTGGGGCTTCAGGAAAATGGCCGCGGGATGCCGCGCATGCGCAGATGGAGATCGCGGCGGCCATTTTTCTGAAGCCGAGATGCCAACAGGTAAATTCTGCGCCGCCGGCGACCCGCCCACCGCATTGTGCCGCCCGCCGCATTGTGCCGCCCGGGGCGGCCCGCCCCCCCCCGCCCCCCCTTCCTACGCCACAGGCTGTCTGCGAGCCAGATAAGGCCATCAAAAGAGCCATATCTGGCTCGCGAGCCATATGTTCCCGACCCCTGATGTAGGGTGTAAAGTGTAGGGTGTAGCGTGTAGGGTGTAGAGTGTAGCGTGTAGCGTGTAGGGTGTAGCGTGTAGGGTGTAGAGTGTAGCGTGTAGCGTATAGCGTGTAGGGTGTAGAGTGTAGCATGTAGCGTGTAGCATGTTGCGTGTAGGGTGTAGGGTGTAGAGTGTAGGGTGTAGCATGTAGGGTGTAAGGTGTAGCGTGTAGGGTGTAGAGTGTAGAGTGTAGGGTGTAGAGTGTAGAGTGTAGGGTGTAGAGTGTAGGATGTAGAGTGTAGAGTGTAGAGTGTAGGATATAGAGTGGAGTGTAGGGTGTAGAGTGTAGAGTGTAGGGTGTAGAGTGTAGGATGTAGGGTGTAGAGTGTAGAGTGTAGAGTGTAGGGTGTTGAGTGTAGGTTGTATAGTGCAGAGTGTAGGGTATAGAGTGTAGGATGTAGAGTGTAGAGTGTAGGGTGTAGCGTGTTGAGTGTAGGGTGTAGAGTGTAGAGTGTACCTTGTAGGGTGTAGATTGTTGGTTGTATAGTGTAGAGTGTAAGGTATAGAGTGTAGGATGTAGAGTGTAGAGTGTAGGATGAAGGGAGTAGAGTGTAGGATGTAGGGTGTAGAGTGTAGGATGTAGGGTGTAGCGTATAGGGTGTAGAGTGTAGCGTGTAGGGTGTAGAGTGTAGGGTGTAGCGTGTAGGGTGTAGAGTGTAGCGTGTAGGGTGTAGAGTGTAGCGTGTAGGGTGTAGAGTGTAGCGTGTAGCGTGTAGCGTGTAGCGTGTAGATTGTAGCGTGTAGGGTGTAGGGTGTAGCGGGTAGCGTGTAGAGTGTAGGGTGTAGGGTGTAGCATGTAGAGTGTAGCGTGTAGGGTGTAGAGTGTAGCGTGTAGGGTGTAACGTGTAGGGTGTAGAGTGTAGCATGTAGCGTGTAGGGTGTAGGTTTTAGAGTGTAGGGTGTTGCGTGTAGCGTGTAGGGTGTAGGGTGTACAGTGTAGAGTGTAGCGTGTAGGGTGTAGGGTGTAGGGTGTAGAATGTAGGGTGTAGCGTATAGGGTGTAGAGTGTAGCATGTAGCGTGTAGGGTGTAGAGTGTAGGGTGTAGGGTGTAGAGTGTAGGGTGTAGCGTGTAGGGTGTAGAGTGTAGCGTGTAGGGTGTAGAGAGTAGCGTGTAGGGTGTAGAGTGTAGCGTGTAGCGTGTAGCGTGTAGGGTGTAGTGTGTAGGGTGTAGAGTGTAGCGTGTAGGGTGTAGAGTGTAGCGTGTTGCGTGTAGAGTGTAGCGTGTAGCGTCTAGGGTGTAGAGTGTAGGGTGTAGCGTGTAGGGTGTAGAGTGTAGCGTGTAGGGTGTAGAGTGTAGCGTGTAGGGTGTAGCGTGTAGCGTGTAGGGTGTAGAGTGTAGGGTGTACTGTGTAGGGTGTAGAGTATAGCGTGCAGCGTGCAGGGTGTAGGGTGTAGCGTGTAGGGTGTAGCGTGTAGCATGTAGCGTGTAGAGTGTAGCGTGTAGGGTGTAGGGTGTAGCGTGTAGCGTGTAGGGTGTAGAGTGTAGCGTGTAGGGTGTAGGATGTAGAGTGTAGGGTGTAGAGTGTAGGGTGTAGCATGTAGGGTGTATTGTGTAGCGTGTAGGGTGTAAAGTGTAGCGTGTAGCGTGTAGCATGTAGGGTGTAGGGTGTAGCGTGTAGCGTGTAGGGTGTAGCATGTAGCGTGTAGGGTGTAGGGTGTAGAGTGTAGCGTGTAAGTGTAGAGTGAGGATGTAGAGTGTTGGGTGTAGGGTGTAGAGTAGAGTGTAGAGTGTAGGGTGTAGAGTGTAGGGTGTAGAGTGCACATTTTTCCCCATTTCCCCACTGGGTCAGAACTTCTGTTAGAATGATCAGAGGTTGAAATGTTTTGCGTTTTCCTGCTCTTTCCAATGGCCTACAAGCATAAGTGAAGCAGTGAGCAGCAGTCTCTATTAGTATAGGAGAAAACAGAAAACATTTCACAATTTTCCCCATTTCCCAATTGGGTCATAACTTCTGTTACAATGATAAGAGGTTGAAATTTTTCGCGTTTTCCTGCTCTTTCCAATGGCATACAAGCAAAAGTGAAGCGGTGAGCAGCAGTTTCTATTAGTATAGGAGATAACGGAAAACATTTCACATTTTTCCCCATTTCCCCATTGGGTCATAACTTCTGTTACAATGATCAGAGGTAGAAATTTTTTGCGTTTTCCTGCTCTTTCCAATGGCCTACAAGCAAGGGAGTAGAGTGTAGGATGTAGGGTGTAGGGTGTAGAGTGTAGGGTGTAGGGTGTAGCGTATAGGGTGTAGAGTGTAGCGTGTAGGGTGTAGGGTGTAGAGTGTAGGGTGTAGCGTGTAGGGTGTAGAGTGTAGCGTGTAGGGTGTAGAGTGTAGCGTGTAGGGTGTAGAGTGTAGCGTGTAGCGTGTAGGGTGTAGATTGTAGCGTGTAGCGTGTAGGGTGTAGGGTGTATCGGGTAGCGTGTAGAGTGTAGGGTGTAGGGTGTAGAGTGTAGCGTGTAGGGTATAGAGTGTAGCGTATAGGGTGTAGAGTGTAGGGTGTAGCGTGTAGGGTGTACAGTGTAGCGTGTAGCGTGTAGTGTGTAGATTGTAGTGTGTAGAGTGTACGGTGTAGCGGGTAGCGTGTAGAGTGTAGCGTGTAGGGTGTAGAGTGTAGCGTGTAGGGTGTAACGTGTAGGGTGTAGAGTGTAGCATGTAGCGTGTAGGGTGTAGGGTTTAGAGTGTAGGGTGTCGCGTGTAGAGTGTAGGGTGTAGGGGGTACAGTGTAGAGTGCAGCGTGTAGGGTGTAGAGTGTAGCGTGTAGCGTGTAGGGTGTAGGGTGTAGAATGTAGGGTGTAGCGTATAGGGTGTAGAGTGTAGCGTGTAGGGTGTAGGGTGTAGAGTGTAGGGTGTAGCGTGTAGGGTGTAGAGTGTAGCGTGTAGGGTGTAGAGTGTAGAGTGTAGCGTGTAGCGTGAAGGGTGTAGAGTGTAGGGTGTAGTGTGTAGGGTGTAGAGTGTAGCGTGTAGAGTGTAGCGTGTAGAGTGTAGGGTGTAGCGTGTAGGGTGTAGAGTGTAGCGTGTAGGGTGTACGGTGTAGAGTGTAGCGTGTAGCATGTAGCGTGTAGGGTGTAGGGTGTAGAGTGTAGGGTGTGGAGTGTAGGGTGTAGCATGTAGGTTGTAGGGTGTAGCGTGTAGGGTGTAGCGTGTAGGGTGTAGCGTGTAGCGTGTAGGGTGTAGCGTGTAGCGTGTAGGGTGTAGGGTGTAGAGTAGAGTGTAGAGTGTAGGGTGTAGAGTGTAGGGTGTAGAGTGCACATTTTTCCCCATTTGCCCACTGGGTCATAACTTCTGTTCGAATGATCAGAGGTTGAAGAGTTTTGCGTTTTCCTGCTCTTTCCAATGGCCTACAAGCATAACTGAAGCAGTGAGCAGCAGTCTCTATTAGTATAGGAGATAACAGAAAACATTTCACAATTTTCCCCATTTCCCAATTGGGTCATAACTTCTGTTACAATGATAAGAGGTTGAAATTTTTTGTGTTTTCCTGCTCTTTCCAATGGCCTACAAGCAAAAGTGAAGCGGTGAGCAGCAGTTTCTATTAGTATAGGAGATAACAGAAAACATTTCACGTTTTTCCCCATTTCCCCATTGGGTCATAACTTCTGTTACAATGATCAGAGGTTGAAATTTTTTGCGTTTTCCTGCTCTTTCCAATGGCCTACAAGCAAGGGAGTAGAGTGTAGGATGTAGGGTGTAGGGTGTAGAGTGTAGGGTGTAGGGTGTAGCGTATAGGGTGTAGAGTGTAGCGTGTAGGGTGTAGGGTGTAGCGTGTAGGGTGTAGAGTGTAGCATGTACGGTGTAGAGTGTAGCGTGTAGAGTGTACAGTGTAGCGTGTAGCGTGTAGGGTGTAGATTGTAGCATGTAGCGTGAAGGGTGTAGGGTGTAGCGGGTAGCGGGTAGCGTGTAGAGTGTAGGGTGTAGGGTGTAGCGTGTAGAGTGTAGCGTGTAGCGTGTAGCGTGTAGGGTGTAGAGTGTAGCGTGTAGCGTGTAGGGTGTAGGGTGTAGCGTGTAGGGTGTTGAGTGTAGCGTGTAGGGTGTAGCGTGTAGGGTGTATCGTGTAGCGTGTGGGGTGTAGCGTGTAGCGTGTAGTGTGTAGGGTGTAGGGTGTAGAGTGTAGCGTGTAGGGTGTAGAGTGTAGCGTGTAGCGTGTAGCGTGTAGGGTGTAGGGTGTAGCATGTAGGGTGTAGCGTGTAGGGTGTAGAGTGTAGCATGTAGCGTGTAGGGTGTAAAGTGTAGGGTGTAGCGTGTAGGGTGTAGAGTGTAGCGTGTAGCGTGTAGGGTGTAGAGTATAGGGTGTAGCGTGTAGGGTGTAGGGTGTAGGGTGTAGCGTGTAGGTTGTAGAGTGTAGTGTGTAGGGTGTAGAGTGTAACGTGTAGCGTGTAGGGTGTAGGGTGTAGCGTGTAGCGTATAGCGTGTAGCGTGTAGGGTGTAGAGCGTAGCGTGTAGCGTGTAGAGTGTAGCGTGTAGATTGTAGTGTGTAGGGTGTAGCGTGTAGAGTGTAGCGTGTAGCGTGTAGCGTGTAGGGTGTAGGGTGTAGAGTGTAGCGTGTAGAGTGTAGCGTGTAGGGTGTAGAGTGTAGGGTGTAGCGTGTAGGGTGTAGAGTGTAGCGTGTAGCGTGTAGGGTGTAGGGTGTAGCGTGTAGGGTGTATCGTGTAGCGTGTAGCGTGTGGGGTGTAGCGTGTAGCGTGTAGTGTGTAGGGTGTAGGGTGTAGAGTGTAGCGTGTAGTGTGTATAGTGTAGCGTGTAGCATGTAGGGTGTAGGGTGTAGCATGTAGTGTGTAGCGTGTAGGGTGTAGAGTGTAGCATGTAGCGCGTAGGGTGTAAAGTGTAGGGTGTAGCGTGTAGGGTGTAGCGTGTAGCGTGTAGCGTGTAGAGTGTAGGGTGTAGCGTGTAGGGTGTAGAGTGTAGCGTGTAGGGTGTAGGGTGTAGAGTGTAGAGTGTAGGGTGTAGCGTGTAGGGTGTAGAGTGTAGCGTGTAGCATGTAGCGTGTAGGGTGTAGGGTGTAGAGTGTAGCGTGTAGCGTGTAGGTTGTAGCGTGTAGGGTGTAGAGTGTAGCGTGTAGGATGTAGGGTGTAGCGTGTAGGGTGTAGCGTGTAGCGTGTAGGGTGTAGCGTGTAGCGTGTAGAGTGTAGGGTGTAGCGTGTAGGGTGTAGAGTGTAGCGTGTAGGGTGTAGGGTGTAGAGTGTAGGGTGTATCGTGTAGGGTGTAGAGTGTAGCGTGTAGCGTGTATAGTGTAGGGTGTAGCGTGTAGGGTGTAGAGTGTAGCGTGTAGCGTGTAGGGTGTAGAGTGTAGCGTGTAGGGTGTAGGGTGTGGAGTGTAGTGTGTAGGGTGTAGCGTGTAGCGTGTAGAGTGTAGGGTGTAGGGTGTAGCGTGTAGGGTGTAGAGTGTAGCATGTAGCGTGTAGCGTGTAGGGTGTAGGGTGTAGAGTGTAGCGTGTAGGGTGTAGAGTGCAGAGTGTAGCGTGTAGGGTGTAGAGTGTAGCGTGTAGGGTGTAGCGTGTAGGGTGTAGAGTGTAGGGTGTAGCGTGTAGGGTGTAGAGTGTAGCGTGTAGGGTGTAGAGAGTAGCGTGTAGGGTGTAGCGTGTAGCGTGTAACGTGTAGGGTGTAGAGTGTAGGTTGTAGCGTGTAGGGTGTAGAGTGTAACGTGTAGCGTGTAGGGTGTAGCGTGTAGCGTGTAGGGTGTAGAGTGTAGCGTGTAGGGTGTAGCGTGTAGGTTGTAGAGTGTAGCGTGTAGGGTGTAGAGTGTAACGTGTAGCGTGTACGGTGTAGGGTGTAGCGTGTAGCGCATAGCGTGTAGCGTGTAGGGTGTAGAGCGTAGCGTGTAGCGTGTAGAGTGTAGCGTGTAGATTGTAGGGTGTAGGGTGTAGCGTGTAGAGTGTAGCGTGTAGCGTGTAGGGTGTAGGGTGTAGAGTGTAGCGTGTAGCGTGTAGGGTGTAGGGTGTAGAGTGTAGGGTGTAGCGTGTAGCGTGTAGGGTGTAGGGTGTAGAGTGTAGCGTGTAGGGTGTAGCGTGTAGGGTGTATCGTGTAGCGTGTGGGGTGTAGCGTGTGGGGTGTAGCGTGTAGCGTGTAGTGTGTAGGGTGTAGGGTGTAGAGTGTAGCGTGTAGGGTGTAGAGTGTAGCGTGTAGCGTGTAGGGTGTAGGGTTTAGCATGTAGGGTGTAGCGTGTAGGGTGTAGAGTGTAGCATGTAGCGTGTAGGGTGTAAAGTGTAGGGTGTAGCGTGTAGGGTGTACAGTGTAGCGTGTAGCGTGTAGGGTGTAGAGTGTAGGGTGTAGCGTGTAGGGTGTAGGGTGTAGGGTGTAGCGTGTAGGTTGTAGAGTGTAGCGTGTAGGGTGTAGAGTGTAACGTGTAGCGTGTAGGGTGTAGGGTGTAGCGTGTAGCGTATAGCGTGTAGCATGTAGGGTGTAGAGCGTAGCGTGTAGCATGTAGAGTGTAGCGTGTAGATTGTAGCGTGTAGGGTGTAGCGTGTAGAGTGTAGCGTGTAGCGTGTAGGGTGTAGGGTGTAGAGTGTAGCGTGTAGCGTGTAGCGTGTAGGGTGTAGGGTGTAGAGTGTAGGGTGTAGCGTGTAGGGTGTAGAGTGTAGCGTGTAGCGTGTAGGGTGTAGGGTGTAGCGTGTAGGGTGTATCGTGTAGCGTGTAGCGTGTGGGGTGTAGCGTGTAGCGTGTAGTGTGTAGTGTGTAGGGTGTAGAGTGTAGCGTGTAGGGTGTAGAGTGTAGCGTGTAGCGTGTAGGGTGTAGGGTGTAGGGTGTAGCATGTAGTGTGTAGCGTGTAGGGTGTAGAGTGTAGCATGTAGCGCGTAGGGTGTAAAGTGTAGGGTGTAGCGTGTAGGGTGTAGCGTGTAGCGTGTAGAGTGTAGGGTGTAGCGTGTAGGGTGTAGAGTGTAGCGTGCAGCGTGTAGGGTGTAGAGTATAGGGTGTAGCGTGTAGGGTGTAGGGTGTAGGGTGTAGCGTGTAGGTTGTAGAGTGTAGTGTGTAGGGTGTAGAGTGTAACGTGTAGCGTGTAGGGTGTAGCGTGTAGCGTATAGCGTGTAGCGTGTAGGGTGTAGAGCGTAGCGTGTAGCGTGTAGAGTGTAGCGTGTAGATTGTAGTGTGTAGGGTGTAGCGTGTAGAGTGTAGCGTGTAGCGTGTAGCGTGTAGGGTGTAGGGTGTAGAGTGTAGCGTGTAGCGTGTAGCGTGTAGGGTGTAGAGTGTAGGGTGTAGCGTGTAGGGTGTAGAGTGTAGCGTGTAGCGTGTAGGGTGTAGGGTGTAGCGTGTAGGGTGTATCGTGTAGCGTGTAGCGTGTGGGGTGTAGCGTGTAGCGTGTAGTGTGTAGGGTGTAGGGTGTAGAGTGTAGCGTGTAGTGTGTATAGTGTAGCGTGTAGCGTGTAGGGTGTAGGGTGTAGGGTGTAGCATGTAGTGTGTAGCGTGTAGGGTGTAGAGTGTAGCATGTAGCGCGTAGGGTGTAAAGTGTAGGGTGTAGCGTGTAGGGTGTAGCGTGTAGCGTGTAGCGTGTAGAGTGTAGGGTGTAGCGTGTAGGGTGTAGAGTGTAGCGTGTAGGGTGTAGGGTGTAGAGTGTAGAGTGTAGGGTGTAGCGTGTAGGGTGTAGAGTGTAGCGTGTAGCGTGTAGGGTGTAGGGTGTAGAGTGTAGCGTGTAGCGTGTAGGTTGTAGCGTGTAGGGTGTAGAGTGTAGCGTGTAGGATGTAGGGTGTAGCGTGTAGGGTGTAGCGTGTAGCGTGTAGGGTGTAGCGTGTAGCGTGTAGGGTGTAGGGTGTAGAGTGTAGGGTGTATCGTGTAGGGTGTAGAGTGTAGCGTGTAGCGTGTATAGTGTAGGGTGTAGCGTGTAGGGTGTAGAGTGTAGCGTGTAGCGTGTAGGGTGTAGAGTGTAGCGTGTAGGGTGTAGGGTGTGGAGTGTAGTGTGTAGGGTGTAGCGTGTAGCGTGTAGAGTGTAGGGTGTAGGGTGTAGCGTGTAGGGTGTAGAGTGTAGCATGTAGCGTGTAGCGTGTAGGGTGTAGGGTGTAGAGTGTAGCGTGTAGGGTGTAGAGTGCAGAGTGTAGCGTGTAGGGTGTAGAGTGTAGCGTGTAGGGTGTAGCGTGTAGGGTGTAGAGTGTAGGGTGTAGCGTGTAGGGTGTAGAGTGTAGCGTGTAGGGTGTAGAGAGTAGCGTGTAGGGTGTAGCGTGTAGCGTGTAACGTGTAGGGTGTAGAGTGTAGGTTGTAGCGTGTAGGTTGTAGAGTGTAACGTGTAGCGTGTAGGGTGTAGGGTGTAGCGTGTAGCGTGTAGGGTGTAGAGTGTAGCGTGTAGGGTGTAGCGTGTAGGTTGTAGAGTGTAGCGTGTAGGGTGTAGAGTGTAACGTGTAGCGTGTACGGTGTAGGGTGTAGCGTGTAGCGCATAGCGTGTAGCGTGTAGGGTGTAGAGCGTAGCGTGTAGCGTGTAGAGTGTAGCGTGTAGATTGTAGGGTGTAGGGTGTAGCGTGTAGAGTGTAGCGTGTAGCGTGTAGGGTGTAGGGTGTAGAGTGTAGCGTGTAGCGTGTAGGGTGTAGGGTGTAGAGTGTAGGGTGTAGCGTGTAGCGTGTAGGGTGTAGCGTGTAGGGTGTAGAGTGTAGCGTGTAGGGTGTAGCGTGTAGGGTGTATCGTGTAGCGTGTGGGGTGTAGCGTGTGGGGTGTAGCGTGTAGCGTGTAGTGTGTAGGGTGTAGAGTGTAGCGTGTAGGGTGTAGAGTGTAGCGTGTAGCGTGTAGGGTGTAGGGTGTAGGGTGTAGCATGTAGGGTGTAGCGTGTAGGGTGTAGAGTGTAGCATGTAGCGTGTAGGGTGTAAAGTGTAGGGTGTAGCGTGTAGGGTGTACAGTGTAGCGTGTAGCGTGTAGGGTGTAGAGTGTAGGGTGTAGCGTGTAGGGTGTAGGGTGTAGGGTGTAGCGTGTAGGTTGTAGAGTGTAGCGTGTAGGGTGTAGAGTGTAACGTGTAGCGTGTAGGGTGTAGGGTGTAGCGTGTAGCGTATAGCGTGTAGCATGTAGGGTGTAGAGCGTAGCGTGTAGCATGTAGAGTGTAGCGTGTAGATTGTAGCGTGTAGGGTGTAGCGTGTAGAGTGTAGCGTGTAGCGTGTAGGGTGTAGGGTGTAGAGTGTAGCGTGTAGCGTGTAGCGTGTAGGGTGTAGGGTGTAGAGTGTAGGGTGTAGCGTGTAGGGTGTAGAGTGTAGCGTGTAGCGTGTAGGGTGTAGGGTGTAGCGTGTAGGGTGTATCGTGTAGCGTGTAGCGTGTGGGGTGTAGCGTGTAGCGTGTAGTGTGTAGTGTGTAGGGTGTAGGGTGTAGAGTGTAGCGTGTAGGGTGTAGAGTGTAGCGTGTAGCGTGTAGGGTGTAGGGTGTAGGGTGTAGCATGTAGTGTGTAGCGTGTAGGGTGTAGAGTGTAGCATGTAGCGCGTAGGGTGTAAAGTGTAGGGTGTAGCGTGTAGGGTGTAGCGTGTAGCGTGTAGAGTGTAGGGTGTAGCGTGTAGGGTGTAGAGTGTAGCGTGTAGGGTGTAGGGTGTAGAGTGTAGAGTGTAGGGTGTAGAGTGTAGCATGTAGCGTGTAGCGTGTAGGGTGTAGGGTGTAGAGTGTAGCGTGTAGCGTGTAGGTTGTAGCGTGTAGGGTGTAGAGTGTAGCGTGTAGCGTGTAGGATGTAGGGTGTAGCGTGTAGGGTGTAGCGTGTAGCGTGTAGGGTGTAGAGTGTAGCGTGTAGCGTGTAGAGTGTAGGGTGTAGCGTGTAAGGTGTAGAGTGTAGCGTGTAGGGTGTAGGGTGTAGAGTGTAGGGTGTATCATGTAGGGTGTAGAGTGTAGCGTGTAGCGTGTATAGTGTAGGGTGTAGCGTGTAGGGTGTAGAGTGTAGCGTGTAGCGTGTAGGGTGTAGAGTGTAGCGTGTAGGGTGTAGGGTGTGGAGTGTAGTGTGTAGGGTGTAGCGTGTAGCGTGTAGAGTGTAGGGTGTAGCGTGTAGGGTGTAGAGTGTAGCATGTAGCGTGTAGCGTGTAGGGTGTAGGGTGTAGAGTGTAGCGTGTAGGGTGTAGAGTGCAGAGTGTAGCGTGTAGGGTGTAGAGTGTAGCGTGTAGGGTGTAGGGTGTAGCGTGTAGGGTGTAGAGTGTAGGGTGTAGCGTGTAGGGTGTAGAGTGTAGCGTGTAGGGTGTAGAGAGTAGCGTGTAGGGTGTAGCGTGTAGCGTGTAACGTGTAGGGTGTAGAGTGTAGGTTGTAGCGTGTAGGGTGTAGAGTGTAACGTGTAGCGTGTAGGGTGTAGGGTGTAGCGTGTAGGGTGTAGAGTGTAGCGTGTAGGGTGTAGCGTGTAGGTTGTAGAGTGTAGCGTGTAGGGTGTAGAGTGTAACGTGTAGCGTGTAGGGTGTAGGGTGTAGCGTGTAGCGCATATCATGTAGCGTGTAGGGTGTAGAGCGTAGCGTGTAGCATGTAGAGTGTAGCGTGTAGATTGTAGGGTGTAGGGTGTAGCGTGTAGAGTGTAGCGTGTAGCGTGTAGCGTGTAGGGTGTAGGGTGTAGAGTGTAGCGTGTAGCGTGTAGGGTGTAGGGTGTAGAGTGTAGGGTGTAGCGTGTAGCGTGTAGGGTGTAGCGTGTAGGGTGTAGAGTGTAGCGTGTAGGGTGTAGGGTGTAGCGCGTAGGGTGTATCGTGTAGCGTGTGGGGTGTAGCGTGTGGGGTGTAGCGTGTAGCGTGTAGTGTGTAGGGTGTAGGGTGTAGAGTGTAGCGTGTAGGGTGTAGAGTGTAGCGTGTAGCGTGTAGTGTGTAGGGTGTAGGGTGTAGAGTGTAGCGTGTAGAGTGTAGAGTGTAGCGTGTAGCGTGTAGCGTGTAGCGTGTAGGGTGTAGGGTGTAGCATGTAGGGTGTAGCGTGTAGGGTGTAGAGTGTAGCATGTAGCGTGTAGGGTGTAAAGTGTAGGGTGTAGCGTGTAGGGTGTAGAGTGTAGCGTGTAAGCGTGTAGGGTGTAGAGTATAGGGTGTAGCGTGTAGGGTGTAGGGTGTAGGGTGTAGCGTGTAGGTTGTAGAGTGTAGTGTGTAGGGTGTAGAGTGTAACGTGTAGCGTGTAGGGTGTAGCGTGTAGCGTATAGCGTGTAGCGTGTAGGGTGTAGAGCGTAGCGTGTAGCGTGTAGAGTGTAGCGTGTAGATTGTAGTGTGTATGGTGTAGCGTGTAGAGTGTAGCGTGTAGCGTGTAGCGTGTAGGGTGTAGGGTGTAGAGTGTAGCGTGTAGCGTGTAGCGTGTAGGGTGTAGAGTGTAGGGTGTAGCGTGTAGGGTGTAGAGTGTAGCGTGTAGCGTGTAGGGTGTAGGGTGTAGCGTGTAGGGTGTATCGTGTAGCGTGTAGCGTGTGGGGTGTAGCGTGTAGCGTGTAGTGTGTAGGGTGTAGGGTGTAGAGTGTAGCGTGTAGGGTGTATAGTGTAGCGTGTAGCGTGTAGGGTGTAGGGTGTAGGGTGTAGCATGTAGTGTGTAGCGTGTAGGGTGTAGAGTGTAGCATGTAGCGCGTAGGGTGTAAAGTGTAGGGTGTAGCGTGTAGGGTGTAGCGTGTAGCGTGTAGAGTGTAGGGTGTAGCGTGTAGGGTGTAGAGTGTAGCGTGTAGGGTGTAGGGTGTAGAGTGTAGAGTGTAGGGTGTAGCGTGTAGGGTGTAGAGTGTAGCGTGTAGCGTGTAGCGTGTAGGGTGTAGGGTGTAGAGTGTAGCGTGTAGCGTGTAGGTTGTAGCGTGTAGGGTGTAGAGTGTAGCGTGTAGGATGTAGGGTGTAGCGTGTAGGGTGTAGCGTGTAGCGTGTAGGGTGTAGCGTGTAGCGTGTAGAGTGTAGGGTGTAGCGTGTAGGGTGTAGAGTGTAGCGTGTAGGGTGTAGGGTGTAGAGTGTAGGGTGTATCGTGTAGGGTGTAGAGTGTAGCGTGTAGCGTGTATAGTGTAGGGTGTAGCGTGTAGGGTGTAGAGTGTAGCGTGTAGCGTGTAGGGTGTAGAGTGTAGCGTGTAGGGTGTAGGGTGTGGAGTGTAGTGTGTAGGGTGTAGCGTGTAGCGTGTAGAGTGTAGGGTGTAGGGTGTAGCGTGTAGGGTGTAGAGTGTAGCGTGTAGGGTGTAGAGAGTAGCGTGTAGGGTGTAGAGTGTAGCGTGTAGCGTGTAGGGTGTAGAGTGCAGAGTGTAGCGTGTAGGGTGTAGAGTGTAGCGTGTAGGGTGTAGCGTGTAGGGTGTAGAGTGTAGGGTGTAGCGTGTAGGGTGTAGAGTGTAGCGTGTAGGGTGTAGAGAGTAGCGTGTAGGGTGTAGCGTGTAGCGTGTAACGTGTAGGGTGTAGAGTGTAGGTTGTAGCGTGTAGGGTGTAGAGTGTAACGTGTAGCGTGTAGGGTGTAGGGTGTAGCGTGTAGCGTGTAGGGTGTAGCGTGTAGGGTGTAGCGTGTAGGTTGTAGAGTGTAGCATGTAGGGTGTAGAGTGTAACGTGTAGCGTGTACGGTGTAGGGTGTAGCGTGTAGCGCATAGCGTGTAGCGTGTAGGGTGTAGAGCGTAGCGTGTAGCGTGTAGAGTGTAGCGTGTAGATTGTAGGGTGTAGGGTGTAGCGTGTAGAGTGTAGCGTGTAGCGTGTAGCGTGTAGGGTGTAGGGTGTAGAGTGTAGCGTGTAGCGTGTAGGGTGTAGGGTGTAGAGTGTAGGGTGTAGCGTGTAGGGTGTAGCGTGTAGGGTGTAGAGTGTAGCGTGTAGGGTGTAGCGTGTAGGGTGTATCGTGTAGCGTGTGGGGTGTAGCGTGTGGGGTGTAGCGTGTAGCGTGTAGTGTGTAGGGTGTAGGGTGTAGAGTGTAGCGTGTAGGGTGTAGAGTGTAGCGTGTAGCGTGTAGGGTGTAGGGTGTAGGGTGTAGCATGTAGGGTGTAGCGTGTAGGGTGTAGAGTGTAGCATGTAGCGTGTAGGGTGTAAAGTGTAGGGTGTAGCGTGTAGGGTGTACAGTGTAGCGTGTAGCGTGTAGGGTGTAGAGTGTAGGGTGTAGCGTGTAGGGTGTAGGGTGTAGGGTGTAGCGTGTAGGTTGTAGAGTGTAGCGTGTAGGGTGTAGAGTGTAACGTGTAGCGTGTAGGGTGTAGGGTGTAGCGTGTAGCGTATAGCGTGTAGCATGTAGGGTGTAGAGCGTAGCGTGTAGCATGTAGAGTGTAGCGTGTAGATTGTAGCGTGTAGGGTGTAGCGTGTAGAGTGTAGCGTGTAGCGTGTAGGGTGTAGGGTGTAGAGTGTAGCGTGTAGCGTGTAGCGTGTAGGGTGTAGGGTGTAGAGTGTAGGGTGTAGCGTGTAGGGTGTAGAGTGTAGCGTGTAGCGTGTAGGGTGTAGGGTGTAGCGTGTAGGGTGTATCGTGTAGCGTGTAGCGTGTGGGGTGTAGCGTGTAGCGTGTAGTGTGTAGTGTGTAGGGTGTAGAGTGTAGCGTGTAGGGTGTAGAGTGTAGCGTGTAGCGTGTAGGGTGTAGGGTGTAGGGTGTAGCATGTAGTGTGTAGCGTGTAGGGTGTAGAGTGTAGCATGTAGCGCGTAGGGTGTAAAGTGTAGGGTGTAGCGTGTAGGGTGTAGCGTGTAGCGTGTAGAGTGTAGGGTGTAGCGTGTAGGGTGTAGAGTGTAGCGTGTAGGGTGTAGGGTGTAGAGTGTAGAGTGTAGGGTGTAGCGTGTAGGGTGTAGAGTGTAGCATGTAGCGTGTAGCGTGTAGGGTGTAGGGTGTAGAGTGTAGCGTGTAGCGTGTAGGTTGTAGCGTGTAGGGTGTAGAGTGTAGCGTGTAGCGTGTAGGATGTAGGGTGTAGCGTGTAGGGTGTAGCGTGTAGCGTGTAGGGTGTAGAGTGTAGCGTGTAGCGTGTAGAGTGTAGGGTGTAGCGTGTAGGGTGTAGAGTGTAGTGTGTAGGGTGTAGGGTGTAGAGTGTAGGGTGTATCATGTAGGGTGTAGAGTGTAGCGTGTAGCGTGTATAGTGTAGGGTGTAGCGTGTAGGGTGTAGAGTGTAGCGTGTAGCGTGTAGGGTGTAGAGTGTAGCGTGTAGGGTGTAGGGTGTGGAGTGTAGTGTGTAGGGTGTAGCGTGTAGCGTGTAGAGTGTAGGGTGTAGGGTGTAGCGTGTAGGGTGTAGAGTGTAGCATGTAGCGTGTAGCGTGTAGGGTGTAGGGTGTAGAGTGTAGCGTGTAGGGTGTAGAGTGCAGAGTGTAGCGTGTAGGGTGTAGAGTGTAGCGTGTAGGGTGTAGGGTGTAGCGTGTAGGGTGTAGAGTGTAGGGTGTAGCGTGTAGGGTGTAGAGTGTAGCGTGTAGGGTGTAGGGTGTAGAGAGTAGCGTGTAGGGTGTAGCGTGTAGCGTGTAACGTGTAGGGTGTAGAGTGTAGGTTGTAGCGTGTAGGGTGTAGAGTGTAACGTGTAGCGTGTAGGGTGTAGGGTGTAGCGTGTAGGGTGTAGAGTGTAGCGTGTAGGGTGTAGCGTGTAGGTTGTAGAGTGTAGCGTGTAGGGTGTAGAGTGTAACGTGTAGCGTGTAGGGTGTAGGGTGTAGCGTGTAGCGCATATCATGTAGCGTGTAGGGTGTAGAGCGTAGCGTGTAGCGTGTAGAGTGTAGCGTGTAGATTGTAGGGTGTAGCGTGTAGAGTGTAGCGTGTAGCGTGTAGCGTGTAGGGTGTAGGGTGTAGAGTGTAGCGTGTAGCGTGTAGGGTGTAGAGTGTAGGGTGTAGCGTGTAGCGTGTAGGGTGTAGCGTGTAGGGTGTAGAGTGTAGCGTGTAGGGTGTAGGGTGTAGCGCGTAGGGTGTATCGTGTAGCGTGTGGGGTGTAGCGTGTGGGGTGTAGCGTGTAGCGTGTAGTGTGTAGGGTGTAGGGTGTAGAGTGTAGCGTGTAGGGTGTAGAGTGTAGCGTGTAGCGTGTAGGGTGTAGGGTGTAGCATGTAGGATGTAGCGTGTAGGGTGTAGAGTGTAGCATGTAGCGTGTAGGGTGTAAAGTGTAGGGTGTAGCATGTAGGGTGTACAGTGTAGCGTGTAGCGTGTAGGGTGTAGAGTGTAGGGTGTAGCGTGTAGGGTGTAGGGTGTAGCGTGTAGGTTGTAGAGTGTAGCGTGTAGGGTGTAGAGTGTAACGTGTAGCGTGTAGGGTGTAGGGTGTAGCGTGTAGCGTATAGCGTGTAGCATGTAGGGTGTAGAGCGTAGCGTGTAGCGTGTAGAGTGTAGCGTGTAGATTGTAGCGTGTAGGGTGTAGCGTGTAGCGTGTAGCGTGTAGGGTGTAGGGTGTAGAGTGTAGCGTGTGGGGTGTAGGGTGTAGAGTGTAGGGTGTAGCGTGTCGGGTGTAGAGTGTAGGGTGTATCGTGTAGGGTGTAGAGTGTAGCGTGTAGAGTGTATAGTGTAGGGTGTAGCGTGTAGGGTGTAGAGTGTAGCGTGTAGCGTGTAGGGTGTAGAGTGTAGCATGTAGGGTGTAGGGTGTGGAGTGTAGTGTGTAGCGTGTAGCGTGTAGAGTGTAGGGTGTAGGGTGTAGCGTGTAGGGTGTAGAGTGTAGCATGTAGCGTGTAGCGTGTAGCGTGTAGGGTGTAGGGTGTAGAGTGTAGCGTGTAGGGTGCAGAGTGTAGCGTGTAGGGTGTAGAGTGTAGCGTGTAGGGTGTAGGGTGTAGCGTGTAGGGTGTAGAGTGTAGGGTGTAGCGTGTAGGGTGTAGAGTGTAGCGTGTAGGGTGTAGAGAGTAGCGTGTAGGGTGTAGCGTGTAGCGTGTAACGTGTAGGGTGTAGAGTGTAGGTTGTAGCGTGTAGGGTGTAGAGTGTAGCGTGTAGGGTGTAGCGTGTAGGTTGTAGAGTGTAGCGTGTAGGGTGTAGAGTGTAACGTGTAGCGTGTAGGGTATAGCGTGTAGCGCATATCGTGTAGCGTGTAGGGTGTAGAGCGTAGCGTGTAGGGTGTAGAGTGTAGCGTGTAGGGTGTAGGGTGTAGCGTGTAGGGTGTAGAGTGTAGGGTGTAGCGTGTAGGGTGTAGAGTGTAGCGTGTAGGGTGTAGAGAGTAGCGTGTAGGGTGTAGCGTGTAGCGTGTAACGTGTAGGGTGTAGAGTGTAGCGTGTAGCGTGTAGGGTGTAGAGTGTAGCGTGTAGGGTGTAGCGTGTAGGTTGTAGAGTGTAGCGTGTAGGGTGTAGAGTGTAACGTGTAGCGTGTAGGGTGTAGGGTGTAGCGTGTAGCACATATCGTGTAGCGTGTAGGGTGTAGTGCGTAGCGTGTAGCGTGTAGAGTGTAGCGTGTAGATTGTAGGGTGTAGGGTGTAGCGTATAGAGTGTAGCGTGTAGCGTGTAGGGTGTAGGGTGTAGAGTGTAGCGTGTAGCGTGTAGGGTGTAGCGTGTAGATTGTAGGGTGTAGGGTGTAGCGTGTAGAGTGTAGCGTGTAGCGTGTAGCGTGTAGGGTGTAGGGTGTAGAGTGTAGCGTGTAGCGTGTAGGGTGTAGGGTGTAGAGTGTAGGGTGTAGCGTGTAGCGTGTAGGGTGTAGCGTGTAGGGTGTAGAGTGTAGCGTGTAGGTTGTAGGGTGTAGCGTGTAGGGTGTATCGTGTAGCGTGTGGGGTGTAGCGTGTGTGGTGTAGCGTGTAGCGTGTAGTGTGTAGGGTGTAGGGTGTAGAGTGTAGCGTGTAGGGTGTAGAGTGTAGCGTGTAGCGTGTAGGGTGTAGGGTGTAGAGTGTAGGGTGTAGAGTGTAGCATGTAGCGTGTAGCGTGTAGGGTGTAGGGTGTAGAGTGTAGCGTGTAGCGTGTAGGTTGTAGCGTGTAGGGTGTAGAGTGTAGCGTGTAGCGTGTAGGATGTAGGGTGTAGCGTGTTGGGTGTAGCGTGTAGCGTGTAGGGTGTAGAGTGTAGCGTGTAGCGTGTAGAGTGTAGGGTGTAGCGTGTAAGGTGTAGAGTGTAGCGTGTAGGGTGTAGGGTGTAGAGTGTAGGGTGTATCATGTAGGGTGTAGAGTGTAGCGTGTAGCGTGTATAGTGTAGGGTGTAGCGTGTAGGGTGTAGAGTGTAGCATGTAGCGTGTAGGGTGTAGAGTGTAGCGTGTAGGGTGTAGGGTGTGGAGTGTAGTGTGTAGGGTGTAGCGTGTAGCGTGTAGAGTGTAGGGTGTAGCGTGTAGGGTGTAGAGTGTAGCATGTAGCGTGTAGCGTGTAGGGTGTAGGGTGTAGAGTGTAGCGTGTAGGGTGTAGAGTGCAGAGTGTAGCGTGTAGGGTGTAGAGTGTAGCGTGTAGGGTGTAGGGTGTAGCGTGTAGGGTGTAGAGTGTAGGGTGTAGCGTGTAGGGTGTAGAGTGTAGCGTGTAGGGTGTAGAGAGTAGCGTGTAGGGTGTAGCGTGTAGCGTGTAACGTGTAGGGTGTAGAGTGTAGGTTGTAGCGTGTAGGGTGTAGAGTGTAACGTGTAGCGTGTAGGGTGTAGGGTGTAGCGTGTAGGGTGTAGAGTGTAGCGTGTAGGGTGTAGCGTGTAGGTTGTAGAGTGTAGCGTGTAGGGTGTAGAGTGTAACGTGTAGCGTGTAGGGTGTAGGGTGTAGCGTGTAGCGCATATCATGTAGCGTGTAGGGTGTAGAGCGTAGCGTGTAGCATGTAGAGTGTAGCGTGTAGATTGTAGGGTGTAGGGTGTAGCGTGTAGAGTGTAGCGTGTAGCGTGTAGCGTGTAGGGTGTAGGGTGTAGAGTGTAGCGTGTAGCGTGTAGGGTGTAGGGTGTAGAGTGTAGGGTGTAGCGTGTAGCGTGTAGGGTGTAGCGTGTAGGGTGTAGAGTGTAGCGTGTAGGGTGTAGGGTGTAGCGCGTAGGGTGTATCGTGTAGCGTGTGGGGTGTAGCGTGTGGGGTGTAGCGTGTAGCGTGTAGTGTGTAGGGTGTAGGGTGTAGAGTGTAGCGTGTAGGGTGTAGAGTGTAGCGTGTAGCGTGTAGTGTGTAGGGTGTAGGGTGTAGAGTGTAGCGTGTAGAGTGTAGAGTGTAGCGTGTAGCGTGTAGCGTGTAGCGTGTAGGGTGTAGGGTGTAGCATGTAGGGTGTAGCGTGTAGGGTGTAGAGTGTAGCATGTAGCGTGTAGGGTGTAAAGTGTAGGGTGTAGCGTGTAGGGTGTAGAGTGTAGCGTGTAAGCGTGTAGGGTGTAGAGTATAGGGTGTAGCGTGTAGGGTGTAGGGTGTAGGGTGTAGCGTGTAGGTTGTAGAGTGTAGTGTGTAGGGTGTAGAGTGTAACGTGTAGCGTGTAGGGTGTAGCGTGTAGCGTATAGCGTGTAGCGTGTAGGGTGTAGAGCGTAGCGTGTAGCGTGTAGAGTGTAGCGTGTAGATTGTAGTGTGTATGGTGTAGCGTGTAGAGTGTAGCGTGTAGCGTGTAGCGTGTAGGGTGTAGGGTGTAGAGTGTAGCGTGTAGCGTGTAGCGTGTAGGGTGTAGAGTGTAGGGTGTAGCGTGTAGGGTGTAGAGTGTAGCGTGTAGCGTGTAGGGTGTAGGGTGTAGCGTGTAGGGTGTATCGTGTAGCGTGTAGCGTGTGGGGTGTAGCGTGTAGCGTGTAGTGTGTAGGGTGTAGGGTGTAGAGTGTAGCGTGTAGGGTGTATAGTGTAGCGTGTAGCGTGTAGGGTGTAGGGTGTAGGGTGTAGCATGTAGTGTGTAGCGTGTAGGGTGTAGAGTGTAGCATGTAGCGCGTAGGGTGTAAAGTGTAGGGTGTAGCGTGTAGGGTGTAGCGTGTAGCGTGTAGAGTGTAGGGGGTAGCGTGTAGGGTGTAGAGTGTAGCGTGTAGGGTGTAGGGTGTAGAGTGTAGAGTGTAGGGTGTAGCGTGTAGGGTGTAGAGTGTAGCGTGTAGCGTGTAGCGTGTAGGGTGTAGGGTGTAGAGTGTAGCGTGTAGCGTGTAGGTTGTAGCGTGTAGGGTGTAGAGTGTAGCGTGTAGGATGTAGGGTGTAGCGTGTAGGGTGTAGCGTGTAGCGTGTAGGGTGTAGCGTGTAGCGTGTAGAGTGTAGGGTGTAGCGTGTAGGGTGTAGAGTGTAGCGTGTAGGGTGTAGGGTGTAGAGTGTAGGGTGTATCGTGTAGGGTGTAGAGTGTAGCGTGTAGCGTGTATAGTGTAGGGTGTAGCGTGTAGGGTGTAGAGTGTAGCGTGTAGCGTGTAGGGTGTAGAGTGTAGCGTGTAGGGTGTAGGGTGTGGAGTGTAGTGTGTAGGGTGTAGCGTGTAGCGTGTAGAGTGTAGGGTGTAGGGTGTAGCGTGTAGGGTGTAGAGTGTAGCGTGTAGGGTGTAGAGAGTAGCGTGTAGGGTGTAGAGTGTAGCGTGTAGCGTGTAGGGTGTAGAGTGCAGAGTGTAGCGTGTAGGGTGTAGAGTGTAGCGTGTAGGGTGTAGCGTGTAGGGTGTAGAGTGTAGGGTGTAGCGTGTAGGGTGTAGAGTGTAGCGTGTAGGGTGTAGAGAGTAGCGTGTAGGGTGTAGCGTGTAGCGTGTAACGTGTAGGGTGTAGAGTGTAGGTTGTAGCGTGTAGGGTGTAGAGTGTAACGTGTAGCGTGTAGGGTGTAGGGTGTAGCGTGTAGCGTGTAGGGTGTAGCATGTAGGGTGTAGCGTGTAGGTTGTAGAGTGTAGCGTGTAGGGTGTAGAGTGTAACGTGTAGCGTGTACGGTGTAGGGTGTAGCGTGTAGCGCATAGCGTGTAGCGTGTAGGGTGTAGAGCGTAGCGTGTAGCGTGTAGAGTGTAGCGTGTAGATTGTAGGGTGTAGGGTGTAGCGTGTAGAGTGTAGCGTGTAGCGTGTAGCGTGTAGGGTGTAGGGTGTAGAGTGTAGCGTGTAGCGTGTAGGGTGTAGGGTGTAGAGTGTAGGGTGTAGCGTGTAGGGTGTAGCGTGTAGGGTGTAGAGTGTAGCGTGTAGGGTGTAGCGTGTAGGGTGTATCGTGTAGCGTGTGGGGTGTAGCGTGTGGGGTGTAGCGTGTAGCGTGTAGTGTGTAGGGTGTAGGGTGTAGAGTGTAGCGTGTAGGGTGTAGAGTGTAGCGTGTAGCGTGTAGGGTGTAGGGTGTAGGGTGTAGCATGTAGGGTGTAGCGTGTAGGGTGTAGAGTGTAGCATGTAGCGTGTAGGGTGTAAAGTGTAGGGTGTAGCGTGTAGGGTGTACAGTGTAGCGTGTAGCGTGTAGGGTGTAGAGTGTAGGGTGTAGCGTGTAGGGTGTAGGGTGTAGGGTGTAGCGTGTAGGTTGTAGAGTGTAGCGTGTAGGGTGTAGAGTGTAACGTGTAGCGTGTAGGGTGTAGGGTGTAGCGTGTAGCGTATAGCGTGTAGCATGTAGGGTGTAGAGCGTAGCGTGTAGCATGTAGAGTGTAGCGTGTAGATTGTAGCGTGTAGGGTGTAGCGTGTAGAGTGTAGCGTGTAGCGTGTAGGGTGTAGGGTGTAGAGTGTAGCGTGTAGCGTGTAGCGTGTAGGGTGTAGGGTGTAGAGTGTAGGGTGTAGCGTGTAGGGTGTAGAGTGTAGCGTGTAGCGTGTAGGGTGTAGGGTGTAGCGTGTAGGGTGTATCGTGTAGCGTGTAGCGTGTGGGGTGTAGCGTGTAGCGTGTAGTGTGTAGTGTGTAGGGTGTAGAGTGTAGCGTGTAGGGTGTAGAGTGTAGCGTGTAGCGTGTAGGGTGTAGGGTGTAGGGTGTAGCATGTAGTGTGTAGCGTGTAGGGTGTAGAGTGTAGCATGTAGCGCGTAGGGTGTAAAGTGTAGGGTGTAGCGTGTAGGGTGTAGCGTGTAGCGTGTAGAGTGTAGGGTGTAGCGTGTAGGGTGTAGAGTGTAGCGTGTAGGGTGTAGGGTGTAGAGTGTAGAGTGTAGGGTGTAGCGTGTAGGGTGTAGAGTGTAGCATGTAGCGTGTAGCGTGTAGGGTGTAGGGTGTAGAGTGTAGCGTGTAGCGTGTAGGTTGTAGCGTGTAGGGTGTAGAGTGTAGCGTGTAGCGTGTAGGATGTAGGGTGTAGCGTGTAGGGTGTAGCGTGTAGCGTGTAGGGTGTAGAGTGTAGCGTGTAGCGTGTAGAGTGTAGGGTGTAGCGTGTAGGGTGTAGAGTGTAGTGTGTAGGGTGTAGGGTGTAGAGTGTAGGGTGTATCATGTAGGGTGTAGAGTGTAGCGTGTAGCGTGTATAGTGTAGGGTGTAGCGTGTAGGGTGTAGAGTGTAGCGTGTAGCGTGTAGGGTGTAGAGTGTAGCGTGTAGGGTGTAGGGTGTGGAGTGTAGTGTGTAGGGTGTAGCGTGTAGCGTGTAGAGTGTAGGGTGTAGGGTGTAGCGTGTAGGGTGTAGAGTGTAGCATGTAGCGTGTAGCGTGTAGGGTGTAGGGTGTAGAGTGTAGCGTGTAGGGTGTAGAGTGCAGAGTGTAGCGTGTAGGGTGTAGAGTGTAGCGTGTAGGGTGTAGGGTGTAGCGTGTAGGGTGTAGAGTGTAGGGTGTAGCGTGTAGGGTGTAGAGTGTAGCGTGTAGGGTGTAGGGTGTAGAGAGTAGCGTGTAGGGTGTAGCGTGTAGCGTGTAACGTGTAGGGTGTAGAGTGTAGGTTGTAGCGTGTAGGGTGTAGAGTGTAACGTGTAGCGTGTAGGGTGTAGGGTGTAGCGTGTAGGGTGTAGAGTGTAGCGTGTAGGGTGTAGCGTGTAGGTTGTAGAGTGTAGCGTGTAGGGTGTAGAGTGTAACGTGTAGCGTGTAGGGTGTAGCGTGTAGCGCATATCATGTAGCGTGTAGGGTGTAGAGCGTAGCGTGTAGCGTGTAGAGTGTAGCGTGTAGATTGTAGGGTGTAGCGTGTAGAGTGTAGCGTGTAGCGTGTAGCGTGTAGGGTGTAGGGTGTAGAGTGTAGCGTGTAGCGTGTAGGGTGTAGAGTGTAGGGTGTAGCGTGTAGCGTGTAGGGTGTAGCGTGTAGGGTGTAGAGTGTAGCGTGTAGGGTGTAGGGTGTAGCGCGTAGGGTGTATCGTGTAGCGTGTGGGGTGTAGCGTGTGGGGTGTAGCGTGTAGCGTGTAGTGTGTAGGGTGTAGGGTGTAGAGTGTAGCGTGTAGGGTGTAGAGTGTAGCGTGTAGCGTGTAGGGTGTAGGGTGTAGCATGTAGGATGTAGCGTGTAGGGTGTAGAGTGTAGCATGTAGCGTGTAGGGTGTAAAGTGTAGGGTGTAGCATGTAGGGTGTACAGTGTAGCGTGTAGCGTGTAGGGTGTAGAGTGTAGGGTGTAGCGTGTAGGGTGTAGGGTGTAGCGTGTAGGTTGTAGAGTGTAGCGTGTAGGGTGTAGAGTGTAACGTGTAGCGTGTAGGGTGTAGGGTGTAGCGTGTAGCGTATAGCGTGTAGCATGTAGGGTGTAGAGCGTAGCGTGTAGCGTGTAGAGTGTAGCGTGTAGATTGTAGCGTGTAGGGTGTAGCGTGTAGCGTGTAGCGTGTAGGGTGTAGGGTGTAGAGTGTAGCGTGTGGGGTGTAGGGTGTAGAGTGTAGGGTGTAGCGTGTCGGGTGTAGAGTGTAGGGTGTATCGTGTAAGGTGTAGAGTGTAGCGTGTAGAGTGTATAGTGTAGGGTGTAGCGTGTAGGGTGTAGAGTGTAGCGTGTAGCGTGTAGGGTGTAGAGTGTAGCATGTAGGGTGTAGGGTGTGGAGTGTAGTGTGTAGCGTGTAGCGTGTAGAGTGTAGGGTGTAGGGTGTAGCGTGTAGGGTGTAGAGTGTAGCATGTAGCGTGTAGCGTGTAGCGTGTAGGGTGTAGGGTGTAGAGTGTAGCGTGTAGGGTGCAGAGTGTAGCGTGTAGGGTGTAGAGTGTAGCGTGTAGGGTGTAGGGTGTAGCGTGTAGGGTGTAGAGTGTAGGGTGTAGCGTGTAGGGTGTAGAGTGTAGCGTGTAGGGTGTAGAGAGTAGCGTGTAGGGTGTAGCGTGTAGCGTGTAACGTGTAGGGTGTAGAGTGTAGGTTGTAGCGTGTAGGGTGTAGAGTGTAGCGTGTAGGGTGTAGCGTGTAGGTTGTAGAGTGTAGCGTGTAGGGTGTAGAGTGTAACGTGTAGCGTGTAGGGTATAGCGTGTAGCGCATATCGTGTAGGGTGTAGAGCGTAGCGTGTAGGGTGTAGAGTGTAGCGTGTAGGGTGTAGGGTGTAGCGTGTAGGGTGTAGAGTGTAGGGTGTAGCATGTAGGGTGTAGAGTGTAGCGTGTAGGGTGTAGAGAGTAGCGTGTAGGGTGTAGCGTGTAGCGTGTAACGTGTAGGGTGTAGGGTGTAGCGTGTAGCGTGTAGGGTGTAGAGTGTAGCGTGTAGGGTGTAGCGTGTAGGTTGTAGAGTGTAGCGTGTAGGGTGTAGAGTGTAACGTGTAGCGTGTAGGGTGTAGGGTGTAGCGTGTAGCACATATCGTGTAGCGTGTAGGGTGTAGTGCGTAGCGTGTAGCGTGTAGAGTGTAGCGTGTAGATTGTAGGGTGTAGGGTGTAGCGTGTAGAGTGTAGCGTGTAGCGTGTAGCGTGTAGGGTGTAGGGTGTAGAGTGTAGCGTGTAGCGTGTAGGGTGTAGCGTGTAGATTGTAGGGTGTAGGGTGTAGCGTGTAGAGTGTAGCGTGTAGCGTGTAGCGTGTAGGGTGTAGGGTGTAGGGTGTAGAGTGTAGCGTGTAGCGTGTAGGGTGTAGGGTGTAGAGTGTAGGGTGTAGCGTGTAGCGTGTAGGGTGTAGCGTGTAGGGTGTAGAGTGTAGCGTGTAGGTTGTAGGGTGTAGCGTGTAGGGTGTATCGTGTAGCGTGTGGGGTGTAGCGTGTGTGGTGTAGCGTGTAGCGTGTAGTGTGTAGGGTGTAGGGTGTAGAGTGTAGCGTGTAGGGTGTAGAGTGTAGCGTGTAGCGTGTAGGGTGTAGGGTGTAGCGTGTAGGGTGTAGAGTGTAGCATGTAGCGTGTAGGGTGTAAAGTGTAGGGTGTAGCGTGTAGGGTGTACAGTGTAGGGTGTAGAGTGTAGGGTGTAGCGTGTAGGGTGTAGGGTGTAGCGTGTAGGTTGTAGAGTGTAGCGTGTAGGGTGTAGAGTGTAACGTGTAGCGTGTAGGGTGTAGGGTGTAGCGTGTAGCGTATAGCGTGTAGCATGTAGGGTGTAGAGCGTAGCGTGTAGCGTGTAGAGTGTAGCGTGTAGATTGTAGCGTGTAGGGTGTAGCGTGTAGAGTGTAGCGTGTAGCGTGTAGCGTGTAGGGTGTAGGGTGTAGAGTGTAGCGTGTAGGGTGTAGGGTGTAGAGTGTAGGGTGTAGCGTGTAGGGTGTAGAGTGTAGCGTGTAGCGTGTAGGGTGTAGCGTGTAGGGTGTATCGTGTAGCGTGTGGGGTGTAGCGTGTAGCGTGTAGTGTGTAGGGTGTAGGGTGTAGAGTGTAGCGTGTAGGGTGTAGAGTGTAGCGTGTAGCGTGTAGGGTGTAGGGTGCTAGGGTGTAGCATGTAGTGTGTAGCGTGTAGGGTGTAGAGTGTAGCATGTAGCGCGTAGGGTGTAAAGTGTAGGGTGTAGCGTGTAGGGTGTAGAGTGTAGCGTGTAGGGTGTAGAGTGTAGCGTGTAGCGTGTAGGGTGTAGCGTGTAGGGTGTAGCGTGTAGCGTGTAGGGTGTAGCGTGTAGGGTGTACGGTGTAGAGTGTAGGGTGTAGAGTGTAGCGTGTAGGGTGTAGGGTTTAGAGTGTAGGGTGTAGCATGTAGGGTGTAGGGAGTAGCGTGTAGAGTGTAGCATGTAGCGTGTAGGGTGTAAAGTGTTGGGTGTAGAGTGTAGCGTGTAGCGTGTAGGGTGTAGAGTGTAGGGTGTAGCGTGTAGGGTGTAGAGTGTAGCGTGTAACGTGTAGCGTGTAGAGTGTAGGGTGTAGCATGTAGGGTGTAGAGTGTAGTGTGTAGGGTGTAGCGTGTAGGGTGTAGAGTGTAGCATGTAGCGTGTAGGGTGTAGAGTGTAGGGTGTATCATGTAGGGTGTAGAGTGTAGCGTGTATAGTGTAGGGTGTAGCGTGTAGGGTGTAGGGTGTAGAGTGTAGCGTGTAGCGTGTAGGGTGTAGAGTGTAGGGTGCAGCATGTAGCGTGTAGCGTGTAGAGTGTAGGGTGTAGCGTGTAGGGTGTAGAGTGTAGCGTGTAGCGTGTAGGGTGTAGGGTGTAGCGTGTAGGGTGTAGAGTGTATCGTGTAGGGTGTAGAGTGTAGCGTGTATAGTGTAGGGTGTAGAGTGTAGCGTGTAGGGTGTAGGGTGTAGAGTGCAGCGTGTAGCGTGTATAGTGTAGGGTGTAGCGTGTAGGGTGTAGAGTGTAGCGTGTAGGGTGTAGAGTGTAGCGTGTAGGGTGTAGAGTGTAGGGTGTAGCGTGTAGGGTGTAGAGAGTAGCGTGTAGCGTGTAGGGTGTAGCATGTAGGGTGTAGAGCGTAGCGTGTAGCGTGTAGAGTGTAGCGTGTAGATTGTAGCGTGTAGGGTGTAGCGTGTAGAGTGTAGCGTGTAGCGTGTAGGGTGTAGGGTGTAGAGTGTAGCGTGTAGCGTGTAGGGTGTAGGGTGTAGAGTGTAGGGTGTAGGGTGTATCGTGTAGCGTGTGGGGTGTAGCGTGTAGGGTGTAGGGTGTAGAGTGTAGCGTGTAGGGTGTAGAGTGTAGCGTGTAGCGTGTAGGGTGTAGGGTGCTAGGGTGTAGCATGTAGTGTGTAGCGTGTAGGGTGTAGAGTGTAGCATGTAGCGCGTAGGGTGTAAAGTGTAGGGTGTAGCGTGTAGGGTGTAGAGTGTAGCGTGTAGGGTGTAGAGTGTAGCGTGTAGCGTGTAGGGTGTAGCGTGTAGGGTGTAGCGTGTAGCGTGTAGGGTGTAGCGTGTAGGGTGTAGGGTTTAGAGTGTAGGGTGTAGCATGTAGGGTGTAGGGAGTAGCGTGTAGAGTGTAGCATGTAGCGTGTAGGGTGTAAAGTGTAGGGTGTAGCGTGTAGCGTGTAGAGTGTAGCGTGTAACGTGTAGCGTGTAGAGTGTAGGGTGTAGCATGTAGGGTGTAGAGTGTAGTGTGTAGGGTGTAGCGTGTAGGGTGTAGAGTGTAGCATGTAGCGTGTAGGGTGTAGAGTGTAGGGTGTATCATGTAGGGTGTAGAGTGTAGCGTGTATAGTGTAGGGTGTAGCGTGTAGGGTGTAGAGTGTAGCGTGTAGCGTGTAGGGTGTAGGGTGTAGCGTGTAGGGTGTATCGTGTAGCGTGTGGGGTGTAGCGTGTAGCGTGTAGGGTGTAGGGTGTAGAGTGTAGCGTGTAGGGTGTAGAGTGTAGCGTGTAGCGTGTAGGGTGTAGGGTGCTAGGGTGTAGCATGTAGTGTGTAGCGTGTAGGGTGTAGAGTGTAGCATGTAGCGCGTAGGGTGTAAAGTGTAGGGTGTAGCTTGTAGGGTGTAGAGTGTAGCGTGTAGGGTGTAGAGTGTAGCGTGTAGCGTGTAGGGTGTAGCGTGTAGGGTGTAGCGTGTAGCGTGTAGGGTGTAGCGTGTAGGGTGTACGGTGTAGAGTGTAGGGTGTAGAGTGTAGCGTGTAGGGTGTAGGGTTTAGAGTGTAGGGTGTAGCATGTAGGGTGTAGGGAGTAGCGTGTAGAGTGTAGCATGTAGCGTGTAGGGTGTAAAGTGTAGGGTGTAGAGTGTAGCGTGTAGCGTGTAGGGTGTAGAGTGTAGGGTGTAGCGTGTAGGGTGTAGAGTGTAGCGTGTAACGTGTAGCGTGTAGAGTGTAGGGTGTAGCATGTAGGGTGTAGAGTGTAGTGTGTAGGGTGTAGCGTGTAGGGTGTAGAGTGTAGCGTGTAGCGTGTAGGGTGTAGAGTGTAGGGTGTATCATGTAGGGTGTAGAGTGTAGCGTGTATAGTGTAGGGTGTAGCGTGTAGGGTGTAGGGTGTAGAGTGTAGCGTGTAGCGTGTAGGGTGTAGAGTGTAGGGTGCAGCATGTAGCGTGTAGAGTGTAGGGTGTAGCGTGTAGGGTGTAGAGTGTAGCGTGTAGCGTGTAGGGTGTAGGGTGTAGCGTGTAGGGTGTAGAGTGTATCGTGTAGGGTGTAGAGTGTAGCGTGTATAGTGTAGGGTGTAGCGTGTAGGGTGTAGAGTGTAGCATGTAGCGTGTAGGGTGTAGAGTGTAGCGTGTAGGGTGTAGGGTGTAGAGTGCAGCGTGTAGCGTGTATAGTGTAGGGTGTAGCGTGTAGGGTGTAGAGTGTAGCGTGTAGGGTGTAGAGTGTAGCGTGTAGGGTGTAGAGTGTAGGGTGTAGCGTGTAGGGTGTAGAGAGTAGCGTGTAGCGTGTAGGGTGTAGCATGTAGGGTGTAGAGCGTAGCGTGTAGCGTGTAGAGTGTAGCGTGTAGATTGTAGCGTGTAGGGTGTAGCGTGTAGAGTGTAGCGTGTAGCGTGTAGGGTGTAGGGTGTAGAGTGTAGCGTGTAGCGTGTAGGGTGTAGAGTGTAGGGTGTAGCGTGTAGGGTGTAGAGTGTAGCGTGTAGCGTGCAGGGTGTAGGGTGTAGGGTGTAGCGTGTAGGGTGTATCGTGTAGCGTGTGGGGTGTAGCGTGTAGCGTGTAGTGTGTAGGGTGTAGGGTGTAGAGTGTAGCGTGTAGGGTGTAGAGTGTAGCGTGTAGCGTGTAGGGTGTAGGGTGCTAGGGTGTAGCATGTAGTGTGTAGCGTGTAGGGTGTAGAGTGTAGCATGTAGCGCGTAGGGTGTAAAGTGTAGGGTGTAGCGTGTAGGGTGTAGAGTGTAGCGTGTAGGGTGTAGAGTGTAGCGTGTAGCGTGTAGGGTGTAGCGTGTAGGGTGTAGCGTGTAGCGTGTAGGGTGTAGCGTGTAGGGTGTACGGTGTAGAGTGTAGGGTGTAGAGTGTAGCGTGTAGGGTGTAGGGTTTAGAGTGTAGGGTGTAGCATGTAGGGTGTAGGGAGTAGCGTGTAGAGTGTAGCATGTAGCGTGTAGGGTGTAAAGTGTAGGGTGTAGCGTGTAGCGTGTAGGGTGTAGGGTGTAGCGTGTAGGGTGTAGAGTGTAGCGTGTAACGTGTAGCGTGTAGAGTGTAGGGTGTAGCATGTAGGGTGTAGAGTGTAGTGTGTAGGGTGTAGAGTGTAGCATGTAGCGTGTAGGGTGTAGAGTGTAGGGTGTATCGTGTAGGGTGTAGCGTGTAGGGTGTAGAGTGTAGCGTGTAGCGTGTAGGGTGTAGAGTGTAGAGTGTAGGGTGCAGCATGTAGCGTGTAGCGTGTAGAGTGTAGGTTGTAGCGTGTAGGGTGTAGAGTGTAGCGTGTAGCGTGTAGGGTGTAGGGTGTAGCGTGTAGGGTGTAGAGTGTATCGTGTAGGGTGTAGAGTGTAGCGTGTATAGTGTAGGGTGTAGCGTGTAGGGTGTAGAGTGTAGCATGTAGCGTGTAGGGTGTAGAGTGTAGCGTGTAGGGTGTAGTGTGCAGCGTGTAGCGTGTATAGTGTAGGGTGTAGCGTGTAGGGTGTAGAGTGTAGCGTGTAGGGTGTAGAGTGTAGCGTGTAGGGTGTAGGGTGTAGGGTGTAGAGTGTAGGGTGTAGCGTGTAGGGTGTAGAGAGTAGCGTGTAGCGTGTAGGGTTTAGGGTGCAGAGTGTAGGGTGTAGCGTGTAGGGTGTAGAGTGTAGCGTGCAGCATGTAGCGTGTAGCGTGTATAGTGTAGGGTGTAGCGTGTAGGGTGTAGAGTGTAATGTGTAGGGTGTAGGGTGTAGCATGTAGCGTGTAGTGTGCAGGGTGTAGAGTGTAGCGTGTAGCGTGTAGAGTGTAGCGTGTAGAGTGTAGGGTGTAGGGTGTAGCCTGTAGAGTGTAGCGTGTAGGGTGTAGGGTGTAGAGTGTAGCGTGTAGCGTGTAGGGTGTAGACTGTAGGGTGTAACATGTAGGGTGTAGGGTGTAGCGTGTAGGGTGTAGAGTGTAGCGTGTAGTGTGTAGGGTGTAGCGTGTAGCGTGTAGGGTGTAGCGTGTAGCGTGTAGGGTGTACGGTGTAGAGTGTAGCGTGTAGGGTGTAGAGTGTAGCGTGTAGGGTGTAGGGTGTAGAGTGTAGGGTGTAGCATGTAGGGTGTAGGGTGTAGCGTGTAGCATGTAGGGCAGGGGTCAGGAACCTTTTTGGCTAAGAGAGCCGTAAACGCCAAATATTTTGAAATATAATTCCGCGAGAGCCGTACAATATGTTTAAAGGGCCATTGACAGATCAATCGCTCCAATGTTCACTTAGTACAGCAAGGAATGCTCCTCCCTGCTGTATAAAGCCACAACTGGACTGAAACAATGTAATTAGCAGTAAAAAAATTAAATAAATAACTTACATTGTGAGCTTGCGATGCATGACATCAGTCCAGCAGTCTGGCTTCTTCTTTTTCCTGCGCATGACTGGAAGCTGGCATTCTTCCCACCTGATGTTGAGAGAATGCCAGCTTTGAGGCATTCGCAGAAGAAAGAAGCTGGAATGTTGGACATGTCACACAACGCATTGTCAGTTATGTCAATTATCTATTTTATTATTTTACAGCGAATTATTGTTTAGGTCCAGCGGTGGCTTAGTGCAGCAGAGAGGAACACTCCTTTGTGTACTAAGTGACCGCTGGAGCAATTGTATCTGTCAGTGGCCCTTTTAAAAGTGTTGGTCTTACAGAAAATGAACAAAAAAGAGAGGCTCAGACCCATAGGGAACTAAAGCATTTACTACTTAAAGTGGTACATACAAGCAGGCACACCCAGCGTAAGTTCTGGCGTCGGCACATTGGAGCGGAGCTGTGCAGCTCCATGTGTTCCTATGCGGCCGCACACTCCGCTCTGGAGTGCCGACGCCAGAACTTGGTTCCCACATGCGAGACACGGACGTGTTTCTCGCATGTGGAAACAAGCCCTAAGTGCCATTATACACAGGAGATCTGTACTTAGTATGCAGCGTCTGTGTATAGGTAATACAGTGATCACCGGTGACATACACAGGACCTCAGTATATAGTATACAGTGTATAGGTAACACACTGACTCACCTGTGACGTCTCTAAGTGAAGTCCTTCATCTTTGATCCCGCACAGACCGCCATCACTTCATCCAGCCAGGACTCGTCTCTGCAGGAAATGACACAGTTATCACGAGTTCCACTTGCAGAACACATTACTTAATTTTCCCAACTTCTACATTACACCACATGAAGAAGGCGACATAGTGTCAATCTACACAGTAATAGGACCGCCCCGCCATTTAAAACAGTATACTCAAAAAATAAAATAAATACATCCCTGCAGTAATAATATCCCTTAATTAGCCCCTGTGGTAATAATATTCGCCATCCTGGCCCCCGTGTGTCTCATTCCTGGCTCCAGCCATATGTTCTCCCATCCTGCCCTCATGAGTATCCATCCTGCCCCATATGATCTTCCCATCCTGCCCCATCTGTCTCCATTGTATCCATCCTGCCCCATGATCCTGCCCCATCTGTCTCCAATCCTGCCTCCAGTGTCTCCAGTCATGACGCCATGTCTGTCATCCTGCCCCGTGTCTCCAATCATGCCCCGTTTCTCCATTCTGCCCCTGTGTCAAGCATTCTGCCCCTGTGTCAAGCATTCTGCCCCTGTGTCCAGCTTTCTGCCCCTGTGTCCAGCTTTCTGCCCGTGTCCAGCTTTCTGCCCGTGTCCAGCGTTCTGCTCCTGTGTCCAGCGTTCTGCTCCAAAGTCCAGCGTTCTGCCCCAATGTCCAGCTTTCTGCATCAGTGTCCAGCGTTCTGCCCCAATGTCCAGCGTTCTGCCCCAGTGTCCAGCGTTCTGCCCCTGTGTCCAGCGTTCTGCCCCCGTGTCCAGCTTTCTGCCCGTGTCCAGCTTTCTGCCCGTGTCCAGATTTCTGCCCCAATGTCCAGCTTTCTGCATCAGTGTCCAGCGTTCTGCCCCAATGTCCAGCGTTCTGCCCCAGTGTCCAGCGTTCTGCCCCTATGTCCAGCGTTCTGCCCCGTGTCCAGCTTTCTGCCCGTGTCCAGCTTTCTGCCCGTGTCCAGCTTTCTGCCCCTGTGTCCAGCTTTCTGCCCCTGTTTCCAGTTTTCTGCTCCCGTGTCCAGCTTTCTGCCCCCGTGTCCAGCGTTCTGCCCCCGTGTCCAGCGTTCTGCCCCCGTGCCCAGCGTTCTGCCCCCGTGTCCAGCGTTCTGCCCCAGTGTCCAGCGTTCAGCCCCAGTGTCCAGCGTTCTGCCCCAGTGTCCAGCTTTCTGCCCCAGTGTCCAGCGTTCTGCCCCAGTGTCCAGCGTTCTGCCCCAGTGTCCAGCGTTCTGCCCCAGTGTTCAGCGTTCTGCCCCCGTGTCCAGCGTTCTGCCCCCGTGTCCAGCGTTCTGCCCCCGTGTCCAGCGTTCTGCCCCCGTGTCCAGCGTTCTGCCCCCGTGTCCAGCGTTCTGCCCCAGTGTCCAGCGTTCTGCCCCAGTGTCCAGCGTTCTGCCCCAGTGTCCAGCTTTCTGCCCCAGTGTCCAGCTTTCTGCCCCAGTGTCCAGCGTTCTGCCCCCGTGTCCAGCGTTCTGCCCCCGTGTCCAGCGTTCTGCCCCAGTGTCCAGCGTTCTGCCCCCGTGTCCAGCGTTCTGCCCCAGTGTCCAGCGTTCTGCCCCAGTGTCCAGCGTTCTGCCTCAGTGTCCAGCGTTCTGCCCCAGTGCCCAGCGTTCTGCCCCAGTGTCCAGCGTTCTGCCCCAGTGTCCAGCATTCTGCCCCAGTGTCCAGCTTTCTGCCCCCGTGTCCAGCGTTCTGCCCCAGTGTCCAGCGTTCTGCCCCAGTGTCCAGCTTTCTGCCCCAGTGTCCAGCTTTCTGCCCCCGTGTCCAGCTTTCTGCCCCCGTGTCCAGCGTTCTGCCCCCGTGTCCAGCGTTCTGCCCCCGTGTCCAGCGTTCTGCCCCAAGTGTCCAGCGTTCTTCCCCAGTGTCCAGCGTTCTGCCCCAGTGTCCAGCTTTCTGCCCCAGTGTCCAGCTTTCTGCCCCAGTGTCCAGCGTTCTGCCCCAGTGTCCAGCGTTCTGCCCCAGTGTCCAGCGTTCTGCCCCAGTGTCCAGCGTTCTGCCCCAGTGTCCAGCGTTCTGCCCCAGTGTCCAGCTTTCTGCCCCAGTGTCCAGCGTTCTGCCCCCGTGTCCAGCGTTCTTCCCCCGTGTCCAGCGTTCTGCCCCAGTGTCCAGCGTTCTGCCCCCGTGTCCAGCGTTCTGCCCCAGTGTCCTGCCTCAGTGTCCAGCGTTCTGCCCCAGTGTCCAGCGTTCTGCCCCAGTGTCCAGCGTTCTGCCCCAGTGTCCAGCTTTCTGCCCCCGTGTCCAGCGTTCTGCCCCAGTGTCCAGCGTTCTGCCCCAGTGTCCAGCGTTCTGCCCCAGTGTCCAGCTTTCTGCCCCAGTGTCCAGCTTTCTGCCCCCGTGTCCAGCGTTCTGCCCCCGTGTCCAGCGTTCTGCCCCAGTGTCCAGCGTTCTGCCCCAGTGTCCAGCGTTCTGCCCCAGTGTCCAGCTTTCTGCCCCAGTGTCCAGCTTTCTGCCCCCGTGTCCAGCGTTCTGCCCCCGTGTCCAGCGTTCTGCCCCAGTGTCCAGCTTCTGCCCCCGTGTCCAGCGTTCTGCCCCAGTGTCCAGCGTTCTGCCCCAGTGTCCAGCGTTCTGCCCCAGTGTCCAGCGTTCTGCCCCAGTGTCCAGCTTTCTGCCCCTGTGTCCAGCGTTCTGCCCCCGTGTCCAGCGTTCTGCCCCCGTGTCCAGCGTTCTGCCCCCGTGTCCAGCGTTCTGCCCTGGGCCCCCCCGATCGCCGCTCTCAATAAAAAAAAGAAAAAAACAAGTTTTACCTGACCGCGATCCTGCTCTGTCTGGTTATCGGTGGGGGCGGCCATCTTCCTGAGGCCGCGCGTGCGCAGGTGGAGCGCTCTGCTGCCTAGGGCTTCAGGAAAATGGCCGCGGGATGCCGCGCATGCGCAGATGGAGATCGCGGCGGCCATTTTTCTGAAGCCGAGATGCCAACAGGTAAATTCTGCGCCGCCGGCGACCCGCCCACCGCATTGTGCCGCCCGCCGCATTGTGCCGCCCGGGGCGGCCCGCCCCCCCTTCCTACGCCACAGGCTGTCTGCGAGCCAGATACGGCCATCAAAAGAGCCATATCTGGCTCGCGAGCCATATGTTCCCGACCCCTGATGTAGGGTGTAAAGTGTAGGGTGTAGCGTGTAGGGTGTAGAGTGTAGCGTGTAGCGTGTAGGGTGTAGTGTGTAGGGTGTAGAGTGTAGCGTGTAGCGTATAGCGTGTAGGGTGTAGAGTGTAGCATGTAGCGTGTAGCATGTTGCGTGTAGGGTGTAGAGTGTAGGGTGTAGCATGTAGGGTGTAAGGTGTAGCGTGTAGGGTGTAGAGTGTAGCGTGTAGGGTGTAGAGTGTAGAGTGTAGGGTGTAGAGTGTAGGATGTAGAGTGTAGAGTGTAGAGTGTAGGATGTAGAGTGGAGTGTAGGGTGTAGAGTGTAGAGTGTAGGGTGTAGAGTGTAGGGTGTAGGGTGTAGAGTGTAGAGTGTAGAGTGTAGGGTGTTGAGTGTAGGGTGTACAGTGTAGAGTGTACCTTGTAGGGTGTAGATTGTAGGTTGTATAGTGCAGAGTGTAGGGTATAGAGTGTAGGATGTAGAGTGTAGAGTGTAGGATGAAGGGAGTAGAGTGTAGAGTGTAGGGTGTAGCGTGTTGAGTGTAGGGTGTAGAGTGTAGAGTGTACCTTGTAGGGTGTAGATTGTTGGTTGTATAGTGTAGAGTGTAAGGTATAGAGTGTAGGATGTAGAGTGTAGAGTGTAGGATGAAGGGAGTAGAGTGTAGGATGTAGGGTGTAGGGTGTAGAGTGTAGGATGTAGGGTGTAGCGTATAGGGTGTAGAGTGTAGCGTGTAGGGTGTAGGGTGTAGCGTGTAGGGTGTAGAGTGTAGCGTGTAGGGTGTAGAGTGTAGCGTGTAGGGTGTAGAGTGTAGCGTGTAGCGTGTAGCGTGTAGATTGTAGCGTGTAGCGTGTAGCGTGTAGGGTGTAGCGTGTAGCGTGCAGAGTGTAGCGTGTAGGGTGCAGAGTGTAGCGTGTTGCGTGTAGGGTGTAGAGTGTAGCGTGTAGGGTGTAGAGTATAGCGTGTAGCGTGTAGGGTGTAGGGTGTAGAGTGTAGAGTGTAGCGTGTAGCATGTATCGTGTAGCGTGTAGCATGTAGAGTGTAGGGTGTAAGGTGTAGGGTGTAGCATGTAGAGTGTAGGGTGTAGGGTGTAGCGTGTAGAGTGTAGGGTATAGAGTGTAGCGTGTAGAGAGTAGGGTGTAGAGTGTAGAGTGTAGCGTGTAGCGTGTAGATTGTAGCGTGTAGCGTGTAGCGTGTAGGGTGTAGGGTGTAGCGGGTAGCGTGTAGCGTGTAGAGTGTAGGGTGTAGGGTGTAGCATGTAGAGTGTAGCGTGTAGGGTGTAGAGTGTAGCGTGTAGGGTGTAACGTGTAGGGTGTAGAGTGTAGCATGTAGCGTGTAGGGTGTAGGTTTTAGAGTGTAGGGTGTTGCGTGTAGCGTGTAGGGTGTACAGTGTAGAGTGTAGCGTGTAGGGTGTAGGGTGTAGGGTGTAGAATGTAGGGTGTAGCGTATAGGGTGTAGAGTGTAGCGTGTAGCGTGTAGGGTGTAGAGTGTAGGGTGTAGGGTGTAGAGTGTAGGGTGTAGCGTGTAGGGTGTAGAGTGTAGCGTGTAGGGTGTAGAGAGTAGCGTGTAGGGTGTAGAGTGTAGCGTGTAGCGTGTAGCGTGTAGCGTGTAGTGTGTAGGGTGTACAGTGTAGCGTGTAGGGTGTAGAGTGTAGCGTGTTGCGTGTAGAGTGTAGCGTGTAGCGTCTAGGGTGTAGAGTGTAGGGTGTAGCGTGTAGGGTGTAGCGTGTAGGGTGTAGAGTGTAGGGTGTACTGTGTAGGGTGTAGAGTATAGCGTGCAGCGTGCAGGGTGTAGGGTGTAGCGTGTAGGGTGTAGCGTGTAGCATGTAGCGTGTAGAGTGTAGCGTGTAGGGTGTAGGGTGTAGCGTGTAGGGTGTAGAGTGTAGCGTGTAGGGTGTAGGATGTAGAGTGTAGGGTGTAGAGTGTAGGGTGTAGCATGTAGGGTGTATTGTGTAGCGTGTAGGGTGTAAAGTGTAGCGTGTAGCGTGTAGCATGTAGGGTGTAGGGTGTAGCGTGTAGCGTGTAGGGTGTAGCATGTAGCGTGTAGGGTGTAGGGTGTAGAGTGTAGCGTGTAAGTGTAGAGTGAGGATGTAGAGTGTTGGGTGTAGGGTGTAGAGTAGAGTGTAGAGTGTAGGGTGTAGAGTGTAGGGTGTAGAGTGCACATTTTTCCCCATTTCCCCACTGGGTCAGAACTTCTGTTAGAATGATCAGAGGTTGAAATGTTTTGCGTTTTCCTGCTCTTTCCAATGGCCTACAAGCATAAGTGAAGCAGTGAGCAGCAGTCTCTATTAGTATAGGAGAAAACAGAAAGCATTTCACAATTTTCCCCATTTCCCAATTGGGTCATAACTTCTGTTACAATGATAAGAGGTTGAAATTTTTCGCGTTTTCCTGCTCTTTCCAATGGCCTACAAGCAAAAGTGAAGCGGTGAGCAGCAGTTTCTATTAGTATAGGAGATAACGGAAAACATTTCACATTTTTCCCCATTTCCCCATTGGGTCATAACTTCTGTTACAATGATCAGAGGTTGAAATTTTTTGCGTTTTCCTGCTCTTTCCAATGGCCTACAAGCAAGGGATTAGAGTGTAGGATGTAGGGTGTAGGGTGTAGAGTGTAGGGTGTAGGGTGTAGCGTATAGGGTGTAGAGTGTAGCGTGTAGGGTGTAGGGTGTAGAGTGTAGGGTGTAGCGTGTAGGGTGTAGAGTGTAGCGTGTAGGGTGTAGAGTGTAGCGTGTAGGGTGTAGAGTGTAGCGTGTAGCGTGTAGGGTGTAGATTGTAGCGTGTAGCGTGTAGGGTGTAGGGTGTATCAGGTAGCGTGTAGAGTGTAGGGTGTAGGGTGTAGAGTGTAGCGTGTAGGGTATAGAGTGTAGCGTATAGGGTGTAGAGTGTAGCGTGTAGGGTGTAGCGTGTAGGGTGTAGGGTGTAGCGTGTAGGGTGTACAGTGTAGCGTGTAGCGTGTAGTGTGTAGATTGTAGCGTGTAGAGTGTACGGTGTAGCGGGTAGCGTGTAGAGTGTAGCGTGTAGGGTGTAGAGTGTAGCGTGTAGGGTGTAACGTGTAGGGTGTAGAGTGTAGCATGTAGCGTGTAGGGTGTAGGGTTTAGAGTGTAGGGTGTCGCGTGTAGAGTGTAGGGTGTAGGGGGTACATTGTAGAGTGCAGCGTGTAGGGTGTAGAGTGTAGCGTGTAGCGTGTAGGGTGTAGGGTGTAGAATGTAGGGTGTAGCGTATAGGGTGTAGAGTGTAGCGTGTAGGGTGTAGGGTGTAGAGTGTAGGGTGTAGCGTGTAGGGTGTAGAGTGTAGCGTGTAGGGTGTAGAGTGTAGAGTGTAGCGTGTAGCGTGAAGGGTGTAGAGTGTAGGGTGTAGTGTGTAGGGTGTAGAGTGTAGCGTGTAGAGTGTAGAGTGTAGGGTGTAGCGTGTAGGGTGTAGAGTGTAGCGTGTAGGGTGTACGGTGTAGAGTGTAGCGTGTAGCATGTAGCGTGTAGGGTGTAGGGTGTAGAGTGTAGGGTGTGGAGTGTAGGGTGTAGCATGTAGGTTGTAGGGTGTAGCGTGTAGGGTGTAGCGTGTAGGGTGTAGCGTGTAGCGTGTAGGGTGTAGCGTGTAGGGTGTAGGGTGTAGAGTGTAGCGTGTAAGGGTAGAGTGAGGATGTAGAGTGTTGGGTGTAGGGTGTAGAGTAGAGTGTAGAGTGTAGGGTGTAGAGTGTAGGGTGTAGAGTGCACATTTTTCCCCATTTGCCCACTGGGTCATAACTTCTGTTAGAATGATCAGAGGTTGAAGTGTTTTGCGTTTTCCTGCTCTTTCCAATGGCCTACAAGCATAACTGAAACAGTGAGCAGCAGTCTCTATTAGTATAGGAGATAACAGAAAACATTTCACAATTTTCCCCATTTCCCAATTGGGTCATAACTTCTGTTACAATGATAAGAGGTTGAAATTTTTTGTGTTTTCCTGCTCTTTCCAATGGCCTACAAGCAAAAGTGAAGCGGTGAGCAGCAGTTTCTATTAGTATAGGAGATAACAGAAAACATTTCACGTTTTTCCCCATTTCCCCATTGGGTCATAACTTCTGTTACAATGATCAGAGGTTGAAATTTTTTGCGTTTTCCTGCTCTTTCCAATGGCCTACAAGCAAGGGAGTAGAGTGTAGGATGTAGGGTGTAGGGTGTAGAGTGTAGGGTGTAGGGTGTAGCGTATAGGGTGTAGAGTGTAGCGTGTAGGGTGTAGGGTGTAGCGTGTAGGGTGTAGAGTGTAGCGTGTACGGTGTAGAGTGTAGCGTGTAGAGTGTACAGTGTAGCGTGTAGCGTGTAGGGTGTAGATTGTAGCATGTAGCGTGAAGGGTGTAGGGTGTAGCGGGTAGCGGGTAGCGTGTAGAGTGTAGGGTGTAGGGTGTAGCGTGTAGAGTGTAGCGTGTAGCGTGTAGTGTGTAGGGTGTAGAGTGTAGCGTGTAGGGTGTAGGGTGTAGCGTGTTGAGTGTAGCGTGTAGGGTGTAGCGTGTAGGGTGTATCGTGTAGCGTGTGGGGTGTAGCGTGTAGCGTGTAGTGTGTAGGGTGTAGGGTGTAGAGTGTAGCGTGTAGGGTGTAGAGTGTAGCGTGTAGCGTGTAGGGTGTAGGGTGTAGCATGTAGGGTGTAGCGTGTAGGGTGTAAAGTGTAGGGTGTAGCGTGTAGGGTGTAGAGTGTAGCGTGTAGGGTGTAGTGTGTAGGGTGTAGCGTGTAGGTTGTAGAGTGTAGCGTGTAGGGTGTAGAGTGTAATGTGTAGCGTGTAGGGTGTAGGGTGTAGCGTGTAGCGTATAGCGTGTAGCGTGTAGGGTGTAGAGTGTAACGTGTAGCGTGTAGGGTGTAGGGTGTAGCGTATAGCGTGTAGGGTGTAGAGCGTAGCGTGTAGAGTGTAGCGTGTAGATTGTAGCGTGTAGGGTGTAGCGTGTAGAGTGTAGCGTGTAGCCTGTAGCGTGTAGCGTGTAGCGTGTAGGGTGTAGAGTGTAGCGTGTAGCGTGTAGCGTGTAGGGTGTAGAGTGTGGGGTGTAGCGTGTAGGGTGTAGATTGTAGCGTGTAGGGTATAGGGTGTAGCGTGTAGGGTGTAGCGTGTAGCGTGTGGGGTGTAGCGTGTAGTGTGTAGCGCGTAGGGTGTAAAGTGTAGGGTGTAGCGTGTAGGGTGTAGCGTGTAGAGTGTAGGGTGTAGCATGTAGGGTGTAGAGTGTAGCGTGTAGGGTGTAGGGTGTAGAGTGTAGAGTGTAGGGTGTAGCGTGTAGGGTGTAGAGTGTAGCGTGTAGCGTGTAGGGTGTAGGGTGTAGAGTGTAGCGTGTAGCGTGTAGGTTGTAGCGTGTAGGGTGTAGAGTGTAGCGTGTAGCGTGTAGGATGTAGGGTGTAGCGTGTAGCGTGTAGAGTGTAGCGTGTAGCGTGTAGAGTGTAGGGTGTAGCGTGTAGGCTGTAGAGTGTAGGGTGTAGCGTGTAGCGTGTATAGTGCAGGGTGTAGCATGTAGGGTGTAGAGTGTAGCGTGTAGCGTGTAGGGTGTAGAGTGTAGCGTGTAGGGTGTAGGGTGTAGGGTGTGGAGTGTAGTGTGTAGGGTGTAGCGTGTAGCGTGTAGAGTGTAGGGTGTAGGGTGTAGCGTGCAGGGTGTAGAGTGTAGCATGTAGCGTGTAGCGTGTAGGGTGTAGAGTGTAGGGTGTAGCGTGTAGGGTGTAGAGTGTAGCGTGTAGGGTGTAGAGTGTAGCATGTAGGGTGTAGAATGTAACGTGTAGCGTGTAGGGTGTAGCGTGTAGCGTGTAGAGTGTAGCGTGTAGGGTGTAGGGTGTAGCGTGTAGGTTGTAGAGTGTAGGGTGTAGCGTGTAGGGTGTAGAGTGTAGGGTGTAGCGTGTATGGTGTAGGGTGTAGCGTGTAGGTTGTAGAGTGTAGCGTGTAGGGTGTAGAGTGTAACGTGTAGCGTGTAGGGTGTAGGGTGTAGCGTGTAGCGTATAGCGTGTAGGGTGTAGAGTGTAACGTGTAGCGTGTAGGGTGTAGCGTATAGCGTGTAGCGTGTAGGGTGTAGAGCGTAGCGTGTAGCGTGTAGAGTGTAGCGTGTAGATTGTAGCGTGTAGGGTGTAGCGTGTAGAGTGTAGCGTGTAGCCTGTAGGGTGTAGAGTGTAGCGTGTAGCGTGTAGCGTGTAGGGTGTAGAGTGTAGGGTGTAGCGTGTAGGGTGTAGAGTGTAGCGTGTAAAGTATAGGGTGTAGCGTGTAGTGTGTAGCGTGTAGCGTGTGGGGTGTAGCGTGTAGCGTGTAGTGTGTAGGGTGTAGGGTGTAGAGTGTAGCGTGTAGGGTGTAGGGTGTAGCGTGTAGGGTGTAGGGTGTAGGGTGTAGCATGTAGTGTGTAGGGTGTAGAGTGTAGCATGTAGCGCGTAGGGTGTAAAGTGTAGGGTTTAGCGTGTAGGGTGTAGCGTGTAGCGTGTAGAGCGTAGGGTGTAGCGTGTAGGGTGTAGAGTGTAGCGTGTAGGGTGTAGGGTGTAGAGTGTAGAGTGTAGGGTGTAGCGTGTAGGGTGTAAAGTGTAGCGTGTAGCGTGTAGGGTGTAGGGTGTAGAGTGTAGCGTGTAGCGTGTAGGTTGTAGCGTGTAGGGTGTAGAGTGTAGCGTGTAGCGTGTAGGATGTAGCGTGTAGCGTGTAGCGTGTAGAGTGTAGGGTGTAGCGTGTAGGGTGTAGAGTGTAGCGTGTAGGGTGTAGGGTGTAGAGTGTAGAGTGTAGGGTGTATCGTGTAGGGTGTAGCGTGTATAGTGCAGGGTGTAGCGTGTAGGGTGTAGAGTGTAGCGTGTAGCGTGTAGGGTGTAGAGTGTAGGGTGTGGAGTGTAGTGTGTAGGGTGTAGCGTGTAGCGTGTAGAGTGTAGGGTGTAGGGTGTAGCGTGTAGGGTGTAGAGTGTAGCATGTAGCGTGTAGCGTGTAGGGTGTAGGGTGTAGGGTGTAGCGTGTAGGGTGTAGAGTGTAGCGTGTAGGGTGTAGAGTGCAGAGTGTAGCGTGTAGGGTGTAGAGTGTAGCGTGTAGGGTGTAGAGTGTAGCGTGTAGGGTGTAGAGTGTAGCATGTAGCGTGTAGGGTGTAGGGTGTAGAGTGTAGGGTGTAGCGTGTAGGGTGTAGGGTGTAGAGTGCAGAGTGTAGCGTGTAGGGTGTAGAGTGTAGCGTGTAGGGTGTAGAGTGTAGCGTGTAGGGTGTAGCGTGTAGGTTGTAGAGTGTAGCGTGTAGGGTGTAGCGTGTAGGGTGTAGAGTGTAGCGTATAGCGTGTAGCGTGTAGGGTGTAGAGCGTAGCGTGTAGCGTGTAGAGTGTAGCATGTAGATTGTAGCGTGTAGGGTGTATCGTGTAGCGTGTGGGGCGTAGCGTGTAGCATGTAGGGTGTAGGGTGAAGAGTGTAGCGTGTAGGGTGTAGAGTGTAGCGTGTAGCGTGTAGGGTGTAGGGTGTAGCATGTAGGGTGTAGCGTGTAGGGTGTAGAGTGTAGCATGTAGCGTGTAGCGTGTAAAGTGTAGGGTGTAGTGTGTAGGGTGTAGAGTGTAGCGTGTAGCGTGTAGGGTGTAGAGTGTAGGGTGTAGCGTGTAGGGTGTAGGGTGTATGGTGTAGCGTGTAGGTTGTAGAGTGTAGCGTGTAGGGTGTAGAGTGTAACGTGTAGCGTATAGCGTGTAGCGTGTAGGGTGTAGAGCGTAGCGTGTAGCGTGTAGAGTGTAGCATGTAGATTGTAGCGTGTAGGGTGTAGCGTGTAGAGTGTAGCGTGTAGCGTGTAGGGTGTAGGGTGTAGAGTGTAGCGTGTAGCGTGTAGGGTGTAGAGTGTAGGGTGTAGCGTGTAGGGTGTAGAGTGTAGCGTGTAGCGTGTAGGGTGTATCGTGTAGCGTGTGGGGTGTAGCGTGTAGCGTGTAGCGTGTAGTGTGTAGGGTGTAGAGTGTAGCGTGTAGGGTGTAGAGTGTAGCGTGTAGCGTGTAGGGTGTAGGGTGTAGCATGTAGTGTGTAGCGTGTAGGGTGTAGAGTGTAGCATGTAGCGCGTAGGGTGTAAAGTGTAGGGTGTAGCATGTAGGGTGTAGAGTGTAGCGTGTAGGGTGTAGAGTGTAGGGTGTAGCGTGTAGGATGTAGTGTGTAGGGTGTAGCGTGTAGCGTGTAGGGTGTACGGTGTAGCGTGTAGGGTGTAGAGTGTAGGGTGTAGCGTGTAGGTTGTAGCATGTAGGGTGTAGCGTGTAGCGTGTAGGGTGTAGCGTGTAGGGTGTAGCGTGTAGCGTGTAGGGTGTAGCGTGTACGGTGTACGGTGTAGAGTGTAGGGTGTAGAGTGTAGCGTGTAGGGTATAGGGTTTTGAGTGTAGGGTGTAGCATGTAGGGTGTAGGGAGTAGCGTGTAGAGTGTAGCATGTAGCGTGTAGGGTGTAAAGTGTAGGGTGTAGCGTGTAGGGTGTAGAGTGTAGAGTGTAGCGTGTAGCGTGTAGCGTGTAGGGTGTAGCGTGTAGGGTGTAGGGTGTAGAGTGTAGCGTGTAGGGTGTAGGGTGTAGCATGTAGTGTGTAGCGTGTAGGGTGTAGAGTGTAGCATGTAGCACGTAGGGTGTAAAGTGTAGGGTGTAGCGTGTAGGGTGTAGAGTGTAGCATGTAGCGCGTAGGGTGTAAAGTGTAGGGTGTAGCGTGTAGCGTGTAGAGTGTAGCGTGTAGCGTGTAGCGTGTAGAGTGTAGCGTGTAGCGTGTAGCGTGTAGGGTGTAGAGTGTAGGGTGTAGCGTGTAGGGTGTAGAGTGTAGCGTGTAGCGTGTAGGGTGTAGGGTGTAGCGTGTAGGGTGTATCGTGTAGCGTGTAGCGTGTGGGGTGTAGCGTGTAGCGTGTAGTGTGTAGGGTGTAGGGTGTAGAGTGTAGCGTGTAGGGTGTAGAGTGTAGCGTGTAGCGTGTAGGGTTTAGGGTGTAGCATGTAGTGTGTAGCGTGTAGGGTGTAGAGTGTAGCATGTAGCGCGTAGGGTGTAAAGTGTAGGGTGTAGCGTGTAGGGTGTAGAGTGTAGCGTGTAGGGTGTAGAGTGTACGGTGTAGCGTGTAGGGTGTAGCGTGTAGGGTGTAGTGTGTAGCGTGTAGGGTGTAGCGTGTAGCGTGTAGCGTGTAGGGTGTACGGTGTAGCGTGTAGGGTGTAGAGTGTAGGGTGTAGCGTGTAGGGTGTAGCATGTAGGGTGTAGGGTGTTGCTTGTAGGGTGTAGAGTGTAGCGTGTAAGGTGTAGCGTGTAGGGTGTAGCGTGTAGCATGTAGGGTGTAGCGTGTAGGGTGTACGGAGTAGAGTGTAGGGTGTAGAGTGTAGCGTGTAGCGTGTAGGGTGTAGGGTTTAGAGTGCAGGGTGTAGCATGTAGGGTGTAAAGAGTAGCGTGTAGAGTGTAGCATGTAGCGTGTAGGGTGTAAAGAGAAGGGTGTAGCGTGTAGGGTGTAGAGTGTAGCGTGTAGCGTGTAGGGTGTAGAGTGTAGGGTGTAGCGTGTAGGGTGTAGAGTGTAGCATGTAACGTGTAGCGTGTAGAGTGTAGGGTGTAGGGTGTAGAGTGTAGGGTGTATCATGTAGGGTGTAGAGTGTAGCGTGTATAGTGTAGGGTGTAGCGTGTAGGGTGTAGAGTGTAGTGTGTAGCGTGTAGGGTGTAGAGTGTAGGGTGCAGCATGTAGCGTGTAGAGTGTAGGGTGTAGCGTGTAGGGTGTAGAGTGTAGCGTGTAGGGTGTAGGGTGTAGCGCGTAGGGTGTAGAGTGTATCGTGTAGGGTGTAGAGTGTAGCGTGTATAGTGTAGGGTGTAGCGTGTAGGGTGTAGAGTGTAGCATGTAGCGTGTAGGGTGTAGAGTGTAGCGTGTAGGGTGTAGGGTGTAGAGTGCAGCGCGTAGCGTGTAGGGTGTAGAGTGTAGCGTGTAGGGTGTAGGGTGTAGAGAGTAGCGTGTAGCGTGTAGGGTGTAGGGTGCAGAGTGTAGGGTGTAGCTTGTAGGGTGTAGAGTGTAGCGTGCAGCATGTAGCGTGTAGCGTGTAGAGTGTAGGGTGTAGCGTGTAGGGTGTAGAGTGTAGCGTGTAGCGTGTAGGGTGTAGGGTGTAGTGTGTAGGGTGTAGAGTGTAGCGTGTAGGGTGTAGAGTGTAATGTGTAGGGTGTAGCGTGTAGCATGTAGTGTGCAGGGTGTAGAGTGTAGCGTGTAGCGTGTAGAGTGTAGCGTGTAGAGTGTAGGGTGTAGGGTGTAGCCTGTAGAGTGTAGCGTGTAGAATGTAGGGTGTAGAGTGTAGCGTGCAGCGTGTAGAGTGTAGCGTGTAACATGTAGGGTGTAGGGTGTCGCGTGTAGGGTGTAGAGTGTAGCGTGTAGCGTGTAGGGTGTAGCGTGTAGGGTGTAGCGTGTAGCGTGTAGCGTGCAGGGTGTACGGTGTAGAGTGTAGCGTGTAGGGTGTAGAGTGTAGCGTGTAGGGTGTAGAGTGTAGAGTGTAGGGTGTAGCATGTAGGGTGTAGCGTGTAGCGTGTAGGGTGTAGGGTGTAGCGTGCAGGGTGTAGAGTGTAGCGTGTAGGGTGTAGAGTGTAATGTGTAGGGTGTAGGGTGTAGCGTGTAGCGTGTAGAGTGTAGCGTGTAGAGTGTAGGCTGTAGGGTGTAGCCTGTAGAGTGTAGCGTGTAGCGTGTGGCGTGTAGCGTGTAGGGTGTAAGGTGTAGAGTGTAGCGTGTAGCGTGTAGTGTGTAGGGTGTAGAGTGTAGGGGTGTAGCATGTAGGGTGTAGGGTGTAGCGTGTATTGTGTAGAGTGCAGCGTGTAGCGTGTAGGGTGTAGGGTGTAGCGTGTAGGGTGTAGCGTGTAGCGTGTAGGGTGTACGGTGTAGAGTGTAGGGTGTAGCATGTAGGGTGTAGGGTGTAGCGTGCAGAGTGTAGCATGTAGCGTGTAGGGTGTAAAGTGTAGGGTGTAGCGTGTAGGGTGTAGAGTGTAGCGTGTAGCATGTAGGGTGTAGCGTGTAGGGTGTAGAGTGTAGCGTGTAGCGTGTAGGGTGTAGGGTGTAGCGTGTAGAGTGTAGGGTGTAGCGTGTAGGGTGTAGAGTGTAGCGTGTAGGGTGTAGGGTGTAGAGTGTAGAGTGTAGCGTGTAGGGTGTAGAGTGTAGCATGTAGCGTGTAGGGTGTAGAGTGTAGCGTGTAGGGTGTAGGGTGTAGGGTGTGGAGTGTAGTGTGTAGGGTGTAGCGTGTAGCGTGTAGGGTGTAGAGTGTAGGGTGTAGGGTGTAGCGTGTAGGGTGTAGAGTGTAGCATGTAGCGTGTAGGGTGTAGGGTGTAGAGTGTAGGGTGTAGAGTGCAGAGTGTTGCGTGTAGGGTGTAGAGTGTAGCGTGTAGGGTGTAGGGTGTAGCGTGTAGGGTGTAGAGTGTAGCGTGTATGGTGTAGAGTGTAGCGTGTAGGGTGTAGCGTGTAGCGTGTAGCGTGTAGGGTGTAGGGTGTAGCGTGTAGGATGTAGGGTGTAGAGTGTAGCGTGTAAATGTAGAGTGAGGATGTAGAGTGTTGGGTGTAGGGTGTAGAGTAGAGTGTAGAGTGTAGGGTGTAGAGTGTAGGGTGTAGAGTGCACATTTTTCCCCATTTCTCCACTGGGTCATAACTTCTGTTACAATGATAAGAGGTTGAAATTTTTTGCGTTTTCCTGCTCTTTCCAATGGCCTACAAGCAAAAGTGAAGCGGTGAGCAGCAGTTTCTTTTAGTATAGGAGATAACGGAAAACATTTCACATTTTTCCCCATTTCCCCATTGGGTCATAACTTCTGTTACAGTGATCAGAGGTTGAAACTTTTTGCATTTTCCTGCTCTTTCCAATGGCCTACAAGCAAGGGAGTAGAGTGTAGGATGTAGGGTGTAGGGTGTAGAGTGTAGGGTGTAGGGTGTAGCGTATAGGGTGTAGAGTGTAGCGTGCAGGGTATAGGGTGTAGAGTGTAGGGTGTAGCGTGTAGGGTATAGAGTGTAGCATGTAGGGTGTAGAATGTAGCGTGTAAAGTGTAGAGTGTAGCGTGTAGCGTGTAGCGTGTAGCGTGTAGGGTGTAGATTGTAGCGTGTAGCGTGTAGGGTGTAGCGGGTAGCGTGTAGAGTGAAGGGTGTAGGGTGTAGCGTGTAGAGTGTAGCGTGTAGGGTGTAGAGTGTAGCGTGTAGGGTGTAACGTGTAGGGTGTAGAGTGTAGCATGTAGCGTGTAGGGTGTAGGGTTTAGAGTGTAGGGTGTCACGTGTAGCGTGTAGGGTGTAGGGTGTACAGTGCAGAGTGTAGCGTGTAGGGTGTAGAGTGTAGCTTGTAGCGTGTAGGGTGTAGGGTGTAGAATGTAGGGTGTAGCGTATAGGGTGTAGAGTGTAGCGTGTAGGGTGTAGGGTGTAGAGTGTAGGGTGTAGCGTGCAGGGTGTAGAGTGTAGGGTGTAGAGAGTAGCGTGTAGGGTGTAGAGTGTAGCGTGTAGCATGTAGCGTGTAGGGTGTAGACTGTAGGGTGTAGTGTGTAGGGTGTAGAGTGTAGCGTGTAGGGTGTAGAGTGTAGCGTGTAGCGTATAGCGTGTAGAGTGTAGAGTGTAGGGTGTAGCGTGTAGGGTGTAGCGTGTAGCGTGTAGGGTGTAGGGTGTAGGGTGTAGAGTGTAGGGTGTACTGTGTAGGGTGTAGAGTATAGCGTGTAGGGTGTAGGGTGTAGCGTGTAGGGTGTAGCTTGTAGCGTGTAGAGTGTAGCGTGTAGGGTGCAGGGTGTAGAGTGTAGGGTGTAGCGTGTAGGGTGTAGAGTGTAGCGTGTAGGGTGTAGAGTGTAGCGTGTAGGGTGTAGAGTGTAGCGTGTAGCGTGTAGGGTGTAGATTGTAGCGTGTAGCGTGAAGTGGGTAGGGTGTAGCGGGTAGCGTGTACGGTGTAGGGTTTAGAGTGTAGGGTGTCGCGTGTAGCGTGTAGGGTGTAGGGTGTAGGGTGTACAGTGTAGAGTGTAGCGTGTAGGGTGCAGAGTGCAGCATGTAGCGTGTAGGGTGTAGAGTGTAGCGTGTAGGGTGTAGGGTGTAGAGTGTAGGGTGTAGCGTGTAGGGTGTAGCGTGTAGCGTGTAGGGTGTAGAGTGTAGCGTGTAGGGTGTAGAGTGTAGGGTGTAGCGTGTAGGGTGTAGAGTGTAGCGTGTAGGGTGTAGGGTGTAGAGTGTAGAGTGTAGGGTGTAGCACGTAGGGTGTAGAGTGTAGCATGTAGCGTGTAGCGTGTAGGGTGTAGGGTGTAGAGTGTAGCGTGTAGCGTGTAGGTTGTATCGTGTAGGGTGTAGAGTGTAGCGTGTAGCGTGTAGGGTGTAGCGTGTAGGGTGTAGCGTGTAGGGTGTAGAGTGTAGAGTGTAGGGTGTATCGTGTAGCGTGTAGGGTGTAGAGTGTAGCGTGTAGAGTGTAGCGTGTAGGGTGTAGAGTGTAGCGTGTAGGGTGTAGGGTGTAGGGTGTGGAGTGTAGTGTGTAGGTTGTAGCGTGTAGCTTGTAGAGTGTAGGGTGTAGCGTGTAGGGTGTAGAGTGTAGCGTGTAGCGTGTAGGGTGTAGGGTGTAGAGTGTAGGGTGTAGCCTGTAGGGTGTAGAGTGTAGCGTGTAGGGTGTAGAGTGCAGAGTGTAGCGTGTAGGGTGTAGAGTGTAGCGTGTAGGGTGTAGGGTGTAGCGTGTAGGGTGTAGAGTGTAGCGTGTAATGTGTAGAGTGTAACGTGTAGCGTGTAGGGTGTAGGGTGTAGCGTGTAGCGTGTAGGGTGTGGAGTGTAGCGTGTAGGGTGTAGGGTGTAGCGTGTAGGTTGTAGAGTGTAGCGTGTAGGGTGTAGAGTGTAACGTGTAGCGTGTAGGGTGTAGGGTGTAGCGTGCAGCGTATAGCGTGTAGCGTGTAGGTTGTAGAGCGTAGCGTGTAGCGTGTAGAGTGTAGCGTGTAGATTGTAGGGTGTAGGGTGTAGCGTGTAGAGTGTAGCGTGTAGCGTGTAGCGTGTAGCATGTAGCGTGTAGGGTGCAGGGTGTAGAGTGTAGCGTGTAGCGTGTAGCGTGTAGGGTGTAGGGTGTAGAGTGTAGGGTGTAGCGTGTAGGGTGTAGCGTGTAGGGTGCAGAGTGTAGCGTGTAGCGTGTAGGGTGTAGGGTGTAGCGTGTAGGGTGCATCGTGAAGCGTGTGGGGTGTAGCGTGTAGCGTGTAGTGTGTAGGGTGTAGGGTGTAGCATGTAGGGTGTAGCGTGTAGGGTGTAGAGTGTAGCATGTAGCGTGTAGGGTGTAAAGTGTAGGGTGTAGCGTGTAGGGTGTAGAGTGTAGCATGTAGCGTGTAGGGTGTAGGGTGTAGGGTGTAGCATGTAGGGTGTAGCGTGTAGGGTGTAGAGTGTAGCATGTAGCGTGTAGGGTGTAAAGTGTAGGGCGTAGCGTGTAGGGTGTACAGTGTAGCGTGTAGCATGTAGGGTGTAGAGTGTAGGGTGTAGCGTGTAGGGTGTAGGGTGTAGCGTGTAGGTTGTAGAGTGTAGCGTGTAGGGTGTAGAGTGTAACGTGTAGCGTGTAGGGTGTAGGGTGTAGCGTGTAGCGTATAGCGTGTAGCGTGTAGGGTGTAGAGCGTAGCGTGTAGCGTGTAGAGTGTAGCGTGTAGCGTGTAGCGTGTAGAGTGTAGCGTGTAGCGTGTAGCGTGTAGGGTGTAGAGTGTAGGGTGTAGCGTGTAGGGTGTAGAGTGTAGCGTGTAGCGTGTAGCGTGTGGGGTGTAGCGTGTAGCGTGTAGTGTGTAGGGTGTAGGGTGTAGCGTGTAGCGTGTAGGGTGTAGAGTGTAGGGTGTAGCGTGTAGGGTGTAGAGTGTAGCATGTAACGTGTAGCGTGTAGAGTGTAGGGTGTAGGGTGTAGAGTGTAGGGTGTATCATGTAGGGTGTAGAGTGTAGCGTGTATAGTGTAGGGTGTAGCGTGTAGGTTGTAGAGTGTAGTGTGTAGCGTGTAGGGTGTAAAGAGAAGGGTGTAGCGTGTAGGGTGTAGAGTGTAGCGTGTAGCGTGTAGGGTGTAGAGTGTAGGGTGTAGCGTGTAGGGTGTAGAGTGTAGCATGTAACGTGTAGCGTGTAGAGTGTAGGGTGTAGGGTGTAGAGTGTAGGGTGTATCATGTAGGGTGTAGAGTGTAGCGTGTATAGTGTAGGGTGTAGCGTGTAGGGTGTAGAGTGTAGTGTGTAGCATGTAGGGTGTAGAGTGTAGGGTGCAGCATGTAGCGTGTAGAGTGTAGGGTGTAGCGTGTAGGGTGTAGAGTGTAGCGTGTAGGGTGTAGGGTGTAGTGCGTAGGGTGTAGAGTGTATCGTGTAGGGTGTAGAGTGTAGCGTGTATAGTGTAGGGTGTAGCGTGTAGGGTGTAGAGTGTAGCATGTAGCGTGTAGGGTGTAGAGTGTAGCGTGTAGGGTGTAGGGTGTAGAGTGCAGCGCGTAGCGTGTAGGGTGTAGAGTGTAGCGTGTAGGGTGTAGGGTGTAGAGAGTAGCGTGTAGCGTGTAGGGTGTAGGGTGCAGAGTGTAGGGTGTAGCGTGTAGGGTGTAGAGTGTAGCGTGTAGCGTGTAGGGTGTAGGGTGTAGCGTGCAGCATGTAGCGTGTAGCGTGTAGAGTGTAGGGTGTAGCGTGTAGGGTGTAGAGTGTAGCGTGTAGTGTGTAGGGTGTAGGGTGTAGTGTGTAGGGTGTAGAGTGTAGCGTGTAGGGTGTAGAGTGTAATGTGTAGGGTGTAGCGTGTAGCATGTAGTGTGCAGGGTGTAGAGTGTAGCGTGTAGCGTGTAGAGTGTAGCGTGTAGAGTGTAGGGTGTAGGGTGTAGCCTGTAGAGTGTAGCGTGTAGAATGTAGGGTGTAGAGTGTAGCGTGCAGCGTGTAGAGTGTAGCGTGTAACATGTAGGGTGTAGGGTGTCGCGTGTAGGGTGTAGAGTGTAGCGTGTAGCGTGTAGGGTGTAGCGTGTAGCGTGTAGGGTGTAGCGTGTAGCGTGTAGCGTGCAGGGTGTACGGTGTAGAGTGTAGCGTGTAGGGTGTAGAGTGTAGCGTGTAGGGTGTAGGGTGTAGAGTGTAGGGTGTAGCATGTAGGGTGTAGCGTGTAGCGTGTAGGGTGTAGGGTGTAGCGTGTAGGGTGTAGAGTGTAGCGTGTAGGGTGTAGAGTGTAATGTGTAGGGTGTAGGGTGTAGCGTGTAGCGTGTAGAGTGTAGCGTGTAGAGTGTAGGGTGTAGGGTGTAGCCTGTAGAGTGTAGCGTGTAGCGTGTGGCGTGTAGCGTGTAGGGTGTAAGGTGTAGAGTGTAGCGTGTAGCGTGTAGTGTGTAGGGTGTAGAGTGTAGGGGTGTAGCATGTAGGGTGTAGGGTGTAGCGTGTAGGGTGTAGAGTGTAGCGTGTAGCGTGTAGGGTGTAGGGTGTAGCGTGTAGGGTGTAGCGTGTAGCGTGTAGGGTGTACGGTGTAGAGTGTAGGGTGTAGCATGTAGGGTGTAGGGTGTAGCGTGCAGAGTGTAGCATGTAGCGTGTAGGGTGTAAAGTGTAGGGTGTAGCGTGTAGGGTGTAGAGTGTAGCGTGTAGCATGTAGGGTGTAGCGTGTAGGGTGTAGAGTGTAGCGTGTAGCGTGTAGGGTGTAGGGTGTAGCGTGTAGAGTGTAGGGTGTAGCGTGTAGGGTGTAGAGTGTAGCGTGTAGGGTGTAGGGTGTAGAGTGTAGCGTGTAGGGTGTAGAGTGTAGCATGTAGCGTGTAGCGTGTAGGGTGTAGGGTGTAGAGTGTAGCGTGTAGCGTGTAGGTTGTAGCGTGTAGGGTGTAGAGTGTAGCGTGTAGCGTGTAGGATGTAGGGTGTAGCGTGTAGGGTGTAGCGTGTAGCGTGCAGGGTGTAGAGTGTAGCGTGTAGAGTGTAGGGTGTAGCGTGTAGGGTGTAGAGTGTAGCGTGTAGGGTGTAGAGTGTAGAGTGTAGGGTGTATCGTGTAGGATGTAGAGTGTAGCGTGTAGCGTGTATAGTGTAGGGTGTAGCGTGTAGGGTGTAGAGTGTAGCGTGTAGCGTGTAGGGTGTAGAGTGTAGCGTGTAGGGTGTAGGGTGTAGGGTGTGGAGTGTAGTGTGTAGGGTGTAGCGTGTAGCGTGTAGGGTGTAGAGTGTAGGGTGTAGGGTGTAGCGTGTAGGGTGTAGAGTGTAGCATGTAGCGTGTAGGGTGTAGGGTGTAGAGTGTAGGGTGTAGAGTGCAGAGTGTTGCGTGTAGGGTGTAGAGTGTAGCGTGTAGGGTGTAGGGTGTAGCGTGTAGGGTGTAGAGTGTAGCGTGTAGGGTGTAGAGTGTAACGTCTAGGGTGTAGGGTGTAGCGTGTAGCGTGTAGGGTGTAGAGTGTAGCGTGTAGGGTGTAGGGTGTAGCGTGTAGGTTGTAGAGTGTAGCGTGTAGGGTGTAGAGTGTAACGTGTAGCGTGTAGGGTGTAGCATGTAGCGTATAGCGTGTAGCGTGTAGGGTGTAGAGCGTAGCGTGTAGCGTGTAGAGTGTAGCGTGTAGATTGTAGGGTGTAGGGTGTAGCGTGTAGAGTGTAGCGTGTAGCGTGTAGGGTGTAGGGTGTAGAGTGTAGCGTGTAGCGTGTAGGGTGTAAGGTGTAGAGTGTAGGTGTAGCGTGTAGAGTGTAGCGTGTAGCGTGTAGCGTGTAGGGTGTAGGGTGTAGAGTGTAGCGTGTAGCGTGTAGGGTGTAAGGTGTAGAGTGTAGGGTGTAGCGTGTAGGGTGTAGCGTGTAGGGTGTAGCGTGTAGCGTATAGCGTGTAGGGTGTAGGGTGTAGCGTGTAGGGTGTATCGTGTAGCGTGTGGGGTGTAGCGTGTAGCGTGTAGTGTGTAGGGTGTAGGGTGTAGAGTGTAGCGTGTAGGGTGTAGCGTGTAGCGTGTAGGGTGTAGGGTGTAGCATGTAGGGTGTAGCGTGTAGGGTGTAGAGTGTAGCATGTAGCGTGTAGGGTGTAAAGTGTAGAGTGTAGCGTGTAGGGTGTAGAGTGTAGCGTGTAGCGTGTAGGGTGTAGAGTGTAGGGTGTAGCGTGTAGCGTGTAGGATGTAGGGTGTAGCGCGTAGGGTGTAGCGTGTAGCGTGTAGGGTGTAGAGTGTAGCGTGTAGCGTGTAGAGTGTAGGGTGTAGCGTGTAGGGTGTAGAGTGTAGCGTGTATAGTGTAGGGTGTAGCGTGTAGGGTGTAGAGTGTAGCATGTAGCGTGTAGGGTGTAGGGTGTAGAGTGCAGCGCGTAGCGTGTAGGGTGTAGAGTGTAGCGTGTAGGGTGTAGGGTGTAGAGAGTAGCGTGTAGCGTGTAGGGTGTAGGGTGCAGAGTGTAGGGTGTAGCTTGTAGGGTGTAGAGTGTAGCGTGCAGCATGTAGCGTGTAGCGTGTAGAGTGTAGGGTGTAGCGTGTAGGGTGTAGAGTGTAGCGTGTAGCGTGTAGCGTGTAGGGTGTAGGGTGTAGTGTGTAGGGTGTAGAGTGTAGCGTGTAGGGTGTAGAGTGTAATGTGTAGGGTGTAGCGTGTAGCGTGTAGTGTGCAGGGTGTAGAGTGTAGCGTGTAGCGTGTAGAGTGTAGCGTGTAGAGTGTAGGGTGTAGGGTGTAGCCTGTAGAGTGTAGCGTGTAGAATGTAGGGTGTAGAGTGTAGCGTGCAGCGTGTAGAGTGTAGCGTGTAACATGTAGGGTGTAGGGTGTCGCGTGTAGGGTGTAGAGTGTAGCGTGTAGCGTGTAGGGTGTAGCGTGTAGCGTGTAGGGTGTAGCGTGTAGCGTGCAGGGTGTACGGTGTAGAGTGTAGCGTGTAGGGTGTAGAGTGTAGCGTGTAGGGTGTAGGGTGTAGAGTGTAGGGTGTAGCATGTAGGGTGTAGCGTGTAGCGTGTAGGGTGTAGGGTGTAGCGTGTAGGGTGTAGAGTGTAGCGTGTAGGGTGTAGAGTGTAATGTGTAGGGTGTAGGGTGTAGCGTGTAGCGTGTAGAGTGTAGCGTGTAGAGTGTAGGGTGTAGGGTGTAGCCTGTAGAGTGTAGCGTGTAGCGTGTGGCGTGTAGCGTGTAGGGTGTAAGGTGTAGAGTGTAGCTTGTAGCGTGTAGTGTGTAGGGTGTAGAGTGTAGGGGTGTAGCATGTAGGGTGTAGCGTGTAGCGTGTAGGGTGTACGGTGTAGAGTGTAGGGTGTAGCATGTAGGGTGTAGGGTGTAGCGTGCAGAGTGTAGCATGTAGCGTGTAGGGTGTAAAGTGTAGGGTGTAGCGTGTAGGGTGTAGAGTGTAGCGTGTAGCATGTAGGGTGTAGCGTGTAGGGTGTAGAGTGTAGCGTGTAGCGTGTAGGGTGTAGGGTGTAGCGTGTAGAGTGTAGGGTGTAGCGTGTAGGGTGTAGAGTGTAGCGTGTAGGGTGTAGGGTGTAGAGTGTAGAGTGTAGGGTGTAGGGTGTAGCGCGTAGAGTGTAGGGTGTAAGGTGTAGAGTGTAGGGTGTAGAGTGTAGCGTGTAGCGTGTAGCGTGTAGGGTGTAGGGTGTAGAGTGTAGCGTGTAGCGTGTAGGGTGTAAGGTGTAGAGTGTAGGGTGTAGCGTGTAGGGTGTAGCGTGTAGGGTGTAGCGTGTAGCGTATAGCGTGTAGGGTGTAGGGTGTAGCGTGTAGGGTGTATCGTGTAGCGTGTGGGGTGTAGCGTGTAGCGTGTAGTGTGTAGGGTGTAGGGTGTAGAGTGTAGCGTGTAGGGTGTAGCGTGTAGCGTGTAGGGTGTAGGGTGTAGCATGTAGGGTGTAGCGTGTAGGGTGTAGAGTGTAGCATGTAGCGTGTAGGGTGTAAAGTGTAGAGTGTAGCGTGTAGGGTGTAGCGTGTAGCGTGTAGCGTGTAGGGTGTAGAGTGTAGGGTGTAGCGTGTAGCGTGTAGGATGTAGGGTGTAGCGCGTAGGGTGTAGCGTGTAGCGTGTAGGGTGTAGAGTGTAGCGTGTAGCGTGTAGAGTGTAGGGTGTAGCGTGTAGGGTGTAGAGTGTAGCGTGTAGGGTGTAGGGTGTAGAGTGTAGAGTGTAGGGTGTATCGTGTAGGGTGTAGAGTGTAGCGTGTAGCATGTATAGTGTAGGGTGTAGCGTGTAGGGTGTAGAGTGTAGGGTGTAGCGTATAGGGTGTAGAGTGTAGCGTGTAGGGTGTAGGGTGTAGCGTGTAGGGTGTAGAGTGTAGCGTGTAGGGTGTAGGGTGTAGAGTGTAGGGTGTAGCGTGTAGGGTGTAGAGTGTAGCGTGTAGCGTGTAGGGTGTAGGGTGTAGCGTGTAGGGTGTATCGTGTAGCGTGTAGCGAGTGGGGTGTAGCGTGTAGCATTTAGTGTGTAGGGTGTAGGGTGTAGAGTGTAGCGTGTAGGGTGTAGAGTGTAGCGTGTAGCGTGTAGGGTGTAGGGTGTAGGGTGTAGCATGTAGCGCGTAGGGTGTAAAGTGTAGGGTGTAGCGTGTAGGGTGTAGCGTGTAGCGTGTAGCGTGTAGCGTGTAGGGTGTAGGGTGTAGAGTGTAGCGTGTAGGGTGTATAGTGTAGGGTGTAGCGTGTAGGGTGTAGAGTGTAGCGTGTAGGGTGTAGAGTGTAGCGTGTAGGGTGTAGGGTGTGGAGTGTAGTGTGTAGGGTGTAGCGTGTAGTGTGTAGAGTGTAGGGTGTAGGGTGTAGCGTGTAGGGTGTAGGGTGTAGAGTGTAGCATGTAGCGTGTAGGGTGTAGAGTGTAGCGTGTAGGATGTAGGGTGTAGCGTGTAGGGTGTAGAGTGTAGCGTGTAGGGTGTAGAGTGTAACGTCTAGCGTGTAGGGTGTAGGGTGTAGTGTGTAGCGTGTAGGGTGTAGAGTGTAGCGTGTAAGGTGTAGGGTGTAGGGTGTAGCGTGTAGGTTGTAGAGTGTAGCGTGTAGGGTGTAGAGTGTAACGTGTAGCGTGTAGGGTGTAGCGTGTAGCGTATAGCGTGTAGCGTGTAGGGTGTAGAGCGTAGCGTGTAGCGTGTAGAGTGTAGCGTGTAGATTGTAGGGTGTAGGGTGTAGCATGTAGAGTGTAGCGTGTAGCGTGTAGCGTGTAGGGTGTAGGGTGTAGAGTGTAGCAAGTAGGGTGTAGGGTGTAGAGTGTAGGGTGTAGCGTGTAGGGTGTAGGGTGTAGCGTGTAGGGTGTAGAGTGTAGCGTGTAGCATGTAGGGTGTAGGGTGTAGCGTGTAGGGTGTAGCGTGTAGGGTGTAGGGTGTAGAGTGTAGCGTGTAGGGTGTAGCGTGTAGCGTTTAGTGTGTAGGGTGTAGAGTGTAGAGTGTAGCGTGTAGGGTGTAGAGTGTAGGGTGTAGGGTGTAGAGTGTAGCGTGTGGGGTGTAGCGTGTAGCGTGTAGTGTGTAGGGTGTAGGGTGTAGAGTGTAGCGTGTAAGGTGTAGCGTGTAGCGTGTAGGGTGTAGGGTGTAGCATGTAGGGTGTAGCGTGTAGGGTGTAGAGTGTAGCATGTAGCGTGTAGGGTGTAAAGTGTAGGGTGTAGCGTGTAGGGTGTAGAGTGTAGCGTGTAGCGTGTAGGGTGTAGAGTGTAGGGTGTAGCGTGTAGGGTGTAGGGTGTAGCGTGTAGGTTGTGGAGTGTAGCGTGTAGGGTGTAGAGTGTAACGTGTAGCGTGTAGGGTGTAGGGTGTAGCGTGTAGCGTATAGCGTGTAGCGTGTAGGGTGTAGAGTGTAGCGTGTAGCGTGTAGAGTGTAGCGTGTAGATTGTAGCGTGTAGATTGTAGCGTGTAGGGTGTAGCGTGTAGAGTGTAGCGTGTAGCGTGTAGCGTGTAGCGTGTAGCGTGTAGAGTGTAGCGTGTAGCGTGTAGCGTGTAGGGTGTAGAGTGTCGGGTGTAGCGTATAGGGTGTAGAGTGTAGCGTGTAGCGTGTAGGGTGTAGGGTGTAGCGTGTAGGGTGTATCGTGTAGCGTGTAGCATGTGGGGTGTAGCGTGTAGCGTGTAGTGTGTAGGGTGTAGGGTGTAGAGTGTAGCGTGTAGGGTGTAGAGTGTAGCGTGTAGCGTGTAGGGTGTAGGGTGTAGCATGTAGTGTGTAGCGTGTAGGGTGTAGAGTGTAGCATGTAGTGCGTAGGGTGTAAAGTGTAGGGTGTAGCGTGTAGGGTGTAGCGTGTAGCGTGTAGAGTGTAGGGTGTAGCGTGTAGGGTGTAGAGTGTAGCGTGTAGGGTGTAGGGTGTAGAGTGTAGAGTGTAGGGTGTAGAGTGTAGCATGTAGCGTTTAGCGTGTAGGGTGTAGGGTGTAGAGTGTAGCGTGTAGCGTGTAGGTTGTAGCGTGTAGGGTGTAGCTTGTAGAGTGTAGGGTGTAGCGTGTAGGGTGTAGGGTGTAGAGTGTAGCGTGTAGCGTGTAGCGTGTAGGGTGTAGGGTGTAGAGTGTAGCATGTAGCGTGTAGCGTGTAGGGTGTAGGGTGTAGAGTGTAGCGTGTAGCGTGTATGTTGTAGCGTGTAGGGTGTAGAGTGTAGCGTGTAGCGTGTAGGATGTAGGGTGTAGCGTGTAGGGTGTAGCGTGTAGGGTGTAGAGTGTAGCGTGTAGCGTGTAGAGTGTAGGGTGTAGCGTGTAAAGTGTAGAGTGTAGCGTGTAGGGTGTAGAGTGTAGGGTGTAGAGTGTAGCGTGTAGCGAGTAGGGTGTAGAGTGTAGCGTGTAGGGTGTAGGGTGTAGGGTGTGGAGTGTAGTGTGTAGGGTGTAGCGTGTAGCGTGTAGAGTGTAGGGTGTAGCGTGTAGGGTGTAGAGTGTAGCGTGTAGCGAGTAGGGTGTAGAGTGTAGCGTGTAGGGTGTAGGGTGTAGGGTGTGGAGTGTAGTGTGTAGGGTGTAGCGTGTAGCGTGTAGAGTGTAGGGTGTAGGGTGTAGCGTGTAGAGTGTAGCATGTAGCGTGTAGCGTGTAGGGTGTAGGGTGTAGAGTGTAGGGTGTAGCGTGTAGGGTGTAGAGTGTAGTGTGTAGGGTGTAGAGTGCAGAGTGTAGCGTGTAGGGTGTAGAGTGTAGCGTGTAGGGTGTAGAGTGTAGCGTGTAGGGTGTAGAGTGTAACGTGTAGCGTGTAGGGTGTAGCGTGTAGCGTGTAGGGTGTAGAGTGTAGCGTGTAGGGTGTAGGGTGTAGCGTGTAGGTTGTAGAGTGTAGTGTGTAGGGTGTAGAGTGTAACGTGTAGCGTGTAGGGTGTAGGGTGTAGCGTGTAGCGTATAGCGTGTAGCGTGTAGCGTGTAGGGTGTAGAGCGTAGCGTGTAGCGTGTAGAGTGTAGCGTGTAGATTATAGGGTGTAGGGTGTAGCGTGTAGCGTGTAGGGTGTAGGGTGTAGAGTTTAGCGTGTAGCGTGTAGGGTGTAGGGTGTAGAGTGTAGGGTGTAGCGTGTAGGGTGTAGGGTGTAGCGTGTAGGGTGTAGTGTGTAGCGTGTAGCGTGTAGGGTGTAGGGTGTAGCGTGTAGGGTGTATCGTGTAGCGTGTGGAGTGTAGCGTGTAGCGTGTAGTGTGTAGGGTGTAGGGTGTAGAGTGTAGCGTGTAGGGTGTAGAGTGTAGCGTGTAGGGTGTAGGGTGTAGGGTGTAGCGTGTAGGGTGTAGAGTGTAGCATGTAGCGTGTAGGGTGTAAAGTGTAGGGTGTAGCGTGTAGGGTGTAGAGTGTAGTGTGTAGCGTGTAGGGTGTAGAGTGTAGGGTATAGCGTGTAGGGTGTAGGGTGTAGGGTGTAGCGTGTAGGTTGTAGAGTGTAGCATGCAGGGTGTAGAGTGTAACGTGTAGCGTGTAGGGTGTAGGGTGTAGAGCGTAGCGTGTAGCATGTAGAGTGTAGCGTGTAGATTGTAGCGTGTAGGGTGTAGCGTGTAGAGTGTAGCGTGTAGCGTGTAGGGTTTAGGGTGTAGAGTGTAGCGTGTAGCGTGTAGCGTGTAGGGTGTAGGGTGTAGAGTGTAGGGTGTAGCGTGTAGAGTGTAGCGTGTAGCGTGTAGGGTGTAGGGTGTAGGGTGTAGCATGTAGTGTGTAGCGTGTAGGGTGTAGAGTGTAGCATGTAGCGTGTAGGGTGTAAAGTGTAGGGTGTAGCGTGTAGAGTGTAGCGTGTAGGGTGTAGAGTGTAGGGTGTAGCGTGTAGGATGTAGCGTGTAGGGTGTAGCGTGTAGGGTGTAGCGTGAAGCGTGTAGCGTGTAGGGTGTAGGGTGTAGCGTGTAGGGTGTAGCATGTAGGGTGTAGGGTGTAGCGTGTAGGGTGTAGAGTGTAGCGTGTAGCGTGTAGGGTGTAGCGTGTAGCGTGTAGGGTGTAGCGTGTAGGGTGTACGGTGTAGAGTGTAGGGTGTAGAGTGTAGAGTGTAGCGTGTAGGGTTTAGAGTGTAGGGTGTAGCATGTAGGGTGTAGGGAGTAGCGTGTAGAGTGTAGCATAAAGCGTGTAGGGTGTAAAGTGTAGGGTGTAGCGTGTAGGGTGTAGGGTGTAGCGTGTAGGTTGTAGAGTGTAGCGTGCAGGGTGTAGAGTGTAACGTGTAGCGTGTAGGGTGTAGGGTGTAGCTGTAGCGTATAGCGTGTAGCATGTAGGGTGTAGAGCGTAGCGTGTAGCGTGTAGAGTGTAGCGTGTAGATTGTAGCATGTAGGGTGTAGCGTGTAGAGTGTAGCGTGTAGCGTGTAGGGTGTAGGGTGTAGAGTGTAGCGTGTAGCGTGTAGCGTGTAGCGTGTAGCGTGTAGGGTGTAGGGTGTAGAGTGTAGGGTGTAGCGTGTAGAGTGTAGCGTGTAGGGTGTAGGGTGTAGCGTGTAGGGTGTATCGTGTAGCATGTGGGGTGTAGCGTGTAGCGTGTAGTGTGTAGGGTGTAGGGTGTAGAGTGTAGCGTGTAGGGTGTAGAGTGTAGCGTGTAGCGTGTAGGGTGTAGGGTGTAGGGTGTAGCATGTAGTGTGTAGCGTGTAGGGTGTAGAGTGTAGCATGTAGCGCGTAGGGTGTAAAGTGTAGGGTGTAGCGTGTAGGGTGTAGAGTGTAGCGTGTAGGGTGTAGAGTGTAGGGTGTAGCGTGTAGGATGTAGCGTGTAGGGTGTAGCGTGTAGCGTGTAGGGTGTAGCGTGAAGCGTGTAGCGTGTAGGGTGTAGGGTGTAGCGTGTAGGGTGTAGCATGTAGGGTGTAGGGTGTAGCGTGTAGGGTGTAGAGTGTAGCGTGTAGCTTGTAGGGTGTAGCGTGTAGGGTGTAGCGTGTAGCATGTAGGGTGTAGCGTGTAGGGTGTACGGTGTAGAGTGTAGGGTGTAGAGTGTAGAGTGTAGCGTGTAGGGTGTAGGGTTTAGAGTGTAGGGTGTAGCGTGTAGGGTGTAGAGTGTAGCGTGTAGGGTGTAGAATGTAGGGTGTAGCATGTAGGGTGTAGAGTGTAGTGTGTAGGGTGTAGGGTGTAGAGTGTAGGGTGTAGCGTGTAGGGTGTAGAGTGTAGCATGTAGCGTGTAGCGTGTAGGGTGTAGGGTGTAGAGTGAAGGGTGTATCATGTAGGGTGTAGAGTGTATCGTGTATAGTGTAGGGTGTAGCGTGTAGGGTGTAGAGTGTAGCGTGTAGCGTGTAGGGTGTAGAGTGTAGGGTGCAGCATGTAGCGTGTAGCGTGTAGAGTGTAGGGTGTAGCGTGTAGGGTGTAGAGTGTAGCGTGTAGCGTGTAGGGTGTAGGGTGTAGCGTGTAGGGTGTAGAGTGTATCGTGTAGGGTGTAGAGTGTAGCGTGTATAGTGTAGGGTGCAGCGTGTAGGGTGTAGAGTGTAGCATGTAGCGTGTAGGGTGTAGAGTGTAGCGTGTAGGGTGTAGGGTGTAGAGTGTATCGTGTAGGGTGTATAGTGTAGGGTGTAGCGTGTAGGGTGTAGAGTGTAGCGTGTAGGGTGTAGAGTGTAGCGTGTAGGGTGTAGGGTGTTGGGTGTAGAGTGTAGGGTGTAGCGTGTAGGGTGTAGAGAGTAGCGTGTAGGGTGTAGGGTGCAGAGTGTAGGGTGTAGCGTGTATTGTGTAGAGTGTAGCGTGCAGCATGTAGCGTGTAGCGTTTAGAGTGTAGGGTGTAGCGTGTAGGGTGTAGAGTGTAGCGTGTAGCGTGTAGGGTGTAGAGTGTAATGTGTAGGGTGTAGGGTGTAGCATGTAGCGTGTAGTGTGCAGGGTGTAGAGTGTAGCGTGTAGCGTGTAGAGTGTAGCGTGTAGGGTGTAGGGTGTAGCCTGTAGAGTGTAGCGTGTAGGGTGTAGGGTGTAGAGTGTAGCGTGTAGGGTGTAGACTGTAGGGTGTAACATGTAGGGTGTAGGGTGTAGCGTGTAGTGTGTAGAGTGTAGCGTGTAGCGTGTAGGGTGTAGCGTGTAGCATGTAGGGTGTAGCGTGTAGGGTGTACGGTGTAGAGTGTAGCGTGTAGGGTGTAGAGTGTAGCGTGTAGGGTGTAGGGTGTAGAGTGTAGGGTGTAGCATGTAGGGTGTAGGGTGTAGCGTGTAGAGTGTAGCATGTAGCATGTAGGGTGTAAAGTGTAGGGTGTAGCGTGTAGGGTGTAGAGTGTAGCGTGTAGCGTGTAGGGTGTAGAGTGTAGCGTGTAGCGTATAGCGTGTAGGGTGTAGAGTGTAGAGTGTAGCGTGTAGCGTGTAGCGTGTTGCGTGTAGGGTGTAGGGTTTAGAGTGTAGGGTGTAGCATGTAGGGTGTAAGGTGTAGCGTGTAGGGTGTAGAGTGTAGAGTGTAGGGTGTAGAGTGTAGGGTGTAGAGTGTAGAGTGTAGGGTGTAGAGTGTAGGGTGTAGGGTGTAGAGTGTAGGATGTAGAGTGTAGGGTGTAGAGTGTAGGGTGTAGGGTGTAGAGTGTAGAGTGTAGAGTGTAGGGTGTTGAGTGTAGGGTGTGGAGTGTAGAGTGTACCTTGTAGGGTGTAGATTGTAGGTTGTATAGTGCAGAGTGTAGGGTATAGAGTGTAGGATGTAGAGTGTAGAGTGTAGGATGAAGGGAGTAGAGTGTAGGGTGTAGCGTGTTGAGTGTAGGGTGTAGAGTGTAGAGTGTACCTTGTAGGGTGTAGATTGTTGGTTGTATAGTGTAGAGTGTAGGGTATAGAGTGTAGGATGTAGAGTGTAGAGTGTAGGATGAAGGGAGTAGAGTGTAGGATGTAGGGTGTAGGGTGAAGAGTGTAGGATGTAGGGTGTAGCGTATAGGGTGTAGAGTGTAGCGTGTAGGGTGTAGAGTGTAGGGTGTAGCGTGTAGGGTGTAGAGTGTAGCGTGTAGGGTGTAGAGTGTAGCGTGTAGTGTGTAGAGTGTAGCGTGTAGCGTGTAGGGTGTAGATTGTAGCGTGTAGCATGTAGCGTGTAGGGTGTAGGGTGTAGCTGTAGCGTATAGCGTGTAGCATGTAGGGTGTAGAGCGTAGCGTGTAGCGTGTAGAGTGTAGCGTGTAGATTGTAGCGTGTAGGGTGTAGCGTGTAGAGTGTAGCGTGTAGCGTGTAGCATGTAGGGTGTAGGGTGTAGAGTGTAGCGTGTAGCGTGTAGGGTGTAGGGTGTAGAGTGTAGGGTGTAGCGTGTAGAGTGTAGCGTGTAGCGTGTAGGGTGTAGGGTGTAGCGTGTAGGGTGTATCGTGTAGCGTGTGGGGTGTAGCGTGTAGCGTGTAGTGTGTAGGGTGTAGGGTGTAGAGTGTAGCGTGTAGGGTATAGAGTGTAGCGTGTAGCGTGTAGGGTGTAGGGTGTAGGGTGTAGCATGTAGTGTGTAGCGTGTAGGGTGTAGAGTGTAGCATGTAGCGCGTAGGGTGTAAAGTGTAGGGTGTAGCGTGTAGGGTGTAGAGTGTAGCGTGTAGGGTGTAGAGTGTAGGGTGTAGCGTGTAGGATGTAGCGTGTAGGGTGTAGCGTGTAGGGTGTACGGTGTAGAGTGTAGGGTGTAGAGTGTAGAGTGTAGCGTGTAGGGTGTAGGGTTTAGAGTGTAGGGTGTAGCGTGTAGGGTGTAGAGTGTAGCGTGTAGGGTGTAGAGTGTAGGGTGTAGCATGTAGGGTGCAGAGTGTAGTGTGTAGGGTGTAGGGTGTAGAGTGTAGGGTGTAGCGTGTAGGGTGTAGAGTGTAGCATGTAGCGTGTAGCGTGTAGGGTGTAGGGTGTAGAGTGTAGGGTGTATCATGTAGGGTGTAGAGTGTATCGTGTATAGTGTAGGGTGTAGCGTGTAGGGTGTAGAGTGTAGCGTGTAGCGTGTAGGGTGTAGAGTGTAGGGTGTAGCGTGTAGGGTGTAGAGTGTAGCGTGTAGCGTGTAGGGTGTAGGGTGTAGCGTGTAGGGTGTAGAGTGTATCGTGTAGGGTGTAGAGTGTAGCGTGTATAGTGTAGGGTGCAGCGTGTAGGGTGTAGAGTGTAGCATGTAGCGTGTAGGGTGTAGAGTGTAGCGTGTAGGGTGTAGGGTGTAGAGTGTATCGTGTAGGGTGTATAGTGTAGGGTGTAGCGTGTAGGGTGTAGAGTGTAGCGTGTAGGGTGTAGAGTGTAGCGTGTAGGGTGTAGGGTGTTGGGTGTAGAGTGTAGGGTGTAGCGTGTAGGGTGTAGAGAGTAGCGTGTAGCGTGTAGGGTGTAGGGTGCAGAGTGTAGGGTGTAGCGTGTATTGTGTAGAGTGTAGCGTGCAGCATGTAGCGTGTAGCGTTTAGAGTGTAGGGTGTAGCGTGTAGGGTGTAGAGTGTAGCGTGTAGCGTGTAGGGTGTAGAGTGTAATGTGTAGGGTGTAGGGTGTAGCATGTAGCGTGTAGTGTGCAGGGTGTAGAGTGTAGCGTGTAGCGTGTAGAGTGTAGCGTGTAGGGTGTAGGGTGTAGCCTGTAGAGTGTAGCGTGTAGGGTGTAGGGTGTAGAGTGTAGCGTGTAGGGTGTAGACTGTAGGGTGTAACATGTAGGGTGTAGGGTGTAGCGTGTAGTGTGTAGAGTGTAGCGTGTAGCGTGTAGGGTGTAGCGTGTAGCATGTAGGGTGTAGCGTGTAGGGTGTACGGTGTAGAGTGTAGCGTGTAGGGTGTAGAGTGTAGCGTGTAGGGTGTAGGGTGTAGAGTGTAGGGTGTAGCATGTAGGGTGTAGGGTGTAGCGTGTAGAGTGTAGCATGTAGCATGTAGGGTGTAAAGTGTAGGGTGTAGCGTGTAGGGTGTAGAGTGTAGCGTGTAGCGTGTAGGGTGTAGAGTGTAGCGTGTAGCGTATAGCGTGTAGGGTGTAGAGTGTAGAGTGTAGCGTGTAGCGTGTAGCGTGTTGCGTGTAGGGTGTAGGGTTTAGAGTGTAGGGTGTAGCATGTAGGGTGTAAGGTGTAGCGTGTAGGGTGTAGAGTGTAGAGTGTAGGGTGTAGAGTGTAGGGTGTAGAGTGTAGAGTGTAGGGTGTAGAGTGTAGGGTGTAGGGTGTAGAGTGTAGGATGTAGAGTGTAGGGTGTAGAGTGTAGGGTGTAGGGTGTAGAGTGTAGAGTGTAGAGTGTAGGGTGTTGAGTGTAGGGTGTGGAGTGTAGAGTGTACCTTGTAGGGTGTAGATTGTAGGTTGTATAGTGCAGAGTGTAGGGTATAGAGTGTAGGATGTAGAGTGTAGAGTGTAGGATGAAGGGAGTAGAGTGTAGAGTGTAGGGTGTAGCGTGTTGAGTGTAGGGTGTAGAGTGTAGAGTGTACCTTGTAGGGTGTAGATTGTTGGTTGTATAGTGTAGAGTGTAGGGTATAGAGTGTAGGATGTAGAGTGTAGAGTGTAGGATGAAGGGAGTAGAGTGTAGGATGTAGGGTGTAGGGTGAAGAGTGTAGGATGTAGGGTGTAGCGTATAGGGTGTAGAGTGTAGCGTGTAGGGTGTAGAGTGTAGGGTGTAGCGTGTAGGGTGTAGAGTGTAGCGTGTAGGGTGTAGAGTGTAGCGTGTAGTGTGTAGAGTGTAGCGTGTAGCGTGTAGGGTGTAGATTGTAGCGTGTAGCATGTAGCGTGTAGGGTGTAGGGTGTAGCTGTAGCGTATAGCGTGTAGCATGTAGGGTGTAGAGCGTAGCGTGTAGCGTGTAGAGTGTAGCGTGTAGATTGTAGCGTGTAGGGTGTAGCGTGTAGAGTGTAGCGTGTAGCGTGTAGCATGTAGGGTGTAGGGTGTAGAGTGTAGCGTGTAGCGTGTAGGGTGTAGGGTGTAGAGTGTAGGGTGTAGCGTGTAGAGTGTAGCGTGTAGCGTGTAGGGTGTAGGGTGTAGCGTGTAGGGTGTATCGTGTAGCGTGTGGGGTGTAGCGTGTAGCGTGTAGTGTGTAGGGTGTAGGGTGTAGAGTGTAGCGTGTAGGGTATAGAGTGTAGCGTGTAGCGTGTAGGGTGTAGGGTGTAGGGTGTAGCATGTAGTGTGTAGCGTGTAGGGTGTAGAGTGTAGCATGTAGCGCGTAGGGTGTAAAGTGTAGGGTGTAGCGTGTAGGGTGTAGAGTGTAGCGTGTAGGGTGTAGAGTGTAGGGTGTAGCGTGTAGGATGTAGCGTGTAGGGTGTAGCGTGTAGCGTGTAGGGTGTAGCGTGAAGCGTGTAGCGTGTAGGGTGTAGGGTGTAGCGTGTAAGGTGTAGCATGTAGGGTGTAGGGTGTAGCGTGTAGGGTGTAGAGTGTAGCGTGTAGCGTGTAGGGTGTAGCGTGTAGGGTGTAGCGTGTAGCGTGTAGGGTGTAGCGTGTAGGGTGTACGGTGTAGAGTGTAGGGTGTAGAGTGTAGAGTGTAGCGTGTAGGGTGTAGGGTTTAGAGTGTAGGGTGTAGCATGTAGGGTGTAGGGAGTAGCGTGTAGAGTGTAGCATGTAACGTGTAGGGTGTAAAGTGTAGGGTGTAGCGTGTAGGGTGTAGAGTGTAGCGTGTAGCGTGTAGGGTGTAGAGTGTAGGGTGTAGCGTGTAGGGTGTAGAGTGAAGCGTGTAACGTGTAGTGTGTAGAGTGTAGGGTGTAGCATGTAGGGTGTAGAGTGTAGTGTGTAGGGTGTAGGGTGTAGAGTGTAGGGTGTAGCGTGTAGGGTGTAGAGTGTAGCATGTAGTGTGTAGCGTGTAGGGTGTAGGGTGTAGAGTGTAGGGTGTATCATGTAGGGTGTAGAGTGTAGCGTGTATAGTGTAGGGTGTAGCGTGTAGGGTGTAGAGTGTAGCGTGTAGCGTGTAGGGTGTAGAGTGTAGGGTGCAGCATGTAGCGTGTGGCGTGTAGAGTGTAGGGTGTAGCGTGTAGGGTGTAGAGTGTAGCGTGTGGCGTGTAGGGTGTAGGGTGTAGCGTGTATGGTGTAGAGTGTATCGTGTAGGGTGTAGAGTGTAGCGTGTATAGTGTAGGGTGTAGCGTGTAGGGTGTAGAGTGTAGCGTGTAGGGTGTAGGGTGTAGAGTGTATCGTGTAGGGTGTAGAGTGTAGCGTGTATAGTGTAGGGTGTAGCGTGTAGGGTGTAGAGTGTAGCGTGTAGGGTGTAGAGTGTAGCGTGTAGGGTGTAGGGTGTAGGGTGTAGAGTGTAGGGTGTAGCGTGTAGGGTGTAGAGAGTAGCGTGTAGCGTGTAGGGTGTAGGGTGCAGAGTGTAGGGTGTAGCGTGTAGGGTGTAGAGTGTAGCGTGCAGCATGTAGCGTGTAGCGTGTAGAGTGTAGGGTGTAGCGTGTAGGGTGTAGAGTGTAGCGTGTAGCGTGTAGGGTGTAGAGTGTAATGTGTAGGGTGTAGGGTGTAGCATGTAGAGTGTAGCGTGTAGCGTGTAGAGTGTAGCGTGTAGGGTGTAGGGTGTAGCCTGTAGAGTGTAGCGTGTAGGGTGTAGAGTGTAGCGTGTAGCGTGTAGGGTGTAGACTGTAGGGTGTAATATGTAGGGTGTAGCGTGTAGGGTGTAGAGTGTAGCGTGTAGCGTGTAGGGTGTAGCGTGTAGCATGTAGGGTGTAGCGTGTAGCGTGTAGGGTGTACGGTGTAGAGTGTAGCGTGTAGGGTGTAGAGTGTAGCGTGTAGGGTGTAGGGTGTAGAGTGTAGCGTGTAGGGTGTAGAGTGTAGCGTGTAGAGTGTAGGGTGTAGCGTGTAGGGTGTAGAGAGTAGCGTGTAGCGTGTAGGGTGTAGGGTGCAGAGTATAGGGTGTAGCGTGTAGGGTGTAGAGTGTAGCGTGCAGCATGTAGCGTGTAGCGTGTAGGGTGTAGCGTGTAGGGTGTAGGGTGTAGCATGTAGCGTGTAGTGTGCAGGGTGTAGAGTGTAGCGTGTAGAGTGTAGCGTGTAGGGTGTAGGGTGTAGCCTGTAGAGTGTAGCGTGTAGGGTGTAGGGTGTAGAGTGTAGCGTGTAGGGTGTAGACTGTAGGGTGTAACATGTAGGGTGTAGGGTGTAGCGTGTAGGGTGTAGAGTGTAGCGTGTAGCGTGTAGGGTGTAGCGTGTAGCATGTAGGGTGTAGCGTGTAGCGTGTAGGGTGTACGGTGTAGAGTGTAGCGTGTAGGGTGTAGAGTGTAGCGTGTAGGGTGTAGGGTGTAGAGTGTAGGGTGTAGCATGTAGGGTGTAGGGTGTAGCGTGTAGAGTGTAGCATGTAGCATGTAGGGTGTAAAGTGTAGGGTGTAGCGTGTAGGGTGTAGAGTGTAGCGTGTAGCGTGTAGGGTGTAGAGTGTAGCGTGTAGAGTATAGCATGTAGGGTGTAGAGTGTAGCATGTAGCGTGTAGCGTGTTGCGTGTAGGGTGTAGGGTGTAGAGTGTAGGGTGTAGCATGTAGGGTGTAAGGTGTAGCGTGTAGGGTGTAGAGTGTAGAGTGTAGGGTGTAGGGTGTAGAGTGTAGAGTGTAGGGTGTAGAGTGTAGGGTGTAGAGTGTAGGATGTAGAGTGTAGAGTGTAGAGTGTAGGATGTAGAATGGAGTGTAGGGTGTAGAGTGTAGGGTGTAGGGTGTAGAGTGTAGAGTGTAGGGTGTTGAGTGTAGGGTGTGGAGTGTAGAGTGTACCTTGTAGGGTGTAGATTGTAGGTTGTATAGTGCAGAGTGTAGGGTATAGAGTGTAGCGTGTAGGGTGTAGAGTGTAGCGTGTAGCGTGTAGGGTGTAGGGTGTAGGGTGTAGAATGTAGTGTGTAGCGTATAGGGTGTAGAGTGTAGCGTGTAGCGTGTAGCGTGTAGGGTGTAGAGTGTAGGGTGTAGGGTGTAGAGTGTAGGGTGTAGCGTGTAGGGTGTAGAGTGTAGCGTGTAGGGTGTAGAGAGTAGCATGTAGGGTGTAGCGTGTAGCGTGTAACGTGTAGGGTGTAGAGTGTAGGTTGTAGTGTGTAGGGTGTAGAGTGTAGCGTGTAGTGTGTAGCGTGTAGAGTGTAGGGTGTAGCGTGTAGGGTGTAGAGTGTAGCGTGTAGGGTGTAGGGTGTAGAGTGTAGAGTGTAGGGTGTATCGTGTAGGGTGTAGAGTGTAGCGTGTAGCGTGTATAGTGTAGGGTGTAGCGTGTAGGGTGTAGAGTGAAGCTTGTAGCGTGTAGGGTGTAGAGTGTAGCGTGTAGGGTGTAGGGTGTGGAGTGTAGTGTGTAGGGTGTAGTGTGTAGCGTGTAGGGTGTAGAGTGTAGGGTGTAGGGTGTAGCGTGTAGGGTGTAGATTGTAGCATGTAGCGTGTAGCGTGTAGGGTGTAGGGTGTAGGGTGTAGCGTGTAGGGTGTAGAGTGTAGCGTGTAGGGTGTAGGGTGTAGCGTGTAGGCTGTAGAGTGTAGCGTGTAGGGTGTAGAGTGTAACGTGTAGCGTGTAGGGTGTAGAGTGTAGCGTGTAGGGTGTAGAGTGTAACGTGTAGCGTGTAGGGTGTAGGGTGTAGCGTGTAGCGTATAGCGTGTAGCGTGTAGGGTGTAGAGCGTAGCGTGTAGCGTGTAGAGTGTAGCGTGTAGATTGTAGGGTGTAGGGTGTAGCGTGTAGAGTGTAGCGTGTAGGGTGTAGCGTGTAGCGTGTAGGTTGTAGAGTGTAGGGTGTAGCGTGTAGGGTGTAGCGTGTAGGGTGTAGAGTGTAGCGTGTAGCGTGTAGGGTGTAGGGTGTAGCGTGTAGGGTGTATCGTGTAGCGTGTGGGGTGTAGCGTGTAGCGTGTAGTGTGTAGGGTGTAGGGTGTAGAGTGTAGCGTGTAGGGTGTAGAGTGTAGCGTGTAGCATGTAGGGTGTAGGGTGTAGCATGTAGGGTGTAGCGTGTAGGGTGTAGAGTGTAGCATGTAGCGTGTAGGGTGTAAAGTGTAGGGTGTAGCGTGTATGGTGTAGAGTGTAGCGTGTAGCGTGTAGGGTGTAGAGTATAGGGTGTAGCGTGTAGGGTGTAGGGTGTAGCATGTAGGTTGTAGAGTGTAGTGTGTAGGGTGTAGAGTGTAACGTGTAGCGTGTAGGGTGTAGGGTGTAGCGTGTAGCGTATAGCGTGTAGCGTGCAGGGTGTAGAGCGTAGCGTGTAGCGTGTAGAGTGTAGCGTGTAGATTGTAGTGTGTAGGGTGTAGCGTGTAGAGTGTAGCGTGTAGCGTGTAGCGTGTAGGGTGTAGGGTGTAGAGTGTAGCGTGTAGCGTGTAGCGTGTAGGGTGTGGAGTGAAGGGTGTAGCGTGTAGGGTGTAGAGTGTAGCGTGTAGCGTGTAGGGTGTAGCGTGTAGGGTGTATCGTGTAGCGTGTAGCGTGTGGGGTGTAGCGTGTAGCGTGTAGTGTGTAGGGTGTAGGGTGTAGAGTGTAGCGTGTAGGGTGTAGAGTGTAGAGTGTAGCGTGTAGGGTGTAGGGTGTAGGGTGTAGCATGTAGTGTGTAGCGTGTAGGGTGTAGAGTGTAGCATGTAGCGCGTAGGGTGTAAAGTGTAGGGTGTAGCGTGTAGGGTGTAGCGTGTAGCGTGTAGAGTGTAGAGTGTAGGGTGTAGCGTGTAGGGTGTAGAGTGTAGCGTGTAGGGTGTAGGGTGTAGAGTGTAGAGTGTAGGGTGTAGCGTGTAGGGTGGAGAGTGTAGCGTGTAGCGTGTAGCGTGTAGGGTGTAGGGTGTAGAGTGTAGCGTGTAGCGTGTAGGTTGTAGCGTGTAGGGTGTAGAGTGTAGCGTGTAGGATGTAGGGTGTAGCGTGTAGGGTGTAGCGTGTAGCGTGTAGGGTGTAGAGTGTAGCGTGTAGCGTGTAGAGTGTAGGGTGTAGCGTGTAGGGTGTAGAGTGTAGCGTGTAGGGTGTAGGGTGTAGAGTGTAGGGTGTATCGTGTAGGGTGTAGAGTGTAGCGTGTAGCGTGTATAGTGTAGGGTGTAGCGTGTAGGGTGTAGAGTGTAGCGTGTAGCGTGTAGGGTGTAGAGTGTAGCGTGTAGGGTGTAGGGTGTGGAGTGTAGTGTGTAGGGTGTAGCGTGTAGCGTGTAGAGTGTAGGGTGTAGGGTGTAGCGTGTAGGGTGTAGAGTGTAGCATGTAGCGTGTAGCGTGTAGGGTGCAGGGTGTAGAGTGTAGCGTGTAGGGTGTAGAATGCAGATTGTAGCGTGTAGGGTGTAGAGTGTAGCGTGTAGGGTGTAGGGTGTAGCGTGTAGGGTGTAGAGTGTAGGGTGTAGCGTGTAGGGTGTAGAGTGTAGCGTGTAGGGTGTAGAGAGTAGCGTGTAGGGTGTAGCGTGTAGCGTGTAACGTGTAGGGTGTAGAGTGTAGGTTGTAGCGTGTAGGGTGTAGAGTGTAACGTGTAGCGTGTAGGGTGTAGGGTGTAGCGTGTAGCGTGTAGGGTGTAGAGTGTAGCGTGTAGGGTGTAGCGTGTAGGTTGTAGAGTGTAGCGTGTAGGGTGTAGAGTGTAACGTGTAGCGTGTACGGTGTAGGGTGTAGCGTGTAGCGCATAGCGTGTAGCGTGTAGGGTGTAGAGCGTAGCGTGTAGCGTGTAGAGTGTAGCGTGTAGATTGTAGGGTGTAGGGTGTAGCGTGTAGAGTGTAGCGTGTAGCGTGTAGCGTGTAGGGTGTAGGGTGTAGAGTGTAGCGTGTAGCGTGTAGGGTGTAGGGTGTAGAGTGTAGGGTGTAGCGTGTAGCGTGTAGGGTGTAGCGTGTAGGGTGTAGAGTGTAGCGTGTAGGGTGTAGGGTGTAGCGTGTAGGGTGTATCGTGTAGCGTGTGGGGTGTAGCGTGTGGGGTGTAGCGTGTAGCGTGTAGTGTGTAGGGTGTAGGGTGTAGAGTGTAGCGTGTAGGGTGTAGAGTGTAGCGTGTAGCGTGTAGGGTGTAGGGTGTAGGGTGTAGCATGTAGGGTGTAGCGTGTAGGGTGTAGAGTGTAGCATGTAGCGTGTAGGGTGTAAAGTGTAGGGTGTAGCGTGTAGGGTGTACAGTGTAGCATGTAGCGTGTAGGGTGTAGAGTGTAGGGTGTAGCGTGTAGGGTGTAGGGTGTAGGGTGTAGCGTGTAGGTTGTAGAGTGTAGCGTGTAGGGTGTAGAGTGTATTGTGTAGCGTGTAGGGTGTAGGGTGTAGCGTGTAGCGTATAGCGTGTAGCATGTAGGGTGTAGAGCGTAGCGTGTAGCGTGTAGAGTGTAGCGTGTAGATTGTAGCGTGTAGGGTGTAGCGTGTAGAGTGTAGCGTGTAGCGTGTAGGGTGTAGGGTGTAGAGTGTAGCGTGTAGCGTGTAGCGTGTAGGGTGTAGGGTGTAGAGTGTAGGGTGTAGCGTGTAGGGTGTAGAGTGTAGCGTGTAGCGTGTAGGGTGTAGGGTGTAGCGTGTAGGGTGTATCGTGTAGCGTGTAGCGTGTGGGGTGTAGCGTGTAGCGTGTAGGGTGTAGGGTGTAGAGTGTAGCGTGTAGGGTGTAGCATGTAGTGTGTAGCGTGTAGGGTGTAGAGTGTAGCATGTAGAGCGTAGGGTGTAAAGTGTAGGGTGTAGCGTGTAGGGTGTAGCGTGTAGCGTGTAGCGTGTAGAGTGTAGGGTGTAGCGTGTAGGGTGTAGAGTGTAGCGTGTAGGGTGTAGGGTGTAGAGTGTAGAGTGTAGGGTGTAGCGTGTAGGGTGTAGAGTGTAGCATGTAGCGTGTAGCGTGTAGGGTGTAGGGTGTAGAGTGTAGCGTGTAGCGTGTAGGTTGTAGCGTGTAGGGTGTAGAGTGTAGCGTGTAGCGTGTAGGATGTAGGGTGTAGCGTGTAGGGTGTAGTGTGTAGCGTGTAGGGTGTAGAGTGTAGCGTGTAGCGTGTAGAGTGTAGGGTGTAGCGTGTAGGGTGTAGAGTGTAGCGTGTAGGGTGTAGGGTGTAGAGTGTAGGGTGTATCGTGTAGGGTGTAGAGTGTAGCGTGTAGCGTGTATAGTGTAGGGTGTAGCGTGTAGGGTTTAGAGTGTAGCGTATAGCGTGTAGGGTGTAGAGTGTAGCGTGTAGGGTGTAGGGTGTGGAGTGTAGTGTGTAGGGTGTAGCGTGTAGCGTGTAGAGTGTAGGGTGTAGGGTGTAGCGTGTAGGGTGTAGAGTGTAGCATGTAGCGTGTAGGGTGTAGGGTGTAGAGTGTAGCGTGTAGGGTGTAGAGTGCAGAGTGTAGCGTGTAGGGTGTAGAGTGTAGCGTGTAGGGTGTAGGGTGTAGCGTGTAGGGTGTAGAGTGTAGGGTGTAGCGTGTAGGGTGTAGAGTGTAGCGTGTAGGGTGTAGAGAGTAGCGTGTAGGGTGTAGCGTGTAGCGTGTAACGTGTAGGGTGTAGAATGTAGGTTGTAGCGTGTAGGGTGTAGAGTGTAGCGTGTAGGGTGTAGAGTGTAGCGTGTAGGGTGTAGCGTGTAGGTTGTAGAGTGTAGCGTGTAGGGTGTAGAGTGTAACGTGTAGGGTGTAGGGTGTAGCGTGTAGCGCATATCGTGTAGCGTGTAGGGTGTAGAGCGTAGCGTGTAGCGTGTAGAGTGTAGCGTGTAGATTGTAGGGTGTAGGGTGTGGCGTGTAGAGTGTAGCGTGTAGCGTGTAGCGTGTAGGGTGTAGGGTGTAGAGTGTAGCGTGTAGCGTGTAGGGTGTAGGGTGTAGAGTGTAGGGTGTAGCGTGTAGCGTGTAGGGTGTAGCGTGTAGGGTGTAGAGTGTAGCGTGTAGGGTGTAGGGTGTAGCGCGTAGGGTGTATCGTGTAGCGTGTGGGGTGTAGCGTGTGGGGTGTAGCGTGTAGCGTGTAGTGTGTAGGGTGTAGGGTGTAGAGTGTAGCGTGTAGGGTGTAGAGTGTAGCGTGTAGCGTGTAGGGTGTAGGGTGTAGGGTGTAGCATGTAGGGTGTAGCGTGTAGGGTGTAGAGTGTAGCATGTAGCGTGTAGGGTGTAAAGTGTAGGGTGTAGCGTGTAGGGTGTACAGTGTAGCGTGTAGCGTGTAGGGTGTAGAGTGTAGGGTGTAGCGTGTAGGGTGTAGGGTGTAGGGTGTAGCGTGTAGGTTGTAGAGTGTAGCGTGTAGGGTGTAGAGTGTAACGTGTAGCGTGTAGGGTGTAGGGTGTAGCGTGTAGCGTATAGCGTGTAGCATGTAGGGTGTAGAGCGTAGCGTGTAGCGTGTAGAGTGTAGCGTGTAGATTGTAGCGTGTAGGGTGTAGCGTGTAGCGTGTAGCGTGTAGGGTGTAGGGTGTAGAGTGTAGCGTGTAGCGTGTGGGGTGTAGGGTGTAGAGTGTAGGGTGTAGCGTGTCGGGTGTAGAGTGTAGGGTGTATAGTGTAGGGTGTAGAGTGTAGCGTGTAGAGTGTATAGTGTAGGGTGTAGCGTGTAGGGTGTAGAGTGTAGCGTGTAGCGTGTAGGGTGTAGAGTGTAGCGTGTAGGGTGTAGGGTGTGGAGTGTAGTGTGTAGGGTGTAGCGTGTAGCGTGTAGAGTGTAGGGTGTAGGGTGTAGCGTGTAGGGTGTAGAGTGTAGCATGTAGCGTGTAGCGTGTAGCATGTAGGGTGTAGGGTGTAGAGTGTAGCGTGTAGGGTGCAGAGTGTAGCGTGTAGGGTGTAGAGTGTAGCGTGTAGGGTGTAGGGTGTAGCGTGTAGGGTGTAGAGTGTAGGGTGTAGCGTGTAGGGTGTAGAGTGTAGCGTGTAGGGTGTAGAGAGTAGCGTGTAGGGTGTAGCGTGTAGCGTGTAACGTGTAGGGTGTAGAGTGTAGGTTGTAGCGTGTAGGGTGTAGAGTGTAACGTGTAGCGTGTAGGGTGTAGGGTGTAACGTGTAGCGTGTAGGGTGTAGAGTGTAGCGTGTAGGGTGTAGCGTGTAGGTTGTAGAGTGTAGCGTGTAGGGTGTAGAGTGTAACGTGTAGCGTGTAGGGTGTAGGGTGTAGCGTGTAGCGCATATCGTGTAGCGTGTAGGGTGTAGAGCGTAGCGTGTAGCGTGTAGAGTGTAGCGTGTAGATTGTAGGGTGTAGGGTGTAGCGTGTAGAGTGTAGCGTGTAGGGTGTAGCGTGTAGCGTGTAGGTTGTAGAGTGTAGGGTGTAGCGTGTAGGGTGTAGCGTGTAGGGTGTAGAGTGTAGCGTGTAGCGTGTAGGGTGTAGGGTGTAGCGTGTAGGGTGTATCGTGTAGCGTGTGGGGTGTAGCGTGTAGCGTGTAGTGTGTAGGGTGTAGGGTGTAGAGTGTAGCGTGTGGGGTGTAGAGTGTAGCGTGTAGCGTGTAGGGTGTAGGGTGTAGCATGTAGGGTGTAGCGTGTAGGGTGTAGAGTGTAGCATGTAGCGTGTAGGGTGTAAAGTGTAGGGTGTAGCGTGTAGGGTGTAGAGTGTAGCGTGTAGCGTGTAGGGTGTAGAGTATAGGGTGTAGCGTGTAGGGTGTAGGGTGTAGCGTGTAGGTTGTAGAGTGTAGCGTGTAGGGTGTAGAGTGTAACGTGTAGCGTGTAGGGTGTAGGGTGTAGCGTGTAGCGTATAGCGTGTAGCGTGCAGGGTGTAGAGCGTAGCGTGTAGCGTGTAGAGTGTAGCGTGTAGATTGTAGTGTGTAGGGTGTAGCGTGTAGAGTGTAGCGTGTAGCGTGTAGCGTGTAGGGTGTAGGGTGTAGAGTGTAGCGTGTAGCGTGTAGCGTGTAGGGTGTAGAGTGTAGGGTGTAGCGTGTAGGGTGTAGAGTGTAGCGTGTAGCGTGTAGGGTGTAGGGTGTAGCGTGTAGGGTGTATCGTGTAGCGTGTAGCGTGTGGGGTGTAGCGTGTAGCGTGTAGTGTGTAGGGTGTAGGGTGTAGAGTGTAGCGTGTAGGGTGTAGAGTGTAGCGTGTAGCGTGTAGGGTGTAGGGTGTAGGGTGTAGCATGTAGTGTGTAGCGTGTAGGGTGTAGAGTGTAGCATGTAGCGCGTAGGGTGTAAAGTGTAGGGTGTAGCGTGTAGGGTGTAGCGTGTAGCGTGTAGAGTGTAGAGTGTAGGGTGTAGCGTGTAGGGTGTAGAGTGTAGCGTGTAGGGTGTAGGGTGTAGAGTGTAGAGTGTAGGGTGTAGCGTGTAGGGTGTAGAGTGTAGCGTGTAGCGTGTAGCGTGTAGGGTGTAGGGTGTAGAGTGTAGCGTGTAGCGTGTAGGTTGTAGCGTGTAGGGTGTAGAGTGTAGCGTGTAGGATGTAGGGTGTAGCGTGTAGGGTGTAGCGTGTAGCGTGTAGGGTGTAGAGTGTAGCGTGTAGCGTGTAGAGTGTAGGGTGTAGCGTGTAGGGTGTAGAGTGTAGCGTGTAGGGTGTAGGGTGTAGAGTGTAGGGTGTATCGTGTAGGGTGTAGAGTGTAGCGTGTAGCGTGTATAGTGTAGGGTGTAGCGTGTAGGGTGTAGAGTGTAGCGTGTAGCGTGTAGGGTGTAGAGTGTAGCGTGTAGGGTGTAGGGTGTGGAGTGTAGTGTGTAGGGTGTAGCGTGTAGCGTGTAGAGTGTAGGGTGTAGGGTGTAGCGTGTAGGGTGTAGAGTGTAGCATGTAGCGTGTAGCGTGTAGGGTGTAGGGTGTAGAGTGTAGCGTGTAGGGTGTAGAATGCAGAGTGTAGCGTGTAGGGTGTAGAGTGTAGCGTGTAGGGTGTAGGGTGTAGCGTGTAGGGTGTAGAGTGTAGGGTGTAGGGTGTAGAGTGTAGCGTGTAGGGTGTAGAGAGTAGCGTGTAGGGTGTAGCGTGTAGCGTGTAACGTGTAGGGTGTAGAGTGTAGGTTGTAGCGTGTAGGGTGTAGAGTGTAACGTGTAGCGTGTAGGGTGTAGGGTGTAGCGTGTAGCGTGTAGGGTGTAGAGTGTAGCGTGTAGGGTGTAGCGTGTAGGTTGTAGAGTGTAGCGTGTAGGGTGTAGAGTGTAACGTGTAGCGTGTACGGTGTAGGGTGTAGCGTGTAGCGCATAGCGTGTAGCGTGTAGGGTGTAGAGCGTAGCGTGTAGCGTGTAGAGTGTAGCGTGTAGATTGTAGGGTGTAGGGTGTAGCGTGTAGAGTGTAGCGTGTAGCGTGTAGCGTGTAGGGTGTAGGGTGTAGAGTGTAGCGTGTAGCGTGTAGGGTGTAGGGTGTAGAGTGTAGGGTGTAGCGTGTAGCGTGTAGGGTGTAGCGTGTAGGGTGTAGAGTGTAGCGTGTAGGGTGTAGCGTGTAGGGTGTATCGTGTAGCGTGTGGGGTGTAGCGTGTGGGGTGTAGCGTGTAGCGTGTAGTGTGTAGGGTGTAGGGTGTAGAGTGTAGCGTGTAGGGTGTAGAGTGTAGCGTGTAGCGTGTAGGGTGTAGGGTGTAGCATGTAGGGTGTAGCGTGTAGGGTGTAGAGTGTAGCATGTAGCGTGTAGGGTGTAAAGTGTAGGGTGTAGCGTGTAGGGTGTACAGTGTAGCGTGTAGCGTGTAGGGTGTAGAGTGTAGGGTGTAGCGTGTAGGGTGTAGGGTGTAGGGTGTAGCGTGTAGGTTGTAGAGTGTAGCGTGTAGGGTGTAGAGTGTAACGTGTAGCGTGTAGGGTATAGGGTGTAGCGTGTAGCGTATAGCGTGTAGCATGTAGGGTGTAGAGCGTAGCGTGTAGCGTGTAGAGTGTAGCGTGTAGATTGTAGCGTGTAGGGTGTAGCGTGTAGAGTGTAGCGTGTAGCGTGTAGGGTGTAGGGTGTAGAGTGTAGCGTGTAGCGTGTAGGGTGTAGGGTGTAGAGTGTAGGGTGTAGCGTGTAGGGTGTAGAGTGTAGCGTGTAGCGTGTAGGGTGTAGGGTGTAGCGTGTAGGGTGTATCGTGTAGCGTGTAGCGTGTGGGGTGTAGCGTGTAGCGTGTAGTGTGTAGGGTGTAGGGTGTAGAGTGTAGCGTGTAGGGTATAGAGTGTAGCGTGTAGCGTGTAGGGTGTAGGGTGTAGGGTGTAGCATGTAGTGTGTAGCGTGTAGGGTGTAGAGTGTAGCATGTAGCGCGTAGGGTGTAAAGTGTAGGGTGTAGCGTGTAGGGTGTAGCGTGTAGCGTGTAGCGTGTAGAGTGTAGGGTGTAGCGTGTAGGGTGTAGAGTGTAGCGTGTAGGGTGTAGGGTGTAGAGTGTAGAGTGTAGGGTGTAGCGTGTAGGGTGTAGAATGTAGCATGTAGCGTGTAGCGTGTAGGGTGTAGGGTGTAGAGTGTAGCGTGTAGCGTGTAGGTTGTAGCGTGTAGGGTGTAGAGTGTAGCGTGTAGCGTGTAGGATGTAGGGTGTAGCGTGTAGGGTGTAGTGTGTAGCGTGTAGGGTGTAGAGTGTAGCGTGTAGCGTGTAGAGTGTAGGGTGTAGCGTGTAGGGTGTAGAGTGTAGCGTGTAGGGTGTAGGGTGTAGAGTGTAGGGTGTATCGTGTAGGGTGTAGAGTGTAGCGTGTAGCGTGTATAGTGTAGGGTGTAGCGTGTAGGGTGTAGAGTGTAGCGTGTAGCGTGTAGGGTGTAGAGTGTAGCGTGTAGGGTGTAGGGTGTGGAGTGTAGTGTGTAGGGTGTAGCGTGTAGCGTGTAGAGTGTAGGGTGTAGGGTGTAGCGTGTAGGGTGTAGAGTGTAGCATGTAGCGTGTAGCGTGTAGAGTGTAGCGTGTAGGGTGTAGGGTGTAGCGTGTAGGGTGTAGAGTGTAGGGTGTAGCGTGTAGGGTGTAGAGTGTAGCGTGTAGGGTGTAGAGAGTAGCGTGTAGGGTGTAGCGTGTAGCGTGTAACGTGTAGGGTGTAGAGTGTAGGTTGTAGCGTGTAGGGTGTAGAGTGTAACGTGTAGCGTGTAGGGTGTAGGGTGTAGCGTGTAGCGTGTAGGGTGTAGAGTGTAGCGTGTAGGGTGTAGCGTGTAGGTTGTAGAGTGTAGCGTGTAGGGTGTAGAGTGTAACGTGTAGCGTGTAGGGTGTAGGGTGTAGCGTGTAGCGCATATCGTGTAGCGTGTAGAGCGTAGCGTGTAGCGTGTAGAGTGTAGCGTGTAGATTGTAGGGTGTAGGGTGTAGCGTGTAGCGTGTAGCGTGTAGGGTGTAGGGTGTAGCGTGTAGCGTGTAGGGTGTAGGGTGTAGAGTGTAGGGTGTAGCGTGTAGCGTGTAGGGTGTAGCGTGTAGGGTGTAGAGTGTAGCGTGTAGGGTGTAGGGTGTAGCGCGTAGGGTGTATCGTGTAGCGTGTGGGGTGTAGCGTGTGGGGTGTAGCGTGTAGCGTGTAGTGTGTAGGGTGTAGGGTGTAGAGTGTAGCGTGTAGGGTGTAGAGTGTAGCGTGTAGCGTGTAGGGTGTAGGGTGTAGGGTGTAGCATGTAGGGTGTAGCGTGTAGGGTGTAGAGTGTAGCATGTAGCGTGTAGGGTGTAAAGTGTAGGGTGTAGCGTGTAGGGTGTACAGTGTAGCGTGTAGCGTGTAGGGTGTAGAGTGTAGGGTGTAGCGTGTAGGGTGTAGGGTGTAGGGTGTAGCGTGTAGGTTGTAGAGTGTAGCGTGTAGGGTGTAGAGTGTAACGTGTAGCGTGTAGGGTGTAGGGTGTAGCGTGTAGCGTATAGCGTGTAGCATGTAGGGTGTAGAGCGTAGCGTGTAGCGTGTAGAGTGTAGCGTGTAGATTGTAGCGTGTAGGGTGTAGCGTGTAGCGTGTAGCGTGTAGGGTGTAGGGTGTAGAGTGTAGCGTGTAGCGTGTAGCGTGTCGGGTGTAGAGTGTAGGGTGTATAGTGTAGGGTGTAGAGTGTAGCGTGTAGAGTGTATAGTGTAGGGTGTAGCGTGTAGGGTGTAGAGTGTAGCGTGTAGCGTGTAGGGTGTAGAGTGTAGCGTGTAGGGTGTAGGGTGTGGAGTGTAGTGTGTAGGGTGTAGGGTGTAGCGTGTAGGGTGTAGAGTGTAGCATGTAGCGTGTAGCGTGTAGCATGTAGGGTGTAGGGTGTAGAGTGTAGCGTGTAGGGTGCAGAGTGTAGCGTGTAGGGTGTAGAGTGTAGCGTGTAGGGTGTAGGGTGTAGCGTGTAGGGTGTAGAGTGTAGGGTGTAGCGTGTAGGGTGTAGAGTGTAGCGTGTAGGGTGTAGAGAGTAGCGTGTAGGGTGTAGCGTGTAGCGTGTAACGTGTAGGGTGTAGAGTGTAGGTTGTAGCGTGTAGGGTGTAGAGTGTAACGTGTAGCGTGTAGGGTGTAGGGTGTAGCGTGTAGCGTGTAGGGTGTAGAGTGTAGCGTGTAGGGTGTAGCGTGTAGGTTGTAGAGTGTAGCGTGTAGGGTGTAGAGTGTAACGTGTAGCGTGTAGGGTGTAGGGTGTAGCGTGTAGCGCATATCGTGTAGCGTGTAGGGTGTAGAGCGTAGCGTGTAGCGTGTAGAGTGTAGCGTGTAGATTGTAGGGTGTAGCGTGTAGAGTGTAGCGTGTAGGGTGTAGCGTGTAGCGTGTAGGTTGTAGAGTGTAGGGTGTAGCGTGTAGGGTGTAGCGTGTAGGGTGTAGAGTGTAGCGTGTAGCGTGTAGGGTGTAGGGTGTAGCGTGTAGGGTGTATCGTGTAGCGTGTGGGGTGTAGCGTGTAGCGTGTAGTGTGTAGGGTGTAGGGTGTAGAGTGTAGCGTGTGGGGTGTAGAGTGTAGCGTGTAGCGTGTAGGGTGTAGGGTGTAGCATGTAGGGTGTAGCGTGTAGGGTGTAGAGTGTAGCATGTAGCGTGTAGGGTGTAAAGTGTAGGGTGTAGCGTGTAGGGTGTAGAGTGTAGCGTGTAGCGTGTAGGGTGTAGAGTATAGGGTGTAGCGTGTAGGGTGTAGGGTGTAGCGTGTAGGTTGTAGAGTGTAGTGTGTAGGGTGTAGAGTGTAACGTGTAGCGTGTAGGGTGTAGGGTGTAGCGTGTAGCGTATAGCGTGTAGCGTGCAGGGTGTAGAGCGTAGCGTGTAGCGTGTAGAGTGTAGCGTGTAGATTGTAGTGTGTAGGGTGTAGCGTGTAGAGTGTAGCGTGTAGCGTGTAGCGTGTAGGGTGTAGGGTGTAGAGTGTAGCGTGTAGCGTGTAGCGTGTAGGGTGTAGAGTGTAGGGTGTAGCGTGTAGGGTGTAGAGTGTAGCGTGTAGCGTGTAGGGTGTAGGGTGTAGCGTGTAGGGTGTATCGTGTAGCGTGTAGCGTGTGGGGTGTAGCGTGTAGCGTGTAGTGTGTAGGGTGTAGGGTGTAGAGTGTAGCGTGTAGGGTGTAGAGTGTAGCGTGTAGCGTGTAGGGTGTAGGGTGTAGGGTGTAGCATGTAGTGTGTAGCGTGTAGGGTGTAGAGTGTAGCATGTAGCGCGTAGGGTGTAAAGTGTAGGGTGTAGCGTGTAGGGTGTAGCGTGTAGCGTGTAGGGTGTACGGTGTAGAGTGTAGCGTGTAGGGTGTAGAGTGTAGCGTGTAGGGTGTAGGGTGTAGAGTGTAGCGTGTAGGGTGTAGGGTGTAGAGTGTAGAGTGTAGGGTGTAGCGTGTAGGGTGTAGAGTGTAGCGTGTAGCGTGTAGCGTGTAGGGTGTAGGGTGTAGAGTGTAGCGTGTAGCGTGTAGGTTGTAGCTTGTAGGGTGTAGAGTGTAGCGTGTAGGATGTAGGGTGTAGCGTGTAGGGTGTAGCGTGTAGCGTGTAGGGTGTAGAGTGTAGCGTGTAGCGTGTAGAGTGTAGGGTGTAGCGTGTAGGGTGTAGAGAGTAGCGTGTAGGGTGTAGAGTGTAGCGTGTAGCGTGTAGCGTGTAGGGTGTAGTGTGTAGGGTGTAGAGTGTAGCGTGTAGGGTGTAGAGTGTAGCGTGTTGCGTGTAGAGTGTAGCGTGTAGCGTCTAGGGTGTAGAGTGTAGGGTGTAGCGTGTAGGGTGTAGAGTGTAGCGTGTAGGGTGTAGAGTGTAGCGTGTAGGGTGTAGCGTGTAGCGTGTAGGGTGTAGAGTGTAGGGTGTACTGTGTAGGGTGTAGAGTATAGCGTGCAGCGTGCAGGGTGTAGGGTGTAGCGTGTAGGGTGTAGCGTGTAGCATGTAGCGTGTAGAGTGTAGCGTGTAGGGTGTAGGGTGTAGCGTGTAGCGTGTAGGGTGTAGAGTGTAGCGTGTAGGGTGTAGGATGTAGAGTGTAGGGTGTAGAGTGTAGGGTGTAGCATGTAGGGTGTATTGTGTAGCGTGTAGGGTGTAAAGTGTAGCGTGTAGCGTGTAGCATGTAGGGTGTAGGGTGTAGCGTGTAGCGTGTAGGGTGTAGCATGTAGCGTGTAGGGTGTAGGGTGTAGAGTGTAGCGTGTAAGTGTAGAGTGAGGATGTAGAGTGTTGGGTGTAGGGTGTAGAGTAGAGTGTAGAGTGTAGGGTGTAGAGTGTAGGGTGTAGAGTGCACATTTTTCCCCATTTCCCCACTGGGTCAGAACTTCTGTTAGAATGATCAGAGGTTGAAATGTTTTGCGTTTTCCTGCTCTTTCCAATGGCCTACAAGCATAAGTGAAGCAGTGAGCAGCAGTCTCTATTAGTATAGGAGAAAACAGAAAACATTTCACAATTTTCCCCATTTCCCAATTGGGTCATAACTTCTGTTACAATGATAAGAGGTTGAAATTTTTCGCGTTTTCCTGCTCTTTCCAATGGCATACAAGCAAAAGTGAAGCGGTGAGCAGCAGTTTCTATTAGTATAGGAGATAACGGAAAACATTTCACATTTTTCCCCATTTCCCCATTGGGTCATAACTTCTGTTACAATGATCAGAGGTAGAAATTTTTTGCGTTTTCCTGCTCTTTCCAATGGCCTACAAGCAAGGGAGTAGAGTGTAGGATGTAGGGTGTAGGGTGTAGAGTGTAGGGTGTAGGGTGTAGCGTATAGGGTGTAGAGTGTAGCGTGTAGGGTGTAGGGTGTAGAGTGTAGGGTGTAGCGTGTAGGGTGTAGAGTGTAGCGTGTAGGGTGTAGAGTGTAGCGTGTAGGGTGTAGAGTGTAGCGTGTAGCGTGTAGGGTGTAGATTGTAGCGTGTAGCGTGTAGGGTGTAGGGTGTATCGGGTAGCGTGTAGAGTGTAGGGTGTAGGGTGTAGAGTGTAGCGTGTAGGGTATAGAGTGTAGCGTATAGGGTGTAGAGTGTAGGGTGTAGCGTGTAGGGTGTACAGTGTAGCGTGTAGCGTGTAGTGTGTAGATTGTAGCATGTAGAGTGTACGGTGTAGCGGGTAGCGTGTAGAGTGTAGCGTGTAGGGTGTAGAGTGTAGCGTGTAGGGTGTAACGTGTAGGGTGTAGAGTGTAGCATGTAGCGTGTAGGGTGTAGGGTTTAGAGTGTAGGGTGTCGCGTGTAGAGTGTAGGGTGTAGGGGGTACAGTGTAGAGTGCAGCGTGTAGGGTGTAGAGTGTAGCGTGTAGCGTGTAGGGTGTAGGGTGTAGAATGTAGGGTGTAGCGTATAGGGTGTAGAGTGTAGCGTGTAGGGTGTAGGGTGTAGAGTGTAGGGTGTAGCGTGTAGGGTGTAGAGTGTAGCGTGTAGGGTGTAGAGTGTAGAGTGTAGCGTGTAGCGTGAAGGGTGTAGAGTGTAGGGTGTAGTGTGTAGGGTGTAGAGTGTAGCGTGTAGAGTGTAGCGTGTAGAGTGTAGGGTGTAGCGTGTAGGGTGTAGAGTGTAGCGTGTAGGGTGTACGGTGTAGAGTGTAGCGTGTAGCATGTAGCGTGTAGGGTGTAGGGTGTAGAGTGTAGGGTGTGGAGTGTAGGGTGTAGCATGTAGGTTGTAGGGTGTAGCGTGTAGGGTGTAGCGTGTAGGGTGTAGCGTGTAGCGTGTAGGGTGTAGCGTGTAGCGTGTAGGGTGTAGGGTGTAGAGTGTAGCGTGTAAGGGTAGAGTGAGGATGTAGAGTGTTGGGTGTAGGGTGTAGAGTAGAGTGTAGAGTGTAGGGTGTAGAGTGTAGGGTGTAGAGTGCACATTTTTCCCCATTTGCCCACTGGGTCATAACTTCTGTTAGAATGATCAGAGGTTGAAGAGTTTTGCGTTTTCCTGCTCTTTCCAATGGCCTACAAGCATAACTGAAGCAGTGAGCAGCAGTCTCTATTAGTATAGGAGATAACAGAAAACATTTCACAATTTTCCCCATTTCCCAATTGGGTCATAACTTCTGTTACAATGATAAGAGGTTGAAATTTTTTGTGTTTTCCTGCTCTTTCCAATGGCCTACAAGCAAAAGTGAAGCGGTGAGCAGCAGTTTCTATTAGTATAGGAGATAACAGAAAACATTTCACGTTTTTCCCCATTTCCCCATTGGGTCATAACTTCTGTTACAATGATCAGAGGTTGAAATTTTTTGCGTTTTCCTGCTCTTTCCAATGGCCTACAAGCAAGGGAGTAGAGTGTAGGATGTAGGGTGTAGGGTGTAGAGTGTAGGGTGTAGGGTGTAGCGTATAGGGTGTAGAGTGTAGCGTGTAGGGTGTAGGGTGTAGCGTGTAGGGTGTAGAGTGTAGCATGTACGGTGTAGAGTGTAGCGTGTAGAGTGTACAGTGTAGCGTGTAGCGTGTAGGGTGTAGATTGTAGCATGTAGCGTGAAGGGTGTAGGGTGTAGCGGGTAGCGGGTAGCGTGTAGAGTGTAGGGTGTAGGGTGTAGCGTGTAGAGTGTAGCGTGTAGCGTGTAGCGTGTAGGGTGTAGAGTGTAGCGTGTAGCGTGTAGGGTGTAGGGTGTAGCGTGTAGGGTGTAGGGTGTAGAGTGCAGCGTGTAGCGTGTATAGTGTAGGGTGTAGCGTGTAGGGTGTAGAGTGCAGCGTGTAGGGTGTAGAGTGTAGCGTGTAGGGTGTAGAGTGAAGGGTGTAGCGTGTAGGGTGTAGAGAGTAGCGTGTAGCGTGTAGGGTGTAGCATGTAGGGTGTAGAGCGTAGCGTGTAGCGTGTAGAGTGTAGCGTGTAGATTGTAGCGTGTAGGGTGTAGCGTGTAGAGTGTAGCGTGTAGCGTGTAGGGTGTAGAGTGTAGCGTGTAGCGTGTAGGGTGTAGGGTGTAGAGTGTAGGGTGTAGCGTGTAGGGTGTAGAGTGTAGCGTGTAGCGTGTAGGGTGTAGGGTGTAGGGTGTAGCGTGTAGGGTGTATCGTGTAGCGTGTGGGGTGTAGCGTGTAGTGTGTAGGGTGTAGGGTGTAGAGTGTAGCGTGTAGGGTGTAGAGTGTAGCGTGTAGCGTGTAGGGTGTAGGGTGCTAGGGTGTAGCATGTAGTGTGTAGCGTGTAGGGTGTAGAGTGTAGCATGTAGCGCGTAGGGTGTAAAGTGTAGGGTGTAGCGTGTAGGGTGTAGAGTGTAGCGTGTAGGGTGTAGAGTGTAGCGTGTAGCGTGTAGGGTGTAGCGTGTAGGGTGTAGCGTGTAGCGTGTAGGGTGTAGCGTGTAGGGTGTACGGTGTAGAGTGTAGGGTGTAGAGTGTAGCGTGTAGGGTGTAGGGTTTAGAGTGTAGGGTGTAGCATGTAGGGTGTAGGGAGTAGCGTCTAGAGTGTAGCATGTAGCGTGTAGGGTGTAAAGTGTAGGGTGTAGCGTGTAGCGTGTAGGGTGTAGGGTGTAGCGTGTAGGGTGTAGAGTGTAGCGTGTAACGTGTAGCGTGTAGAGTGTAGGGTGTAGCATGTAGGGTGTAGAGTGTAGTGTGTAGGGTGTAGCGTGTAGGGTGTAGAGTGTAGCATGTAGCGTGTAGGGTGTAGAGTGTAGGGTGTATCATGTAGGGTGTAGAGTGTAGCGTCTATAGTGTGGGGTGTAGCGTGTAGGGTGTAGAGTGTAGCGTGTAGGGTGTAGGGTGTAGCGTGTAGGGTGTATCGTGTAGCGTGTGGGGTGTAGCGTGTAGCGTGTAGTGTGTAGGGTGTAGGGTGTAGAGTGTAGCGTGTAGGGTGTAGAGTGTAGCGTGTAGCGTGTAGGGTGTAGGGTGCTAGGGTGTAGCATGTAGTGTGTAGCGTGTAGGGTGTAGAGTGTAGCATGTAGCGCGTAGGGTGTAAAGTGTAGGGTGTAGCGTGTAGGGTGTAGAGTGTAGCGTGTAGGGTGTAGAGTGTAGCGTGTAGCGTGTAGGGTGTAGCGTGTAGGGTGTAGCGTGTAGCGTGTAGGGTGTAGCGTGTAGGGTGTACGGTGTAGAGTGTAGGGTGTAGAGTGTAGCGTGTAGGGTGTAGGGTTTAGAGTGTAGGGTGTAGCATGTAGGGTGTAGGGAGTAGCGTGTAGAGTGTAGCATGTAGCGTGTAGGGTGTAAAGTGTAGGGTGTAGAGTGTAGCGTGTAGCGTGTAGGGTGTAGAGTGTAGGGTGTAGCGTGTAGGGTGTAGAGTGTAGTGTGTAGAGTGTAGCGTGTAGGGTGTAGAGTGTAGCGTGTAGGGTGTAGAGTGTAGCGTGTAGCGTGTAGGGTGTAGCGTGTAGGGTGTAGCGTGTAGCGTGTAGGGTGTAGCGTGTAGGGTGTACGGTGTAGAGTGTAGGGTGTAGAGTGTAGCGTGTAGGGTGTAGGGTTTAGAGTGTAGGGTGTAGCATGTAGGGTGTAGGGAGTAGCGTGTAGAGTGTAGCATGTAGCGTGTAGGGTGTAAAGTGTAGGGTGTAGAGTGTAGCGTGTAGCGTGTAGGGTGTAGAGTGTAGGGTGTAGCGTGTAGGGTGTAGAGTGTAGCGTGTAACGTGTAGCGTGTAGAGTGTAGGGTGTAGCATGTAGGGTGTAGAGTGTAGTGTGTAGAGTGTAGCGTGTAGGGTGTAGAGTGTAGCATGTAGCGTGTAGGGTGTAGAGTGTAGGGTGTATCATGTAGGGTGTAGAGTGTAGCGTGTATAGTGTAGGGTGTAGCGTGTAGGGTGTAGGGTGCAGAGTGTAGCGTGTAGCGTGTAGGGTGTAGAGTGTAGGGTGCAGCATGTAGCGTGTAGCGTGTAGAGTGTAGGGTGTAGCGTGTAGGGTGTAGAGTGTAGCGTGTAGCGTGTAGGGTGTAGGGTGTAGCGTGTAGGGTGTAGAGTGTATCGTGTAGGGTGTAGAGTGTAGCGTGTATAGTGTAGGGTGTAGCGTGTAGGGTGTAGAGTGTAGCATGTAGCGTGTAGGGTGTAGAGTGTAGCGTGTAGGGTGTAGGGTGTAGAGTGCAGCGTGTAGCGTGTATAGTGTAGGGTGTAGCGTGTAGGGTGTAGAGTGTAGCGTGTAGGGTGTAGAGTGTAGCGTGTAGGGTGTAGAGTGTAGGGTGTAGCGTGTAGGGTGTAGAGAGTAGCGTGTAGCGTGTAGGGTGTAGCATGTAGGGTGTAGAGCGTAGCGTGTAGCGTGTAGAGTGTAGCGTGTAGATTGTAGCGTGTAGGGTGTAGCGTGTAGAGTGTAGCGTGTAGCGTGTAGGGTGTAGGGTGTAGAGTGTAGCGTGTAGCGTGTAGGGTGTAGGGTGTAGAGTGTAGGGTGTAGCGTGTAGGGTGTAGAGTGTAGCGTGTAGCGTGTAGGGTGTAGGGTGTAGGGTGTAGCGTGTAGGGTGTATCGTGTAGCGTGTGGGGTGTAGCGTGTAGCGTGTAGTGTGTAGGGTGTAGGGTGTAGAGTGTAGCGTGTAGGGTGTAGAGTGTAGCGTGTAGCGTGTAGGGTGTAGGGTGCTAGGGTGTAGCATGTAGTGTGTAGCGTGTAGGGTGTAGAGTGTAGCATGTAGCGCGTAGGGTGTAAAGTGTAGGGTGTAGCGTGTAGGGTGTAGAGTGTAGCGTGTAGGGTGTAGAGTGTAGCGTGTAGCGTGTAGGGTGTAGCGTGTAGGGTGTAGCGTGTAGCGTGTAGGGTGTAGCGTGTAGGGTGTACGGTGTAGAGTGTAGGGTGTAGAGTGTAGCGTGTAGGGTGTAGGGTTTAGAGTGTAGGGTGTAGCATGTAGGGTGTAGGGAGTAGCGTGTAGAGTGTAGCATGTAGCGTGTAGGGTGTAAAGTGTAGGGTGTAGCGTGTAGCGTGTAGGGTGTAGGGTGTAGCGTGTAGGGTGTAGAGTGTAGCGTGTAACGTGTAGCGTGTAGAGTGTAGGGTGTAGCATGTAGGTGTAGAGTGTAGTGTGTAGGGTGTAGCGTGTAGGGTGTAGAGTGTAGCATGTAGCGTGTAGGGTGTAGAGTGTAGGGTGTATCATGTAGGGTGTAGAGTGTAGCGTGTATAGTGTAGGGTGTAGCGTGTAGGGTGTAGAGTGTAGCGTGTAGCATGTAGGGTGTAGAGTGTAGGGTGCAGCGTGTAGAGTGTAGGGTGTAGCGTGTAGGGTGTAGAGTGTAGCGTGTAGCGTGTAGGGTGTAGGGTGTAGGGTGTAGGGTGTAGCGTGTAGGGTGTAGAGTGTATCATGTAGGGTGTAGAGTGTAGCGTGTATAGTGTAGGGTGTAGCGTGTAGGGTGTAGAGTGTAGCATGTAGCGTGTAGGGTGTAGAGTGTAGCGTGTAGGGTGTAGTGTGCAGCGTGTAGCGTGTATAGTGTAGGGTGTAGCGTGTAGGGTGTAGAGTGTAGCGTGTAGGGTGTAGAGTGTAGCGTGTAGGGTGTAGGGTGTAGGGTGTAGAGTGTAGGGTGTAGCGTGTAGGGTGTAGAGAGTAGCGTGTAGCGTGTAGGGTTTAGGGTGCAGAGTGTAGGGTGTAGCGTGTAGGGTGTAGAGTGTAGCGTGCAGCATGTAGCGTGTAGCGTGTATAGTGTAGGGTGTAGCGTGTAGGGTGTAGAGTGTAATGTGTAGGGTGTAGGGTGTAGCATGTAGCGTGTAGTGTGCAGGGTGTAGAGTGTAGCGTGTAGCGTGTAGAGTGTAGCGTGTAGAGTGTAGGGTGTAGGGTGTAGCCTGTAGAGTGTAGCGTGTAGGGTGTAGGGTGTAGAGTGTAGCGTGTAGCGTGTAGGGTGTAGACTGTAGGGTGTAACATGTAGGGTGTAGGGTGTAGCGTGTAGGGTGTAGAGTGTAGCGTGTAGCGTGTAGGGTGTAGCGTGTAGCGTGTAGGGTGTAGCGTGTAGCGTGTAGCGTGTAGGGTGTACGGTGTAGAGTGTAGCGTGTAGGGTGTAGAGTGTAGCGTGTAGGGTGTAGGGTGTAGAGTGTAGGGTGTAGCATGTAGGGTGTAGGGTGTAGCGTGTAGCATGTAGGGCAGGGGTCAGGAACCTTTTTGGCTAAGAGAGCCGTAAACGCCACATATTTTTAAATATAATTCCGCGAGAGCCGTACAATATGTTTAAAGGGCCATTGACAGATCAATCGCTCCAATGTTCACTTAGTACAGCAAGGAATGCTCCTCCCTGCTGTATAAAGCCACAACTGGACTGAAACAATGTAATTAGCAGTAAAAAAATTAAATAAATAACTTACATTGTGAGCTTGCGATGCATGACATCAGTCCAGCAGTCTGGCTTCTTCTTTTTCCTGCGCATGACTGGAAGCTGGCATTCTTCCCACCTGATGTTGAGAGAATGCCAGCTTTGAGGCATTCGCAGAAGAAAGAAGCTGGAATGTTGGACATGTCACACAACACATTGTCAGTTATGTCAATTATCTATTTTATTATTTTACAGCGAATTATTGTTTAGGTCCAGCGGTGGCTTAGTGCAGCAGAGAGGAACACTCCTTTGTGTACTAAGTGACCGCTGGAGCAATTGTATCTGTCAGTGGCCCTTTTAAAAGTGTTGGTCTTACAGAAAATGAACAAAAAAGAGAGGCTCAGACCCATAGGGAACTAAAGCATTTACTACTTAAAGTGGTACATACAAGCAGGCACACCCAGCGTAAGTTCTGGCGTCGGCACATTGGAGCGGAGCTGTGCAGCTCCATGTGTTCCTATGCGGCTGCACACTCCGCTCTGGAGTGCCGACGCCAGAACTTGGTTCCCACATGCGAGACACGGACGTGTTTCTCGCATGTGGAAACAAGCCCTAAGTGCCATTATACACAGGAGATCTGTACTTAGTATGCAGCGTCTGTGTATAGGTAATACAGTGATCACCGGTGACATACACAGGACCTCAGTATATAGTATACAGTGTATAGGTAACACACTGACTCACCTGTGACGTCTCTAAGTGAAGTCCTTCATCTTTGATCCCGCACAGACCGCCATCACTTCATCCAGCCAGGACTCGTCTCTGCAGGAAATGACACAGTTATCACGAGTTCCACTTGCAGAACACATTACTTAATTTTCCCAACTTCTACATTACACCACATGAAGAAGGCGACATAGTGTCAATCTACACAGTAATAGGACCGCCCCGCCATTTAAAACAGTATACTCAAAAAATAAAATAAATACATCCCTGCAGTAATAATATCCCTTAATTAGCCCCTGTGGTAATAATATTCGCCATCCTGGCCCCCGTGTGTCTCATTCCTGGCTCCAGCCATATGTTCTCCCATCCTGCCCTCATGAGTATCCATCCTGCCCCATATGATCTTCCCATCCTGCCCCATCTGTCTCCATTGTATCCATCCTGCCCCATGATCCTGCCCCATCTGTCTCCAATCCTGCCTCCAGTGTCTCCAGTCATGACGCCATGTCTGTCATCCTGCCCCGTGTCTCCAATCATGCCCCGTTTCTCCATTCTGCCCCTGTGTCAAGCATTCTGCCCCTGTGTCAAGCATTCTGCCCCTGTGTCCAGCTTTCTGCCCCTGTGTCCAGCTTTCTGCCCGTGTCCAGCTTTCTGCCCCTGTGTCCAGCGTTCTGCTCCTGTGTCCAGCGTTCTGCTCCAAAGTCCAGCGTTCTGCCCCAATGTCCAGCTTTCTGCATCAGTGTCCAGCGTTCTGCCCCAATGTACAGCGTTCTGCCCCAGTGTCCAGCGTTCTGCCCCTGTGTCCAGCGTTCTGCCCCCGTGTCCAGCTTTCTGCCCGTGTCCAGCTTTCTGCCCGTGTCCAGATTTCTGCCCCAATGTCCAGCTTTCTGCATCAGTGTCCAGCGTTCTGCACCAATGTCCAGTGTTCTGCCCCAGTGTCCAGCGTTCTGCCCCTATGTCCAGCGTTCTGCCCCGTGTCCAGCTTTCTGCCCGTGTCCAGCTTTCTGCCCGTGTCCAGCTTTCTGCCCGTGTCCAGCTTTCTGCCCCTGTGTCCAGCTTTCTGCCCCTGTTTCCAGTTTTCTGCTCCCGTGTCCAGCTTTCTGCCCCCGTGTCCAGCGTTCTGCCCCCGTGTCCAGCGTTCTGCCCCCGTGTCCAGCGTTCTGCCCCCGTGCCCAGCGTTCTGCCCCCGTGTCCAGCGTTCTGCCCCAGTGTCCAGCGTTCTGCCCCAGTGTCCAGCGTTCTGCCCCAGTGTCCAGCGTTCTGCCCCAGTGTCCAGCGTTCTGCCCCAGTGTCCAGCGTTCTGCCCCAGTGTTCAGCGTTCTGCCCCCGTGTCCAGCGTTCTGCCCCCGTGTCCAGCGTTCTGCCCCCGTGTCCAGCGTTCTGCCCCCGTGTCCAGCGTTCTGCCCCCGTGTCCAGCGTTCTGCCCCAGTGTCCAGCGTTCTGCCCTAGTGTCCAGCGTTCTGCCCCAGTGTCCAGCTTTCTGCCCCAGTGTCCAGCTTTCTGCCCCAGTGTCCAGCGTTCTGCCCCCGTGTCCAGCGTTCTGCCCCCGTGTCCAGCGTTCTGCCCCAGTGTCCAGCATTCTGCCCCCGTGTCCAGCGTTCTGCCCCAGTGTCCAGCGTTCTGCCCCAGTGTCCAGCGTTCTGCCTCAGTGTCCAGCGTTCTGCCCCAGTGCCCAGCGTTCTGCCCCAGTGTCCAGCGTTCTGCCCCAGTGTCCAGCATTCTGCCCCAGTGTCCAGCTTTCTGCCCCCGTGTCCAGCGTTCTGCCCCAGTGTCCAGCGTTCTGCCCCAGTGTCCAGCTTTCTGCCCCAGTGTCCAGCTTTCTGCCCCCGTGTCCAGCTTTCTGCCCCCGTGTCCAGCGTTCTGCCCCCGTGTCCAGCGTTCTGCCCCCGTGTCCAGCGTTCTGCCCCAAGTGTCCAGCGTTCTTCCCCAGTGTCCAGCGTTCTGCCCCAGTGTCCAGCTTTCTGCCCCAGTGTCCAGCTTTCTGCCCCAGTGTCCAGCGTTCTGCCCCAGTGTCCAGCGTTCTGCCCCAGTGTCCAGCGTTCTGCCCCAGTGTCCAGCGTTCTGCCCCAGTGTCCAGCGTTCTGCCCCAGTGTCCAGCTTTCTGCCCCAGTGTCCAGCTTTCTGCCCCAGTGTCCAGCGTTCTGCCCCCGTGTCCAGCGTTCTGCCCCCGTGTCCAGCGTTCTGCCCCAGTGTCCAGCGTTCTGCCCCCGTGTCCAGCTTTCTGCCCCAGTGTCCAGCGTTCTGCCTCAGTGTCCAGCGTTCTGCCCCAGTGTCCAGCTTTCTGCCCCCGTGTCCAGCGTTCTGCCCCAGTGTCCAGCGTTCTGCCCCAGTGTCCAGCGTTCTGCCCCAGTGTCCAGCTTTCTGCCCCAGTGTCCAGCTTTCTGCCCCCGTGTCCAGCGTTCTGCCCCCGTGTCCAGCGTTCTGCCCCAGTGTCCAGCTTTCTGCCCCCGTGTCCAGCGTTCTGCCCCAGTGTCCAGCGTTCTGCCCCAGTGTCCAGCGTTCTGCCCCAGTGTCCAGCGTTCTGCCCCAGTGTCCAGCTTTCTGCCCCCGTGTCCAGCGTTCTGCCCCCGTGTCCAGCGTTCTGCCCCCGTGTCCAGCGTTCTGCCCCCGTGTCCAGCGTTCTGCCCTGGGCCCCCCCGATCGCCGCTCTCAATATAAAAAAAAAAAAAAAACAAGTTTTACCTGACCGCGATCCTGCTCTGTCTGGTTATCGGTGGGGGCGGCCATCTTCCTGAGGCCGCGCGTGCGCAGGTGGAGCGCTCTGCTGCCTGGGGCTTCAGGAAAATGGCCGCGGGATGCCGCGCATGCGCAGATGGAGATCGCGGCGGCCATTTTTCTGAAGCCGAGATGCCAACAGGTAAATTCTGCGCCGCCGGCGACCCGCCCACCGCATTGTGCCGCCCGCCGCATTGTGCCGCCCGGGGCGGCCCGCCCCCCCCCGCCCCCCCTTCCTACGCCACAGGCTGTCTGCAAGCCAGATAAGGCCATCAAAAGAGCCATATCTGGCTCGCGAGCCATATGTTCCCGACCCCTGATGTAGGGTGTAAAGTGTAGGGTGTAGCGTGTAGGGTGTAGAGTGTAGCGTGTAGCGTGTAGGGTGTAGCGTGTAGGGTGTAGAGTGTAGCGTGTAGCGTATAGCGTGTAGGGTGTAGAGTGTAGCATGTAGCGTGTAGCATGTTGCGTGTAGGGTGTAGGGTGTAGAGTGTAGGGTGTAGCATGTAGGGTGTAAGGTGTAGCGTGTAGGGTGTAGAGTGTAGAGTGTAGGGTGTAGAGTGTAGAGTGTAGGGTGTAGAGTGTAGGATGTAGAGTGTAGAGTGTAGAGTGTAGGATATAGAGTGGAGTGTAGGGTGTAGAGTGTAGAGTGTAGGGTGTAGAGTGTAGGATGTAGGGTGTAGAGTGTAGAGTGTAGAGTGTAGGGTGTTGAGTGTAGGTTGTATAGTGCAGAGTGTAGGGTATAGAGTGTAGGATGTAGAGTGTAGAGTGTAGGGTGTAGCGTGTTGAGTGTAGGGTGTAGAGTGTAGAGTGTACCTTGTAGGGTGTAGATTGTTGGTTGTATAGTGTAGAGTGTAAGGTATAGAGTGTAGGATGTAGAGTGTAGAGTGTAGGATGAAGGGAGTAGAGTGTAGGATGTAGGGTGTAGAGTGTAGGATGTAGGGTGTAGCGTATAGGGTGTAGAGTGTAGCGTGTAGGGTGTAGAGTGTAGGGTGTAGCGTGTAGGGTGTAGAGTGTAGCGTGTAGGGTGTAGAGTGTAGCGTGTAGGGTGTAGAGTGTAGCGTGTAGCGTGTAGCGTGTAGCGTGTAGATTGTAGCGTGTAGGGTGTAGGGTGTAGCGGGTAGCGTGTAGAGTGTAGGGTGTAGGGTGTAGCATGTAGAGTGTAGCGTGTAGGGTGTAGAGTGTAGCGTGTAGGGTGTAACGTGTAGGGTGTAGAGTGTAGCATGTAGCGTGTAGGGTGTAGGTTTTAGAGTGTAGGGTGTTGCGTGTAGCGTGTAGGGTGTAGGGTGTACAGTGTAGAGTGTAGCGTGTAGGGTGTAGGGTGTAGGGTGTAGAATGTAGGGTGTAGCGTATAGGGTGTAGAGTGTAGCATGTAGCGTGTAGGGTGTAGAGTGTAGGGTGTAGGGTGTAGAGTGTAGGGTGTAGCGTGTAGGGTGTAGAGTGTAGCGTGTAGGGTGTAGAGAGTAGCGTGTAGGGTGTAGAGTGTAGCGTGTAGCGTGTAGCGTGTAGGGTGTAGTGTGTAGGGTGTAGAGTGTAGCGTGTAGGGTGTAGAGTGTAGCGTGTTGCGTGTAGAGTGTAGCGTGTAGCGTCTAGGGTGTAGAGTGTAGGGTGTAGCGTGTAGGGTGTAGAGTGTAGCGTGTAGGGTGTAGAGTGTAGCGTGTAGGGTGTAGCGTGTAGCGTGTAGGGTGTAGAGTGTAGGGTGTACTGTGTAGGGTGTAGAGTATAGCGTGCAGCGTGCAGGGTGTAGGGTGTAGCGTGTAGGGTGTAGCGTGTAGCATGTAGCGTGTAGAGTGTAGCGTGTAGGGTGTAGGGTGTAGCGTGTAGCGTGTAGGGTGTAGAGTGTAGCGTGTAGGGTGTAGGATGTAGAGTGTAGGGTGTAGAGTGTAGGGTGTAGCATGTAGGGTGTATTGTGTAGCGTGTAGGGTGTAAAGTGTAGCGTGTAGCGTGTAGCATGTAGGGTGTAGGGTGTAGCGTGTAGCGTGTAGGGTGTAGCATGTAGCGTGTAGGGTGTAGGGTGTAGAGTGTAGCGTGTAAGTGTAGAGTGAGGATGTAGAGTGTTGGGTGTAGGGTGTAGAGTAGAGTGTAGAGTGTAGGGTGTAGAGTGTAGGGTGTAGAGTGCACATTTTTCCCCATTTCCCCACTGGGTCAGAACTTCTGTTAGAATGATCAGAGGTTGAAATGTTTTGCGTTTTCCTGCTCTTTCCAATGGCCTACAAGCATAAGTGAAGCAGTGAGCAGCAGTCTCTATTAGTATAGGAGAAAACAGAAAACATTTCACAATTTTCCCCATTTCCCAATTGGGTCATAACTTCTGTTACAATGATAAGAGGTTGAAATTTTTCGCGTTTTCCTGCTCTTTCCAATGGCATACAAGCAAAAGTGAAGCGGTGAGCAGCAGTTTCTATTAGTATAGGAGATAACGGAAAACATTTCACATTTTTCCCCATTTCCCCATTGGGTCATAACTTCTGTTACAATGATCAGAGGTAGAAATTTTTTGCGTTTTCCTGCTCTTTCCAATGGCCTACAAGCAAGGGAGTAGAGTGTAGGATGTAGGGTGTAGGGTGTAGAGTGTAGGGTGTAGGGTGTAGCGTATAGGGTGTAGAGTGTAGCGTGTAGGGTGTAGGGTGTAGAGTGTAGGGTGTAGCGTGTAGGGTGTAGAGTGTAGCGTGTAGGGTGTAGAGTGTAGCGTGTAGGGTGTAGAGTGTAGCGTGTAGCGTGTAGGGTGTAGATTGTAGCGTGTAGCGTGTAGGGTGTAGGGTGTATCGGGTAGCGTGTAGAGTGTAGGGTGTAGGGTGTAGAGTGTAGCGTGTAGGGTATAGAGTGTAGCGTATAGGGTGTAGAGTGTAGGGTGTAGCGTGTAGGGTGTACAGTGTAGCGTGTAGCGTGTAGTGTGTAGATTGTAGTGTGTAGAGTGTACGGTGTAGCGGGTAGCGTGTAGAGTGTAGCGTGTAGGGTGTAGAGTGTAGCGTGTAGGGTGTAACGTGTAGGGTGTAGAGTGTAGCATGTAGCGTGTAGGGTGTAGGGTTTAGAGTGTAGGGTGTCGCGTGTAGAGTGTAGGGTGTAGGGGGTACAGTGTAGAGTGCAGCGTGTAGGGTGTAGAGTGTAGCGTGTAGCGTGTAGGGTGTAGGGTGTAGAATGTAGGGTGTAGCGTATAGGGTGTAGAGTGTAGCGTGTAGGGTGTAGGGTGTAGAGTGTAGGGTGTAGCGTGTAGGGTGTAGAGTGTAGCGTGTAGGGTGTAGAGTGTAGAGTGTAGCGTGTAGCGTGAAGGGTGTAGAGTGTAGGGTGTAGTGTGTAGGGTGTAGAGTGTAGCGTGTAGAGTGTAGCGTGTAGAGTGTAGGGTGTAGCGTGTAGGGTGTAGAGTGTAGCGTGTAGGGTGTACGGTGTAGAGTGTAGCGTGTAGCATGTAGCGTGTAGGGTGTAGGGTGTAGAGTGTAGGGTGTGGAGTGTAGGGTGTAGCATGTAGGTTGTAGGGTGTAGCGTGTAGGGTGTAGCGTGTAGGGTGTAGCGTGTAGCGTGTAGGGTGTAGCGTGTAGCGTGTAGGGTGTAGGGTGTAGAGTAGAGTGTAGAGTGTAGGGTGTAGAGTGTAGGGTGTAGAGTGCACATTTTTCCCCATTTGCCCACTGGGTCATAACTTCTGTTCGAATGATCAGAGGTTGAAGAGTTTTGCGTTTTCCTGCTCTTTCCAATGGCCTACAAGCATAACTGAAGCAGTGAGCAGCAGTCTCTATTAGTATAGGAGATAACAGAAAACATTTCACAATTTTCCCCATTTCCCAATTGGGTCATAACTTCTGTTACAATGATAAGAGGTTGAAATTTTTTGTGTTTTCCTGCTCTTTCCAATGGCCTACAAGCAAAAGTGAAGCGGTGAGCAGCAGTTTCTATTAGTATAGGAGATAACAGAAAACATTTCACGTTTTTCCCCATTTCCCCATTGGGTCATAACTTCTGTTACAATGATCAGAGGTTGAAATTTTTTGCGTTTTCCTGCTCTTTCCAATGGCCTACAAGCAAGGGAGTAGAGTGTAGGATGTAGGGTGTAGGGTGTAGAGTGTAGGGTGTAGGGTGTAGCGTATAGGGTGTAGAGTGTAGCGTGTAGGGTGTAGGGTGTAGCGTGTAGGGTGTAGAGTGTAGCATGTACGGTGTAGAGTGTAGCGTGTAGAGTGTACAGTGTAGCGTGTAGCGTGTAGGGTGTAGATTGTAGCATGTAGCGTGAAGGGTGTAGGGTGTAGCGGGTAGCGGGTAGCGTGTAGAGTGTAGGGTGTAGGGTGTAGCGTGTAGAGTGTAGCGTGTAGCGTGTAGCGTGTAGGGTGTAGAGTGTAGCGTGTAGCGTGTAGGGTGTAGGGTGTAGCGTGTAGGGTGTTGAGTGTAGCGTGTAGGGTGTAGCGTGTAGGGTGTATCGTGTAGCGTGTGGGGTGTAGCGTGTAGCGTGTAGTGTGTAGGGTGTAGGGTGTAGAGTGTAGCGTGTAGGGTGTAGAGTGTAGCGTGTAGCGTGTAGCGTGTAGGGTGTAGGGTGTAGCATGTAGGGTGTAGCGTGTAGGGTGTAGAGTGTAGCATGTAGCGTGTAGGGTGTAAAGTGTAGGGTGTAGCGTGTAGGGTGTAGAGTGTAGCGTGTAGCGTGTAGGGTGTAGAGTATAGGGTGTAGCGTGTAGGGTGTAGGGTGTAGGGTGTAGCGTGTAGGTTGTAGAGTGTAGTGTGTAGGGTGTAGAGTGTAACGTGTAGCGTGTAGGGTGTAGGGTGTAGCGTGTAGCGTATAGCGTGTAGCGTGTAGGGTGTAGAGCGTAGCGTGTAGCGTGTAGAGTGTAGCGTGTAGATTGTAGTGTGTAGGGTGTAGCGTGTAGAGTGTAGCGTGTAGCGTGTAGCGTGTAGGGTGTAGGGTGTAGAGTGTAGCGTGTAGAGTGTAGCGTGTAGGGTGTAGAGTGTAGGGTGTAGCGTGTAGGGTGTAGAGTGTAGCGTGTAGCGTGTAGGGTGTAGGGTGTAGCGTGTAGGGTGTATCGTGTAGCGTGTAGCGTGTGGGGTGTAGCGTGTAGCGTGTAGTGTGTAGGGTGTAGGGTGTAGAGTGTAGCGTGTAGTGTGTATAGTGTAGCGTGTAGCATGTAGGGTGTAGGGTGTAGCATGTAGTGTGTAGCGTGTAGGGTGTAGAGTGTAGCATGTAGCGCGTAGGGTGTAAAGTGTAGGGTGTAGCGTGTAGGGTGTAGCGTGTAGCGTGTAGCGTGTAGAGTGTAGGGTGTAGCGTGTAGGGTGTAGAGTGTAGCGTGTAGGGTGTAGGGTGTAGAGTGTAGAGTGTAGGGTGTAGCGTGTAGGGTGTAGAGTGTAGCGTGTAGCATGTAGCGTGTAGGGTGTAGGGTGTAGAGTGTAGCGTGTAGCGTGTAGGTTGTAGCGTGTAGGGTGTAGAGTGTAGCGTGTAGGATGTAGGGTGTAGCGTGTAGGGTGTAGCGTGTAGCGTGTAGGGTGTAGCGTGTAGCGTGTAGAGTGTAGGGTGTAGCGTGTAGGGTGTAGAGTGTAGCGTGTAGGGTGTAGGGTGTAGAGTGTAGGGTGTATCGTGTAGGGTGTAGAGTGTAGCGTGTAGCGTGTATAGTGTAGGGTGTAGCGTGTAGGGTGTAGAGTGTAGCGTGTAGCGTGTAGGGTGTAGAGTGTAGCGTGTAGGGTGTAGGGTGTGGAGTGTAGTGTGTAGGGTGTAGCGTGTAGCGTGTAGAGTGTAGGGTGTAGGGTGTAGCGTGTAGGGTGTAGAGTGTAGCATGTAGCGTGTAGCGTGTAGGGTGTAGGGTGTAGAGTGTAGCGTGTAGGGTGTAGAGTGCAGAGTGTAGCGTGTAGGGTGTAGAGTGTAGCGTGTAGGGTGTAGCGTGTAGGGTGTAGAGTGTAGGGTGTAGCGTGTAGGGTGTAGAGTGTAGCGTGTAGGGTGTAGAGAGTAGCGTGTAGGGTGTAGCGTGTAGCGTGTAACGTGTAGGGTGTAGAGTGTAGGTTGTAGCGTGTAGGGTGTAGAGTGTAACGTGTAGCGTGTAGGGTGTAGCGTGTAGCGTGTAGGGTGTAGAGTGTAGCGTGTAGGGTGTAGCGTGTAGGTTGTAGAGTGTAGCGTGTAGGGTGTAGAGTGTAACGTGTAGCGTGTACGGTGTAGGGTGTAGCGTGTAGCGCATAGCGTGTAGCGTGTAGGGTGTAGAGCGTAGCGTGTAGCGTGTAGAGTGTAGCGTGTAGATTGTAGGGTGTAGGGTGTAGCGTGTAGAGTGTAGCGTGTAGCGTGTAGGGTGTAGGGTGTAGAGTGTAGCGTGTAGCGTGTAGGGTGTAGGGTGTAGAGTGTAGGGTGTAGCGTGTAGCGTGTAGGGTGTAGGGTGTAGAGTGTAGCGTGTAGGGTGTAGCGTGTAGGGTGTATCGTGTAGCGTGTGGGGTGTAGCGTGTGGGGTGTAGCGTGTAGCGTGTAGTGTGTAGGGTGTAGGGTGTAGAGTGTAGCGTGTAGGGTGTAGAGTGTAGCGTGTAGCGTGTAGGGTGTAGGGTTTAGCATGTAGGGTGTAGCGTGTAGGGTGTAGAGTGTAGCATGTAGCGTGTAGGGTGTAAAGTGTAGGGTGTAGCGTGTAGGGTGTACAGTGTAGCGTGTAGCGTGTAGGGTGTAGAGTGTAGGGTGTAGCGTGTAGGGTGTAGGGTGTAGGGTGTAGCGTGTAGGTTGTAGAGTGTAGCGTGTAGGGTGTAGAGTGTAACGTGTAGCGTGTAGGGTGTAGGGTGTAGCGTGTAGCGTATAGCGTGTAGCATGTAGGGTGTAGAGCGTAGCGTGTAGCATGTAGAGTGTAGCGTGTAGATTGTAGCGTGTAGGGTGTAGCGTGTAGAGTGTAGCGTGTAGCGTGTAGGGTGTAGGGTGTAGAGTGTAGCGTGTAGCGTGTAGCGTGTAGGGTGTAGGGTGTAGAGTGTAGGGTGTAGCGTGTAGGGTGTAGAGTGTAGCGTGTAGCGTGTAGGGTGTAGGGTGTAGCGTGTAGGGTGTATCGTGTAGCGTGTAGCGTGTGGGGTGTAGCGTGTAGCGTGTAGTGTGTAGTGTGTAGGGTGTAGAGTGTAGCGTGTAGGGTGTAGAGTGTAGCGTGTAGCGTGTAGGGTGTAGGGTGTAGGGTGTAGCATGTAGTGTGTAGCGTGTAGGGTGTAGAGTGTAGCATGTAGCGCGTAGGGTGTAAAGTGTAGGGTGTAGCGTGTAGGGTGTAGCGTGTAGCGTGTAGAGTGTAGGGTGTAGCGTGTAGGGTGTAGAGTGTAGCGTGCAGCGTGTAGGGTGTAGAGTATAGGGTGTAGCGTGTAGGGTGTAGGGTGTAGGGTGTAGCGTGTAGGTTGTAGAGTGTAGTGTGTAGGGTGTAGAGTGTAACGTGTAGCGTGTAGGGTGTAGCGTGTAGCGTATAGCGTGTAGCGTGTAGGGTGTAGAGCGTAGCGTGTAGCGTGTAGAGTGTAGCGTGTAGATTGTAGTGTGTAGGGTGTAGCGTGTAGAGTGTAGCGTGTAGCGTGTAGCGTGTAGGGTGTAGGGTGTAGAGTGTAGCGTGTAGCGTGTAGCGTGTAGGGTGTAGAGTGTAGGGTGTAGCGTGTAGGGTGTAGAGTGTAGCGTGTAGCGTGTAGGGTGTAGGGTGTAGCGTGTAGGGTGTATCGTGTAGCGTGTAGCGTGTGGGGTGTAGCGTGTAGCGTGTAGTGTGTAGGGTGTAGGGTGTAGAGTGTAGCGTGTAGTGTGTATAGTGTAGCGTGTAGCGTGTAGGGTGTAGGGTGTAGGGTGTAGCATGTAGTGTGTAGCGTGTAGGGTGTAGAGTGTAGCATGTAGCGCGTAGGGTGTAAAGTGTAGGGTGTAGCGTGTAGGGTGTAGCGTGTAGCGTGTAGCGTGTAGAGTGTAGGGTGTAGCGTGTAGGGTGTAGAGTGTAGCGTGTAGGGTGTAGGGTGTAGAGTGTAGAGTGTAGGGTGTAGCGTGTAGGGTGTAGAGTGTAGCGTGTAGCGTGTAGGGTGTAGGGTGTAGAGTGTAGCGTGTAGCGTGTAGGTTGTAGCGTGTAGGGTGTAGAGTGTAGCGTGTAGGATGTAGGGTGTAGCGTGTAGGGTGTAGCGTGTAGCGTGTAGGGTGTAGCGTGTAGCGTGTAGGGTGTAGGGTGTAGAGTGTAGGGTGTATCGTGTAGGGTGTAGAGTGTAGCGTGTAGCGTGTATAGTGTAGGGTGTAGCGTGTAGGGTGTAGAGTGTAGCGTGTAGCGTGTAGGGTGTAGAGTGTAGCGTGTAGGGTGTAGGGTGTGGAGTGTAGTGTGTAGGGTGTAGCGTGTAGCGTGTAGAGTGTAGGGTGTAGGGTGTAGCGTGTAGGGTGTAGAGTGTAGCATGTAGCGTGTAGGGTGTAGGGTGTAGAGTGTAGCGTGTAGGGTGTAGAGTGCAGAGTGTAGCGTGTAGGGTGTAGAGTGTAGCGTGTAGGGTGTAGCGTGTAGGGTGTAGAGTGTAGGGTGTAGCGTGTAGGGTGTAGAGTGTAGCGTGTAGGGTGTAGAGAGTAGCGTGTAGGGTGTAGCGTGTAGCGTGTAACGTGTAGGGTGTAGAGTGTAGGTTGTAGCGTGTAGGTTGTAGAGTGTAACGTGTAGCGTGTAGGGTGTAGGGTGTAGCGTGTAGCGTGTAGGGTGTAGAGTGTAGCGTGTAGGGTGTAGCGTGTAGGTTGTAGAGTGTAGCGTGTAGGGTGTAGAGTGTAACGTGTAGCGTGTACGGTGTAGGGTGTAGCGTGTAGCGCATAGCGTGTAGCGTGTAGGGTGTAGAGCGTAGCGTGTAGCGTGTAGAGTGTAGCGTGTAGATTGTAGGGTGTAGGGTGTAGCGTGTAGAGTGTAGCGTGTAGCGTGTAGGGTGTAGGGTGTAGAGTGTAGCGTGTAGCGTGTAGGGTGTAGGGTGTAGAGTGTAGGGTGTAGCGTGTAGCGTGTAGGGTGTAGCGTGTAGGGTGTAGAGTGTAGCGTGTAGGGTGTAGCGTGTAGGGTGTATCGTGTAGCGTGTGGGGTGTAGCGTGTGGGGTGTAGCGTGTAGCGTGTAGTGTGTAGGGTGTAGAGTGTAGCGTGTAGGGTGTAGAGTGTAGCGTGTAGCGTGTAGGGTGTAGGGTGTAGGGTGTAGCATGTAGGGTGTAGCGTGTAGGGTGTAGAGTGTAGCATGTAGCGTGTAGGGTGTAAAGTGTAGGGTGTAGCGTGTAGGGTGTACAGTGTAGCGTGTAGCGTGTAGGGTGTAGAGTGTAGGGTGTAGCGTGTAGGGTGTAGGGTGTAGGGTGTAGCGTGTAGGTTGTAGAGTGTAGCGTGTAGGGTGTAGAGTGTAACGTGTAGCGTGTAGGGTGTAGGGTGTAGCGTGTAGCGTATAGCGTGTAGCATGTAGGGTGTAGAGCGTAGCGTGTAGCATGTAGAGTGTAGCGTGTAGATTGTAGCGTGTAGGGTGTAGCGTGTAGAGTGTAGCGTGTAGCGTGTAGGGTGTAGGGTGTAGAGTGTAGCGTGTAGCGTGTAGCGTGTAGGGTGTAGGGTGTAGAGTGTAGGGTGTAGCGTGTAGGGTGTAGAGTGTAGCGTGTAGCGTGTAGGGTGTAGGGTGTAGCGTGTAGGGTGTATCGTGTAGCGTGTAGCGTGTGGGGTGTAGCGTGTAGCGTGTAGTGTGTAGTGTGTAGGGTGTAGGGTGTAGAGTGTAGCGTGTAGGGTGTAGAGTGTAGCGTGTAGCGTGTAGGGTGTAGGGTGTAGGGTGTAGCATGTAGTGTGTAGCGTGTAGGGTGTAGAGTGTAGCATGTAGCGCGTAGGGTGTAAAGTGTAGGGTGTAGCGTGTAGGGTGTAGCGTGTAGCGTGTAGAGTGTAGGGTGTAGCGTGTAGGGTGTAGAGTGTAGCGTGTAGGGTGTAGGGTGTAGAGTGTAGAGTGTAGGGTGTAGAGTGTAGCATGTAGCGTGTAGCGTGTAGGGTGTAGGGTGTAGAGTGTAGCGTGTAGCGTGTAGGTTGTAGCGTGTAGGGTGTAGAGTGTAGCGTGTAGCGTGTAGGATGTAGGGTGTAGCGTGTAGGGTGTAGCGTGTAGCGTGTAGGGTGTAGAGTGTAGCGTGTAGCGTGTAGAGTGTAGGGTGTAGCGTGTAAGGTGTAGAGTGTAGCGTGTAGGGTGTAGGGTGTAGAGTGTAGGGTGTATCATGTAGGGTGTAGAGTGTAGCGTGTAGCGTGTATAGTGTAGGGTGTAGCGTGTAGGGTGTAGAGTGTAGCGTGTAGCGTGTAGGGTGTAGAGTGTAGCGTGTAGGGTGTAGGGTGTGGAGTGTAGTGTGTAGGGTGTAGCGTGTAGCGTGTAGAGTGTAGGGTGTAGCGTGTAGGGTGTAGAGTGTAGCATGTAGCGTGTAGCGTGTAGGGTGTAGGGTGTAGAGTGTAGCGTGTAGGGTGTAGAGTGCAGAGTGTAGCGTGTAGGGTGTAGAGTGTAGCGTGTAGGGTGTAGGGTGTAGCGTGTAGGGTGTAGAGTGTAGGGTGTAGCGTGTAGGGTGTAGAGTGTAGCGTGTAGGGTGTAGAGAGTAGCGTGTAGGGTGTAGCGTGTAGCGTGTAACGTGTAGGGTGTAGAGTGTAGGTTGTAGCGTGTAGGGTGTAGAGTGTAACGTGTAGCGTGTAGGGTGTAGGGTGTAGCGTGTAGGGTGTAGAGTGTAGCGTGTAGGGTGTAGCGTGTAGGTTGTAGAGTGTAGCGTGTAGGGTGTAGAGTGTAACGTGTAGCGTGTAGGGTGTAGGGTGTAGCGTGTAGCGCATATCATGTAGCGTGTAGGGTGTAGAGCGTAGCGTGTAGCATGTAGAGTGTAGCGTGTAGATTGTAGGGTGTAGGGTGTAGCGTGTAGAGTGTAGCGTGTAGCGTGTAGCGTGTAGGGTGTAGGGTGTAGAGTGTAGCGTGTAGCGTGTAGGGTGTAGGGTGTAGAGTGTAGGGTGTAGCGTGTAGCGTGTAGGGTGTAGCGTGTAGGGTGTAGAGTGTAGCGTGTAGGGTGTAGGGTGTAGCGCGTAGGGTGTATCGTGTAGCGTGTGGGGTGTAGCGTGTGGGGTGTAGCGTGTAGCGTGTAGTGTGTAGGGTGTAGGGTGTAGAGTGTAGCGTGTAGGGTGTAGAGTGTAGCGTGTAGCGTGTAGTGTGTAGGGTGTAGGGTGTAGAGTGTAGCGTGTAGAGTGTAGAGTGTAGCGTGTAGCGTGTAGCGTGTAGCGTGTAGGGTGTAGGGTGTAGCATGTAGGGTGTAGCGTGTAGGGTGTAGAGTGTAGCATGTAGCGTGTAGGGTGTAAAGTGTAGGGTGTAGCGTGTAGGGTGTAGAGTGTAGCGTGTAAGCGTGTAGGGTGTAGAGTATAGGGTGTAGCGTGTAGGGTGTAGGGTGTAGGGTGTAGCGTGTAGGTTGTAGAGTGTAGTGTGTAGGGTGTAGAGTGTAACGTGTAGCGTGTAGGGTGTAGCGTGTAGCGTATAGCGTGTAGCGTGTAGGGTGTAGAGCGTAGCGTGTAGCGTGTAGAGTGTAGCGTGTAGATTGTAGTGTGTATGGTGTAGCGTGTAGAGTGTAGCGTGTAGCGTGTAGCGTGTAGGGTGTAGGGTGTAGAGTGTAGCGTGTAGCGTGTAGCGTGTAGGGTGTAGAGTGTAGGGTGTAGCGTGTAGGGTGTAGAGTGTAGCGTGTAGCGTGTAGGGTGTAGGGTGTAGCGTGTAGGGTGTATCGTGTAGCGTGTAGCGTGTGGGGTGTAGCGTGTAGCGTGTAGTGTGTAGGGTGTAGGGTGTAGAGTGTAGCGTGTAGGGTGTATAGTGTAGCGTGTAGCGTGTAGGGTGTAGGGTGTAGGGTGTAGCATGTAGTGTGTAGCGTGTAGGGTGTAGAGTGTAGCATGTAGCGCGTAGGGTGTAAAGTGTAGGGTGTAGCGTGTAGGGTGTAGCGTGTAGCGTGTAGAGTGTAGGGTGTAGCGTGTAGGGTGTAGAGTGTAGCGTGTAGGGTGTAGGGTGTAGAGTGTAGAGTGTAGGGTGTAGCGTGTAGGGTGTAGAGTGTAGCGTGTAGCGTGTAGCGTGTAGGGTGTAGGGTGTAGAGTGTAGCGTGTAGCGTGTAGGTTGTAGCGTGTAGGGTGTAGAGTGTAGCGTGTAGGATGTAGGGTGTAGCGTGTAGGGTGTAGCGTGTAGCGTGTAGGGTGTAGCGTGTAGCGTGTAGAGTGTAGGGTGTAGCGTGTAGGGTGTAGAGTGTAGCGTGTAGGGTGTAGGGTGTAGAGTGTAGGGTGTATCGTGTAGGGTGTAGAGTGTAGCGTGTAGCGTGTATAGTGTAGGGTGTAGCGTGTAGGGTGTAGAGTGTAGCGTGTAGCGTGTAGGGTGTAGAGTGTAGCGTGTAGGGTGTAGGGTGTGGAGTGTAGTGTGTAGGGTGTAGCGTGTAGCGTGTAGAGTGTAGGGTGTAGGGTGTAGCGTGTAGGGTGTAGAGTGTAGCGTGTAGGGTGTAGAGAGTAGCGTGTAGGGTGTAGAGTGTAGCGTGTAGCGTGTAGGGTGTAGAGTGCAGAGTGTAGCGTGTAGGGTGTAGAGTGTAGCGTGTAGGGTGTAGCGTGTAGGGTGTAGAGTGTAGGGTGTAGCGTGTAGGGTGTAGAGTGTAGCGTGTAGGGTGTAGAGAGTAGCGTGTAGCGTGTAGCGTGTAACGTGTAGGGTGTAGAGTGTAGGTTGTAGCGTGTAGGGTGTAGAGTGTAACGTGTAGCGTGTAGGGTGTAGGGTGTAGCGTGTAGCGTGTAGGGTGTAGCGTGTAGGGTGTAGCGTGTAGGTTGTAGAGTGTAGCATGTAGGGTGTAGAGTGTAACGTGTAGCGTGTACGGTGTAGGGTGTAGCGTGTAGCGCATAGCGTGTAGCGTGTAGGGTGTAGAGCGTAGCGTGTAGCGTGTAGAGTGTAGCGTGTAGATTGTAGGGTGTAGGGTGTAGCGTGTAGAGTGTAGCGTGTAGCGTGTAGCGTGTAGGGTGTAGGGTGTAGAGTGTAGCGTGTAGCGTGTAGGGTGTAGGGTGTAGAGTGTAGGGTGTAGCGTGTAGGGTGTAGCGTGTAGGGTGTAGAGTGTAGCGTGTAGGGTGTAGCGTGTAGGGTGTATCGTGTAGCGTGTGGGGTGTAGCGTGTGGGGTGTAGCGTGTAGCGTGTAGTGTGTAGGGTGTAGGGTGTAGAGTGTAGCGTGTAGGGTGTAGAGTGTAGCGTGTAGCGTGTAGGGTGTAGGGTGTAGGGTGTAGCATGTAGGGTGTAGCGTGTAGGGTGTAGAGTGTAGCATGTAGCGTGTAGGGTGTAAAGTGTAGGGTGTAGCGTGTAGGGTGTACAGTGTAGCGTGTAGCGTGTAGGGTGTAGAGTGTAGGGTGTAGCGTGTAGGGTGTAGGGTGTAGGGTGTAGCGTGTAGGTTGTAGAGTGTAGCGTGTAGGGTGTAGAGTGTAACGTGTAGCGTGTAGGGTGTAGGGTGTAGCGTGTAGCGTATAGCGTGTAGCATGTAGGGTGTAGAGCGTAGCGTGTAGCATGTAGAGTGTAGCGTGTAGATTGTAGCGTGTAGGGTGTAGCGTGTAGAGTGTAGCGTGTAGCGTGTAGGGTGTAGGGTGTAGAGTGTAGCGTGTAGCGTGTAGCGTGTAGGGTGTAGGGTGTAGAGTGTAGGGTGTAGCGTGTAGGGTGTAGAGTGTAGCGTGTAGCGTGTAGGGTGTAGGGTGTAGCGTGTAGGGTGTATCGTGTAGCGTGTAGCGTGTGGGGTGTAGCGTGTAGCGTGTAGTGTGTAGTGTGTAGGGTGTAGAGTGTAGCGTGTAGGGTGTAGAGTGTAGCGTGTAGCGTGTAGGGTGTAGGGTGTAGGGTGTAGCATGTAGTGTGTAGCGTGTAGGGTGTAGAGTGTAGCATGTAGCGCGTAGGGTGTAAAGTGTAGGGTGTAGCGTGTAGGGTGTAGCGTGTAGCGTGTAGAGTGTAGGGTGTAGCGTGTAGGGTGTAGAGTGTAGCGTGTAGGGTGTAGGGTGTAGAGTGTAGAGTGTAGGGTGTAGCGTGTAGGGTGTAGAGTGTAGCATGTAGCGTGTAGCGTGTAGGGTGTAGGGTGTAGAGTGTAGCGTGTAGCGTGTAGGTTGTAGCGTGTAGGGTGTAGAGTGTAGCGTGTAGCGTGTAGGATGTAGGGTGTAGCGTGTAGGGTGTAGCGTGTAGCGTGTAGGGTGTAGAGTGTAGCGTGTAGCGTGTAGAGTGTAGGGTGTAGCGTGTAGGGTGTAGAGTGTAGTGTGTAGGGTGTAGGGTGTAGAGTGTAGGGTGTATCATGTAGGGTGTAGAGTGTAGCGTGTAGCGTGTATAGTGTAGGGTGTAGCGTGTAGGGTGTAGAGTGTAGCGTGTAGCGTGTAGGGTGTAGAGTGTAGCGTGTAGGGTGTAGGGTGTGGAGTGTAGTGTGTAGGGTGTAGCGTGTAGCGTGTAGAGTGTAGGGTGTAGGGTGTAGCGTGTAGGGTGTAGAGTGTAGCATGTAGCGTGTAGCGTGTAGGGTGTAGGGTGTAGAGTGTAGCGTGTAGGGTGTAGAGTGCAGAGTGTAGCGTGTAGGGTGTAGAGTGTAGCGTGTAGGGTGTAGGGTGTAGCGTGTAGGGTGTAGAGTGTAGGGTGTAGCGTGTAGGGTGTAGAGTGTAGCGTGTAGGGTGTAGGGTGTAGAGAGTAGCGTGTAGGGTGTAGCGTGTAGCGTGTAACGTGTAGGGTGTAGAGTGTAGGTTGTAGCGTGTAGGGTGTAGAGTGTAACGTGTAGCGTGTAGGGTGTAGGGTGTAGCGTGTAGGGTGTAGAGTGTAGCGTGTAGGGTGTAGCGTGTAGGTTGTAGAGTGTAGCGTGTAGGGTGTAGAGTGTAACGTGTAGCGTGTAGGGTGTAGGGTGTAGCGTGTAGCGCATATCATGTAGCGTGTAGGGTGTAGAGCGTAGCGTGTAGCGTGTAGAGTGTAGCGTGTAGATTGTAGGGTGTAGCGTGTAGAGTGTAGCGTGTAGCGTGTAGCGTGTAGGGTGTAGGGTGTAGAGTGTAGCGTGTAGCGTGTAGGGTGTAGAGTGTAGGGTGTAGCGTGTAGCGTGTAGGGTGTAGCGTGTAGGGTGTAGAGTGTAGCGTGTAGGGTGTAGGGTGTAGCGCGTAGGGTGTATCGTGTAGCGTGTGGGGTGTAGCGTGTGGGGTGTAGCGTGTAGCGTGTAGTGTGTAGGGTGTAGGGTGTAGAGTGTAGCGTGTAGGGTGTAGAGTGTAGCGTGTAGCGTGTAGGGTGTAGGGTGTAGCATGTAGGATGTAGCGTGTAGGGTGTAGAGTGTAGCATGTAGCGTGTAGGGTGTAAAGTGTAGGGTGTAGCATGTAGGGTGTACAGTGTAGCGTGTAGCGTGTAGGGTGTAGAGTGTAGGGTGTAGCGTGTAGGGTGTAGGGTGTAGCGTGTAGGTTGTAGAGTGTAGCGTGTAGGGTGTAGAGTGTAACGTGTAGCGTGTAGGGTGTAGGGTGTAGCGTGTAGCGTATAGCGTGTAGCATGTAGGGTGTAGAGCGTAGCGTGTAGCGTGTAGAGTGTAGCGTGTAGATTGTAGCGTGTAGGGTGTAGCGTGTAGCGTGTAGCGTGTAGGGTGTAGGGTGTAGAGTGTAGCGTGTGGGGTGTAGGGTGTAGAGTGTAGGGTGTAGCGTGTCGGGTGTAGAGTGTAGGGTGTATCGTGTAGGGTGTAGAGTGTAGCGTGTAGAGTGTATAGTGTAGGGTGTAGCGTGTAGGGTGTAGAGTGTAGCATGTAGGGTGTAGGGTGTGGAGTGTAGTGTGTAGCGTGTAGCGTGTAGAGTGTAGGGTGTAGGGTGTAGCGTGTAGGGTGTAGAGTGTAGCATGTAGCGTGTAGCGTGTAGCGTGTAGGGTGTAGGGTGTAGAGTGTAGCGTGTAGGGTGCAGAGTGTAGCGTGTAGGGTGTAGAGTGTAGCGTGTAGGGTGTAGGGTGTAGCGTGTAGGGTGTAGAGTGTAGGGTGTAGCGTGTAGGGTGTAGAGTGTAGCGTGTAGGGTGTAGAGAGTAGCGTGTAGGGTGTAGCGTGTAGCGTGTAACGTGTAGGGTGTAGAGTGTAGGTTGTAGCGTGTAGGGTGTAGAGTGTAGCGTGTAGGGTGTAGCGTGTAGGTTGTAGAGTGTAGCGTGTAGGGTGTAGAGTGTAACGTGTAGCGTGTAGGGTATAGCGTGTAGCGCATATCGTGTAGCGTGTAGGGTGTAGAGCGTAGCGTGTAGGGTGTAGAGTGTAGCGTGTAGGGTGTAGGGTGTAGCGTGTAGGGTGTAGAGTGTAGGGTGTAGCGTGTAGGGTGTAGAGTGTAGCGTGTAGGGTGTAGAGAGTAGCGTGTAGGGTGTAGCGTGTAGCGTGTAACGTGTAGGGTGTAGAGTGTAGCGTGTAGCGTGTAGGGTGTAGAGTGTAGCGTGTAGGGTGTAGCGTGTAGGTTGTAGAGTGTAGCGTGTAGGGTGTAGAGTGTAACGTGTAGCGTGTAGGGTGTAGGGTGTAGCGTGTAGCACATATCGTGTAGCGTGTAGGGTGTAGTGCGTAGCGTGTAGCGTGTAGAGTGTAGCGTGTAGATTGTAGGGTGTAGGGTGTAGCGTATAGAGTGTAGCGTGTAGCGTGTAGGGTGTAGGGTGTAGAGTGTAGCGTGTAGCGTGTAGGGTGTAGCGTGTAGATTGTAGGGTGTAGGGTGTAGCGTGTAGAGTGTAGCGTGTAGCGTGTAGCGTGTAGGGTGTAGGGTGTAGAGTGTAGCGTGTAGCGTGTAGGGTGTAGGGTGTAGAGTGTAGGGTGTAGCGTGTAGCGTGTAGGGTGTAGCGTGTAGGGTGTAGAGTGTAGCGTGTAGGTTGTAGGGTGTAGCGTGTAGGGTGTATCGTGTAGCGTGTGGGGTGTAGCGTGTGTGGTGTAGCGTGTAGCGTGTAGTGTGTAGGGTGTAGGGTGTAGAGTGTAGCGTGTAGGGTGTAGAGTGTAGCGTGTAGCGTGTAGGGTGTAGGGTGTAGAGTGTAGGGTGTAGAGTGTAGCATGTAGCGTGTAGCGTGTAGGGTGTAGGGTGTAGAGTGTAGCGTGTAGCGTGTAGGTTGTAGCGTGTAGGGTGTAGAGTGTAGCGTGTAGCGTGTAGGATGTAGGGTGTAGCGTGTAGGGTGTAGCGTGTAGCGTGTAGGGTGTAGAGTGTAGCGTGTAGCGTGTAGAGTGTAGGGTGTAGCGTGTAAGGTGTAGAGTGTAGCGTGTAGGGTGTAGGGTGTAGAGTGTAGGGTGTATCATGTAGGGTGTAGAGTGTAGCGTGTAGCGTGTATAGTGTAGGGTGTAGCGTGTAGGGTGTAGAGTGTAGCATGTAGCGTGTAGGGTGTAGAGTGTAGCGTGTAGGGTGTAGGGTGTGGAGTGTAGTGTGTAGGGTGTAGCGTGTAGCGTGTAGAGTGTAGGGTGTAGCGTGTAGGGTGTAGAGTGTAGCATGTAGCGTGTAGCGTGTAGGGTGTAGGGTGTAGAGTGTAGCGTGTAGGGTGTAGAGTGCAGAGTGTAGCGTGTAGGGTGTAGAGTGTAGCGTGTAGGGTGTAGGGTGTAGCGTGTAGGGTGTAGAGTGTAGGGTGTAGCGTGTAGGGTGTAGAGTGTAGCGTGTAGGGTGTAGAGAGTAGCGTGTAGGGTGTAGCGTGTAGCGTGTAACGTGTAGGGTGTAGAGTGTAGGTTGTAGCGTGTAGGGTGTAGAGTGTAACGTGTAGCGTGTAGGGTGTAGGGTGTAGCGTGTAGGGTGTAGAGTGTAGCGTGTAGGGTGTAGCGTGTAGGTTGTAGAGTGTAGCGTGTAGGGTGTAGAGTGTAACGTGTAGCGTGTAGGGTGTAGGGTGTAGCGTGTAGCGCATATCATGTAGCGTGTAGGGTGTAGAGCGTAGCGTGTAGCATGTAGAGTGTAGCGTGTAGATTGTAGGGTGTAGGGTGTAGCGTGTAGAGTGTAGCGTGTAGCGTGTAGCGTGTAGGGTGTAGGGTGTAGAGTGTAGCGTGTAGCGTGTAGGGTGTAGGGTGTAGAGTGTAGGGTGTAGCGTGTAGCGTGTAGGGTGTAGCGTGTAGGGTGTAGAGTGTAGCGTGTAGGGTGTAGGGTGTAGCGCGTAGGGTGTATCGTGTAGCGTGTGGGGTGTAGCGTGTGGGGTGTAGCGTGTAGCGTGTAGTGTGTAGGGTGTAGGGTGTAGAGTGTAGCGTGTAGGGTGTAGAGTGTAGCGTGTAGCGTGTAGTGTGTAGGGTGTAGGGTGTAGAGTGTAGCGTGTAGAGTGTAGAGTGTAGCGTGTAGCGTGTAGCGTGTAGCGTGTAGGGTGTAGGGTGTAGCATGTAGGGTGTAGCGTGTAGGGTGTAGAGTGTAGCATGTAGCGTGTAGGGTGTAAAGTGTAGGGTGTAGCGTGTAGGGTGTAGAGTGTAGCGTGTAAGCGTGTAGGGTGTAGAGTATAGGGTGTAGCGTGTAGGGTGTAGGGTGTAGGGTGTAGCGTGTAGGTTGTAGAGTGTAGTGTGTAGGGTGTAGAGTGTAACGTGTAGCGTGTAGGGTGTAGCGTGTAGCGTATAGCGTGTAGCGTGTAGGGTGTAGAGCGTAGCGTGTAGCGTGTAGAGTGTAGCGTGTAGATTGTAGTGTGTATGGTGTAGCGTGTAGAGTGTAGCGTGTAGCGTGTAGCGTGTAGGGTGTAGGGTGTAGAGTGTAGCGTGTAGCGTGTAGAGTGTAGGGTGTAGCGTGTAGGGTGTAGAGTGTAGCGTGTAGCGTGTAGGGTGTAGGGTGTAGCGTGTAGGGTGTATCGTGTAGCGTGTAGCGTGTGGGGTGTAGCGTGTAGCGTGTAGTGTGTAGGGTGTAGGGTGTAGAGTGTAGCGTGTAGGGTGTATAGTGTAGCGTGTAGCGTGTAGGGTGTAGGGTGTAGGGTGTAGCATGTAGTGTGTAGCGTGTAGGGTGTAGAGTGTAGCATGTAGCGCGTAGGGTGTAAAGTGTAGGGTGTAGCGTGTAGGGTGTAGCGTGTAGCGTGTAGAGTGTAGGGGGTAGCGTGTAGGGTGTAGAGTGTAGCGTGTAGGGTGTAGGGTGTAGAGTGTAGAGTGTAGGGTGTAGCGTGTAGGGTGTAGAGTGTAGCGTGTAGCGTGTAGCGTGTAGGGTGTAGGGTGTAGAGTGTAGCGTGTAGCGTGTAGGTTGTAGCGTGTAGGGTGTAGAGTGTAGCGTGTAGGATGTAGGGTGTAGCGTGTAGGGTGTAGCGTGTAGCGTGTAGGGTGTAGCGTGTAGCGTGTAGAGTGTAGGGTGTAGCGTGTAGGGTGTAGAGTGTAGCGTGTAGGGTGTAGGGTGTAGAGTGTAGGGTGTATCGTGTAGGGTGTAGAGTGTAGCGTGTAGCGTGTATAGTGTAGGGTGTAGCGTGTAGGGTGTAGAGTGTAGCGTGTAGCGTGTAGGGTGTAGAGTGTAGCGTGTAGGGTGTAGGGTGTGGAGTGTAGTGTGTAGGGTGTAGCGTGTAGCGTGTAGAGTGTAGGGTGTAGGGTGTAGCGTGTAGGGTGTAGAGTGTAGCGTGTAGGGTGTAGAGAGTAGCGTGTAGGGTGTAGAGTGTAGCGTGTAGCGTGTAGGGTGTAGAGTGCAGAGTGTAGCGTGTAGGGTGTAGAGTGTAGCGTGTAGGGTGTAGCGTGTAGGGTGTAGAGTGTAGGGTGTAGCGTGTAGGGTGTAGAGTGTAGCGTGTAGGGTGTAGAGAGTAGCGTGTAGGGTGTAGCGTGTAGCGTGTAACGTGTAGGGTGTAGAGTGTAGGTTGTAGCGTGTAGGGTGTAGAGTGTAACGTGTAGCGTGTAGGGTGTAGGGTGTAGCGTGTAGCGTGTAGGGTGTAGCATGTAGGGTGTAGCGTGTAGGTTGTAGAGTGTAGCGTGTAGGGTGTAGAGTGTAACGTGTAGCGTGTACGGTGTAGGGTGTAGCGTGTAGCGCATAGCGTGTAGCGTGTAGGGTGTAGAGCGTAGCGTGTAGCGTGTAGAGTGTAGCGTGTAGATTGTAGGGTGTAGGGTGTAGCGTGTAGAGTGTAGCGTGTAGCGTGTAGCGTGTAGGGTGTAGGGTGTAGAGTGTAGCGTGTAGCGTGTAGGGTGTAGGGTGTAGAGTGTAGGGTGTAGCGTGTAGGGTGTAGCGTGTAGGGTGTAGAGTGTAGCGTGTAGGGTGTAGCGTGTAGGGTGTATCGTGTAGCGTGTGGGGTGTAGCGTGTGGGGTGTAGCGTGTAGCGTGTAGTGTGTAGGGTGTAGGGTGTAGAGTGTAGCGTGTAGGGTGTAGAGTGTAGCGTGTAGCGTGTAGGGTGTAGGGTGTAGGGTGTAGCATGTAGGGTGTAGCGTGTAGGGTGTAGAGTGTAGCATGTAGCGTGTAGGGTGTAAAGTGTAGGGTGTAGCGTGTAGGGTGTACAGTGTAGCGTGTAGCGTGTAGGGTGTAGAGTGTAGGGTGTAGCGTGTAGGGTGTAGGGTGTAGGGTGTAGCGTGTAGGTTGTAGAGTGTAGCGTGTAGGGTGTAGAGTGTAACGTGTAGCGTGTAGGGTGTAGGGTGTAGCGTGTAGCGTATAGCGTGTAGCATGTAGGGTGTAGAGCGTAGCGTGTAGCATGTAGAGTGTAGCGTGTAGATTGTAGCGTGTAGGGTGTAGCGTGTAGAGTGTAGCGTGTAGCGTGTAGGGTGTAGGGTGTAGAGTGTAGCGTGTAGCGTGTAGCGTGTAGGGTGTAGGGTGTAGAGTGTAGGGTGTAGCGTGTAGGGTGTAGAGTGTAGCGTGTAGCGTGTAGGGTGTAGGGTGTAGCGTGTAGGGTGTATCGTGTAGCGTGTAGCGTGTGGGGTGTAGCGTGTAGCGTGTAGTGTGTAGTGTGTAGGGTGTAGAGTGTAGCGTGTAGGGTGTAGAGTGTAGCGTGTAGCGTGTAGGGTGTAGGGTGTAGGGTGTAGCATGTAGTGTGTAGCGTGTAGGGTGTAGAGTGTAGCATGTAGCGCGTAGGGTGTAAAGTGTAGGGTGTAGCGTGTAGGGTGTAGCGTGTAGCGTGTAGAGTGTAGGGTGTAGCGTGTAGGGTGTAGAGTGTAGCGTGTAGGGTGTAGGGTGTAGAGTGTAGAGTGTAGGGTGTAGCGTGTAGGGTGTAGAGTGTAGCATGTAGCGTGTAGCGTGTAGGGTGTAGGGTGTAGAGTGTAGCGTGTAGCGTGTAGGTTGTAGCGTGTAGGGTGTAGAGTGTAGCGTGTAGCGTGTAGGATGTAGGGTGTAGCGTGTAGGGTGTAGCGTGTAGCGTGTAGGGTGTAGAGTGTAGCGTGTAGCGTGTAGAGTGTAGGGTGTAGCGTGTAGGGTGTAGAGTGTAGTGTGTAGGGTGTAGGGTGTAGAGTGTAGGGTGTATCATGTAGGGTGTAGAGTGTAGCGTGTAGCGTGTATAGTGTAGGGTGTAGCGTGTAGGGTGTAGAGTGTAGCGTGTAGCGTGTAGGGTGTAGAGTGTAGCGTGTAGGGTGTAGGGTGTGGAGTGTAGTGTGTAGGGTGTAGCGTGTAGCGTGTAGAGTGTAGGGTGTAGGGTGTAGCGTGTAGGGTGTAGAGTGTAGCATGTAGCGTGTAGCGTGTAGGGTGTAGGGTGTAGAGTGTAGCGTGTAGGGTGTAGAGTGCAGAGTGTAGCGTGTAGGGTGTAGAGTGTAGCGTGTAGGGTGTAGGGTGTAGCGTGTAGGGTGTAGAGTGTAGGGTGTAGCGTGTAGGGTGTAGAGTGTAGCGTGTAGGGTGTAGGGTGTAGAGAGTAGCGTGTAGGGTGTAGCGTGTAGCGTGTAACGTGTAGGGTGTAGAGTGTAGGTTGTAGCGTGTAGGGTGTAGAGTGTAACGTGTAGCGTGTAGGGTGTAGGGTGTAGCGTGTAGGGTGTAGAGTGTAGCGTGTAGGGTGTAGCGTGTAGGTTGTAGAGTGTAGCGTGTAGGGTGTAGAGTGTAACGTGTAGCGTGTAGGGTGTAGGGTGTAGCGTGTAGCGCATATCATGTAGCGTGTAGGGTGTAGAGCGTAGCGTGTAGCGTGTAGAGTGTAGCGTGTAGATTGTAGGGTGTAGCGTGTAGAGTGTAGCGTGTAGCGTGTAGCGTGTAGGGTGTAGGGTGTAGAGTGTAGCGTGTAGCGTGTAGGGTGTAGAGTGTAGGGTGTAGCGTGTAGCGTGTAGGGTGTAGCGTGTAGGGTGTAGAGTGTAGCGTGTAGGGTGTAGGGTGTAGCGCGTAGGGTGTATCGTGTAGCGTGTGGGGTGTAGCGTGTGGGGTGTAGCGTGTAGCGTGTAGTGTGTAGGGTGTAGGGTGTAGAGTGTAGCGTGTAGGGTGTAGAGTGTAGCGTGTAGCGTGTAGGGTGTAGGGTGTAGCATGTAGGATGTAGCGTGTAGGGTGTAGAGTGTAGCATGTAGCGTGTAGGGTGTAAAGTGTAGGGTGTAGCATGTAGGGTGTACAGTGTAGCGTGTAGCGTGTAGGGTGTAGAGTGTAGGGTGTAGCGTGTAGGGTGTAGGGTGTAGCGTGTAGGTTGTAGAGTGTAGCGTGTAGGGTGTAGAGTGTAACGTGTAGCGTGTAGGGTGTAGGGTGTAGCGTGTAGCGTATAGCGTGTAGCATGTAGGGTGTAGAGCGTAGCGTGTAGCGTGTAGAGTGTAGCGTGTAGATTGTAGCGTGTAGGGTGTAGCGTGTAGCGTGTAGCGTGTAGGGTGTAGGGTGTAGAGTGTAGCGTGTGGGGTGTAGGGTGTAGAGTGTAGGGTGTAGCGTGTCGGGTGTAGAGTGTAGGGTGTATCGTGTAAGGTGTAGAGTGTAGCGTGTAGAGTGTATAGTGTAGGGTGTAGCGTGTAGGGTGTAGAGTGTAGCGTGTAGCGTGTAGGGTGTAGAGTGTAGCATGTAGGGTGTAGGGTGTGGAGTGTAGTGTGTAGCGTGTAGCGTGTAGAGTGTAGGGTGTAGGGTGTAGCGTGTAGGGTGTAGAGTGTAGCATGTAGCGTGTAGCGTGTAGCGTGTAGGGTGTAGGGTGTAGAGTGTAGCGTGTAGGGTGCAGAGTGTAGCGTGTAGGGTGTAGAGTGTAGCGTGTAGGGTGTAGGGTGTAGCGTGTAGGGTGTAGAGTGTAGGGTGTAGCGTGTAGGGTGTAGAGTGTAGCGTGTAGGGTGTAGAGAGTAGCGTGTAGGGTGTAGCGTGTAGCGTGTAACGTGTAGGGTGTAGAGTGTAGGTTGTAGCGTGTAGGGTGTAGAGTGTAGCGTGTAGGGTGTAGCGTGTAGGTTGTAGAGTGTAGCGTGTAGGGTGTAGAGTGTAACGTGTAGCGTGTAGGGTATAGCGTGTAGCGCATATCGTGTAGGGTGTAGAGCGTAGCGTGTAGGGTGTAGAGTGTAGCGTGTAGGGTGTAGGGTGTAGCGTGTAGGGTGTAGAGTGTAGGGTGTAGCGTGTAGGGTGTAGAGTGTAGCGTGTAGGGTGTAGAGAGTAGCGTGTAGGGTGTAGCGTGTAGCGTGTAACGTGTAGGGTGTAGGGTGTAGCGTGTAGCGTGTAGGGTGTAGAGTGTAGCGTGTAGGGTGTAGCGTGTAGGTTGTAGAGTGTAGCGTGTAGGGTGTAGAGTGTAACGTGTAGCGTGTAGGGTGTAGGGTGTAGCGTGTAGCACATATCGTGTAGCGTGTAGGGTGTAGTGCGTAGCGTGTAGCGTGTAGAGTGTAGCGTGTAGATTGTAGGGTGTAGGGTGTAGCGTGTAGAGTGTAGCGTGTAGCGTGTAGCGTGTAGGGTGTAGGGTGTAGAGTGTAGCGTGTAGCGTGTAGGGTGTAGCGTGTAGATTGTAGGGTGTAGGGTGTAGCGTGTAGAGTGTAGCGTGTAGCGTGTAGCGTGTAGGGTGTAGGGTGTAGGGTGTAGAGTGTAGCGTGTAGCGTGTAGGGTGTAGGGTGTAGAGTGTAGGGTGTAGCGTGTAGCGTGTAGGGTGTAGCGTGTAGGGTGTAGAGTGTAGCGTGTAGGTTGTAGGGTGTAGCGTGTAGGGTGTATCGTGTAGCGTGTGGGGTGTAGCGTGTGTGGTGTAGCGTGTAGCGTGTAGTGTGTAGGGTGTAGGGTGTAGAGTGTAGCGTGTAGGGTGTAGAGTGTAGCGTGTAGCGTGTAGGGTGTAGGGTGTAGCGTGTAGGGTGTAGAGTGTAGCATGTAGCGTGTAGGGTGTAAAGTGTAGGGTGTAGCGTGTAGGGTGTACAGTGTAGGGTGTAGAGTGTAGGGTGTAGCGTGTAGGGTGTAGGGTGTAGGGTGTAGCGTGTAGGTTGTAGAGTGTAGCGTGTAGGGTGTAGAGTGTAACGTGTAGCGTGTAGGGTGTAGGGTGTAGCGTGTAGCGTATAGCGTGTAGCATGTAGGGTGTAGAGCGTAGCGTGTAGCGTGTAGAGTGTAGCGTGTAGATTGTAGCGTGTAGGGTGTAGCGTGTAGAGTGTAGCGTGTAGCGTGTAGCGTGTAGGGTGTAGGGTGTAGAGTGTAGCGTGTAGGGTGTAGGGTGTAGAGTGTAGGGTGTAGCGTGTAGGGTGTAGAGTGTAGCGTGTAGCGTGTAGGGTGTAGCGTGTAGGGTGTATCGTGTAGCGTGTGGGGTGTAGCGTGTAGCGTGTAGTGTGTAGGGTGTAGGGTGTAGAGTGTAGCGTGTAGGGTGTAGAGTGTAGCGTGTAGCGTGTAGGGTGTAGGGTGCTAGGGTGTAGCATGTAGTGTGTAGCGTGTAGGGTGTAGAGTGTAGCATGTAGCGCGTAGGGTGTAAAGTGTAGGGTGTAGCGTGTAGGGTGTAGAGTGTAGCGTGTAGGGTGTAGAGTGTAGCGTGTAGCGTGTAGGGTGTAGCGTGTAGGGTGTAGCGTGTAGCGTGTAGGGTGTAGCGTGTAGGGTGTACGGTGTAGAGTGTAGGGTGTAGAGTGTAGCGTGTAGGGTGTAGGGTTTAGAGTGTAGGGTGTAGCATGTAGGGTGTAGGGAGTAGCGTGTAGAGTGTAGCATGTAGCGTGTAGGGTGTAAAGTGTTGGGTGTAGAGTGTAGCGTGTAGCGTGTAGGGTGTAGAGTGTAGGGTGTAGCGTGTAGGGTGTAGAGTGTAGCGTGTAACGTGTAGCGTGTAGAGTGTAGGGTGTAGCATGTAGGGTGTAGAGTGTAGTGTGTAGGGTGTAGCGTGTAGGGTGTAGAGTGTAGCATGTAGCGTGTAGGGTGTAGAGTGTAGGGTGTATCATGTAGGGTGTAGAGTGTAGCGTGTATAGTGTAGGGTGTAGCGTGTAGGGTGTAGGGTGTAGAGTGTAGCGTGTAGCGTGTAGGGTGTAGAGTGTAGGGTGCAGCATGTAGCGTGTAGCGTGTAGAGTGTAGGGTGTAGCGTGTAGGGTGTAGAGTGTAGCGTGTAGCGTGTAGGGTGTAGGGTGTAGCGTGTAGGGTGTAGAGTGTATCGTGTAGGGTGTAGAGTGTAGCGTGTATAGTGTAGGGTGTAGAGTGTAGCGTGTAGGGTGTAGGGTGTAGAGTGCAGCGTGTAGCGTGTATAGTGTAGGGTGTAGCGTGTAGGGTGTAGAGTGTAGCGTGTAGGGTGTAGAGTGTAGCGTGTAGGGTGTAGAGTGTAGGGTGTAGCGTGTAGGGTGTAGAGAGTAGCGTGTAGCGTGTAGGGTGTAGCATGTAGGGTGTAGAGCGTAGCGTGTAGCGTGTAGAGTGTAGCGTGTAGATTGTAGCGTGTAGGGTGTAGCGTGTAGAGTGTAGCGTGTAGCGTGTAGGGTGTAGGGTGTAGAGTGTAGCGTGTAGCGTGTAGGGTGTAGGGTGTAGAGTGTAGGGTGTAGGGTGTATCGTGTAGCGTGTGGGGTGTAGCGTGTAGGGTGTAGGGTGTAGAGTGTAGCGTGTAGGGTGTAGAGTGTAGCGTGTAGCGTGTAGGGTGTAGGGTGCTAGGGTGTAGCATGTAGTGTGTAGCGTGTAGGGTGTAGAGTGTAGCATGTAGCGCGTAGGGTGTAAAGTGTAGGGTGTAGCGTGTAGGGTGTAGAGTGTAGCGTGTAGGGTGTAGAGTGTAGCGTGTAGCGTGTAGGGTGTAGCGTGTAGGGTGTAGCGTGTAGCGTGTAGGGTGTAGCGTGTAGGGTGTAGGGTTTAGAGTGTAGGGTGTAGCATGTAGGGTGTAGGGAGTAGCGTGTAGAGTGTAGCATGTAGCGTGTAGGGTGTAAAGTGTAGGGTGTAGCGTGTAGCGTGTAGAGTGTAGCGTGTAACGTGTAGCGTGTAGAGTGTAGGGTGTAGCATGTAGGGTGTAGAGTGTAGTGTGTAGGGTGTAGCGTGTAGGGTGTAGAGTGTAGCATGTAGCGTGTAGGGTGTAGAGTGTAGGGTGTATCATGTAGGGTGTAGAGTGTAGCGTGTATAGTGTAGGGTGTAGCGTGTAGGGTGTAGAGTGTAGCGTGTAGCGTGTAGGGTGTAGGGTGTAGCGTGTAGGGTGTATCGTGTAGCGTGTGGGGTGTAGCGTGTAGCGTGTAGGGTGTAGGGTGTAGAGTGTAGCGTGTAGGGTGTAGAGTGTAGCGTGTAGCGTGTAGGGTGTAGGGTGCTAGGGTGTAGCATGTAGTGTGTAGCGTGTAGGGTGTAGAGTGTAGCATGTAGCGCGTAGGGTGTAAAGTGTAGGGTGTAGCTTGTAGGGTGTAGAGTGTAGCGTGTAGGGTGTAGAGTGTAGCGTGTAGCGTGTAGGGTGTAGCGTGTAGGGTGTAGCGTGTAGCGTGTAGGGTGTAGCGTGTAGGGTGTACGGTGTAGAGTGTAGGGTGTAGAGTGTAGCGTGTAGGGTGTAGGGTTTAGAGTGTAGGGTGTAGCATGTAGGGTGTAGGGAGTAGCGTGTAGAGTGTAGCATGTAGCGTGTAGGGTGTAAAGTGTAGGGTGTAGAGTGTAGCGTGTAGCGTGTAGGGTGTAGAGTGTAGGGTGTAGCGTGTAGGGTGTAGAGTGTAGCGTGTAACGTGTAGCGTGTAGAGTGTAGGGTGTAGCATGTAGGGTGTAGAGTGTAGTGTGTAGGGTGTAGCGTGTAGGGTGTAGAGTGTAGCGTGTAGCGTGTAGGGTGTAGAGTGTAGGGTGTATCATGTAGGGTGTAGAGTGTAGCGTGTATAGTGTAGGGTGTAGCGTGTAGGGTGTAGGGTGTAGAGTGTAGCGTGTAGCGTGTAGGGTGTAGAGTGTAGGGTGCAGCATGTAGCGTGTAGAGTGTAGGGTGTAGCGTGTAGGGTGTAGAGTGTAGCGTGTAGCGTGTAGGGTGTAGGGTGTAGCGTGTAGGGTGTAGAGTGTATCGTGTAGGGTGTAGAGTGTAGCGTGTATAGTGTAGGGTGTAGCGTGTAGGGTGTAGAGTGTAGCATGTAGCGTGTAGGGTGTAGAGTGTAGCGTGTAGGGTGTAGGGTGTAGAGTGCAGCGTGTAGCGTGTATAGTGTAGGGTGTAGCGTGTAGGGTGTAGAGTGTAGCGTGTAGGGTGTAGAGTGTAGCGTGTAGGGTGTAGAGTGTAGGGTGTAGCGTGTAGGGTGTAGAGAGTAGCGTGTAGCGTGTAGGGTGTAGCATGTAGGGTGTAGAGCGTAGCGTGTAGCGTGTAGAGTGTAGCGTGTAGATTGTAGCGTGTAGGGTGTAGCGTGTAGAGTGTAGCGTGTAGCGTGTAGGGTGTAGGGTGTAGAGTGTAGCGTGTAGCGTGTAGGGTGTAGAGTGTAGGGTGTAGCGTGTAGGGTGTAGAGTGTAGCGTGTAGCGTGCAGGGTGTAGGGTGTAGGGTGTAGCGTGTAGGGTGTATCGTGTAGCGTGTGGGGTGTAGCGTGTAGCGTGTAGTGTGTAGGGTGTAGGGTGTAGAGTGTAGCGTGTAGGGTGTAGAGTGTAGCGTGTAGCGTGTAGGGTGTAGGGTGCTAGGGTGTAGCATGTAGTGTGTAGCGTGTAGGGTGTAGAGTGTAGCATGTAGCGCGTAGGGTGTAAAGTGTAGGGTGTAGCGTGTAGGGTGTAGAGTGTAGCGTGTAGGGTGTAGAGTGTAGCGTGTAGCGTGTAGGGTGTAGCGTGTAGGGTGTAGCGTGTAGCGTGTAGGGTGTAGCGTGTAGGGTGTACGGTGTAGAGTGTAGGGTGTAGAGTGTAGCGTGTAGGGTGTAGGGTTTAGAGTGTAGGGTGTAGCATGTAGGGTGTAGGGAGTAGCGTGTAGAGTGTAGCATGTAGCGTGTAGGGTGTAAAGTGTAGGGTGTAGCGTGTAGCGTGTAGGGTGTAGGGTGTAGCGTGTAGGGTGTAGAGTGTAGCGTGTAACGTGTAGCGTGTAGAGTGTAGGGTGTAGCATGTAGGGTGTAGAGTGTAGTGTGTAGGGTGTAGAGTGTAGCATGTAGCGTGTAGGGTGTAGAGTGTAGGGTGTATCGTGTAGGGTGTAGCGTGTAGGGTGTAGAGTGTAGCGTGTAGCGTGTAGGGTGTAGAGTGTAGAGTGTAGGGTGCAGCATGTAGCGTGTAGCGTGTAGAGTGTAGGTTGTAGCGTGTAGGGTGTAGAGTGTAGCGTGTAGCGTGTAGGGTGTAGGGTGTAGCGTGTAGGGTGTAGAGTGTATCGTGTAGGGTGTAGAGTGTAGCGTGTATAGTGTAGGGTGTAGCGTGTAGGGTGTAGAGTGTAGCATGTAGCGTGTAGGGTGTAGAGTGTAGCGTGTAGGGTGTAGTGTGCAGCGTGTAGCGTGTATAGTGTAGGGTGTAGCGTGTAGGGTGTAGAGTGTAGCGTGTAGGGTGTAGAGTGTAGCGTGTAGGGTGTAGGGTGTAGGGTGTAGAGTGTAGGGTGTAGCGTGTAGGGTGTAGAGAGTAGCGTGTAGCGTGTAGGGTTTAGGGTGCAGAGTGTAGGGTGTAGCGTGTAGGGTGTAGAGTGTAGCGTGCAGCATGTAGCGTGTAGCGTGTATAGTGTAGGGTGTAGCGTGTAGGGTGTAGAGTGTAATGTGTAGGGTGTAGGGTGTAGCATGTAGCGTGTAGTGTGCAGGGTGTAGAGTGTAGCGTGTAGCGTGTAGAGTGTAGCGTGTAGAGTGTAGGGTGTAGGGTGTAGCCTGTAGAGTGTAGCGTGTAGGGTGTAGGGTGTAGAGTGTAGCGTGTAGCGTGTAGGGTGTAGACTGTAGGGTGTAACATGTAGGGTGTAGCGTGTAGCGTGTAGGGTGTAGAGTGTAGCGTGTAGTGTGTAGGGTGTAGCGTGTAGCGTGTAGGGTGTAGCGTGTAGCGTGTAGGGTGTACGGTGTAGAGTGTAGCGTGTAGGGTGTAGAGTGTAGCGTGTAGGGTGTAGGGTGTAGAGTGTAGGGTGTAGCATGTAGGGTGTAGGGTGTAGCGTGTAGCATGTAGGGCAGGGGTCAGGAACCTTTTTGGCTAAGAGAGCCGTAAACGCCAAATATTTTGAAATATAATTCCGCGAGAGCCGTACAATATGTTTAAAGGGCCATTGACAGATCAATCGCTCCAATGTTCACTTAGTACAGCAAGGAATGCTCCTCCCTGCTGTATAAAGCCACAACTGGACTGAAACAATGTAATTAGCAGTAAAAAAATTAAATAAATAACTTACATTGTGAGCTTGCGATGCATGACATCAGTCCAGCAGTCTGGCTTCTTCTTTTTCCTGCGCATGACTGGAAGCTGGCATTCTTCCCACCTGATGTTGAGAGAATGCCAGCTTTGAGGCATTCGCAGAAGAAAGAAGCTGGAATGTTGGACATGTCACACAACGCATTGTCAGTTATGTCAATTATCTATTTTATTATTTTACAGCGAATTATTGTTTAGGTCCAGCGGTGGCTTAGTGCAGCAGAGAGGAACACTCCTTTGTGTACTAAGTGACCGCTGGAGCAATTGTATCTGTCAGTGGCCCTTTTAAAAGTGTTGGTCTTACAGAAAATGAACAAAAAAGAGAGGCTCAGACCCATAGGGAACTAAAGCATTTACTACTTAAAGTGGTACATACAAGCAGGCACACCCAGCGTAAGTTCTGGCGTCGGCACATTGGAGCGGAGCTGTGCAGCTCCATGTGTTCCTATGCGGCCGCACACTCCGCTCTGGAGTGCCGACGCCAGAACTTGGTTCCCACATGCGAGACACGGACGTGTTTCTCGCATGTGGAAACAAGCCCTAAGTGCCATTATACACAGGAGATCTGTACTTAGTATGCAGCGTCTGTGTATAGGTAATACAGTGATCACCGGTGACATACACAGGACCTCAGTATATAGTATACAGTGTATAGGTAACACACTGACTCACCTGTGACGTCTCTAAGTGAAGTCCTTCATCTTTGATCCCGCACAGACCGCCATCACTTCATCCAGCCAGGACTCGTCTCTGCAGGAAATGACACAGTTATCACGAGTTCCACTTGCAGAACACATTACTTAATTTTCCCAACTTCTACATTACACCACATGAAGAAGGCGACATAGTGTCAATCTACACAGTAATAGGACCGCCCCGCCATTTAAAACAGTATACTCAAAAAATAAAATAAATACATCCCTGCAGTAATAATATCCCTTAATTAGCCCCTGTGGTAATAATATTCGCCATCCTGGCCCCCGTGTGTCTCATTCCTGGCTCCAGCCATATGTTCTCCCATCCTGCCCTCATGAGTATCCATCCTGCCCCATATGATCTTCCCATCCTGCCCCATCTGTCTCCATTGTATCCATCCTGCCCCATGATCCTGCCCCATCTGTCTCCAATCCTGCCTCCAGTGTCTCCAGTCATGACGCCATGTCTGTCATCCTGCCCCGTGTCTCCAATCATGCCCCGTTTCTCCATTCTGCCCCTGTGTCAAGCATTCTGCCCCTGTGTCAAGCATTCTGCCCCTGTGTCCAGCTTTCTGCCCCTGTGTCCAGCTTTCTGCCCGTGTCCAGCTTTCTGCCCGTGTCCAGCGTTCTGCTCCTGTGTCCAGCGTTCTGCTCCAAAGTCCAGCGTTCTGCCCCAATGTCCAGCTTTCTGCATCAGTGTCCAGCGTTCTGCCCCAATGTCCAGCGTTCTGCCCCAGTGTCCAGCGTTCTGCCCCTGTGTCCAGCGTTCTGCCCCCGTGTCCAGCTTTCTGCCCGTGTCCAGCTTTCTGCCCGTGTCCAGATTTCTGCCCCAATGTCCAGCTTTCTGCATCAGTGTCCAGCGTTCTGCCCCAATGTCCAGCGTTCTGCCCCAGTGTCCAGCGTTCTGCCCCTATGTCCAGCGTTCTGCCCCGTGTCCAGCTTTCTGCCCGTGTCCAGCTTTCTGCCCGTGTCCAGCTTTCTGCCCCTGTGTCCAGCTTTCTGCCCCTGTTTCCAGTTTTCTGCTCCCGTGTCCAGCTTTCTGCCCCCGTGTCCAGCGTTCTGCCCCCGTGTCCAGCGTTCTGCCCCCGTGCCCAGCGTTCTGCCCCCGTGTCCAGCGTTCTGCCCCAGTGTCCAGCGTTCAGCCCCAGTGTCCAGCGTTCTGCCCCAGTGTCCAGCTTTCTGCCCCAGTGTCCAGCGTTCTGCCCCAGTGTCCAGCGTTCTGCCCCAGTGTCCAGCGTTCTGCCCCAGTGTTCAGCGTTCTGCCCCCGTGTCCAGCGTTCTGCCCCCGTGTCCAGCGTTCTGCCCCCGTGTCCAGCGTTCTGCCCCCGTGTCCAGCGTTCTGCCCCCGTGTCCAGCGTTCTGCCCCAGTGTCCAGCGTTCTGCCCCAGTGTCCAGCGTTCTGCCCCAGTGTCCAGCTTTCTGCCCCAGTGTCCAGCTTTCTGCCCCAGTGTCCAGCGTTCTGCCCCCGTGTCCAGCGTTCTGCCCCCGTGTCCAGCGTTCTGCCCCAGTGTCCAGCGTTCTGCCCCCGTGTCCAGCGTTCTGCCCCAGTGTCCAGCGTTCTGCCCCAGTGTCCAGCGTTCTGCCTCAGTGTCCAGCGTTCTGCCCCAGTGCCCAGCGTTCTGCCCCAGTGTCCAGCGTTCTGCCCCAGTGTCCAGCATTCTGCCCCAGTGTCCAGCTTTCTGCCCCCGTGTCCAGCGTTCTGCCCCAGTGTCCAGCGTTCTGCCCCAGTGTCCAGCTTTCTGCCCCAGTGTCCAGCTTTCTGCCCCCGTGTCCAGCTTTCTGCCCCCGTGTCCAGCGTTCTGCCCCCGTGTCCAGCGTTCTGCCCCCGTGTCCAGCGTTCTGCCCCAAGTGTCCAGCGTTCTTCCCCAGTGTCCAGCGTTCTGCCCCAGTGTCCAGCTTTCTGCCCCAGTGTCCAGCTTTCTGCCCCAGTGTCCAGCGTTCTGCCCCAGTGTCCAGCGTTCTGCCCCAGTGTCCAGCGTTCTGCCCCAGTGTCCAGCGTTCTGCCCCAGTGTCCAGCGTTCTGCCCCAGTGTCCAGCTTTCTGCCCCAGTGTCCAGCGTTCTGCCCCCGTGTCCAGCGTTCTTCCCCCGTGTCCAGCGTTCTGCCCCAGTGTCCAGCGTTCTGCCCCCGTGTCCAGCGTTCTGCCCCAGTGTCCTGCCTCAGTGTCCAGCGTTCTGCCCCAGTGTCCAGCGTTCTGCCCCAGTGTCCAGCGTTCTGCCCCAGTGTCCAGCTTTCTGCCCCCGTGTCCAGCGTTCTGCCCCAGTGTCCAGCGTTCTGCCCCAGTGTCCAGCGTTCTGCCCCAGTGTCCAGCTTTCTGCCCCAGTGTCCAGCTTTCTGCCCCCGTGTCCAGCGTTCTGCCCCCGTGTCCAGCGTTCTGCCCCAGTGTCCAGCGTTCTGCCCCAGTGTCCAGCGTTCTGCCCCAGTGTCCAGCTTTCTGCCCCAGTGTCCAGCTTTCTGCCCCCGTGTCCAGCGTTCTGCCCCCGTGTCCAGCGTTCTGCCCCAGTGTCCAGCTTCTGCCCCCGTGTCCAGCGTTCTGCCCCAGTGTCCAGCGTTCTGCCCCAGTGTCCAGCGTTCTGCCCCAGTGTCCAGCGTTCTGCCCCAGTGTCCAGCTTTCTGCCCCTGTGTCCAGCGTTCTGCCCCCGTGTCCAGCGTTCTGCCCCCGTGTCCAGCGTTCTGCCCCCGTGTCCAGCGTTCTGCCCTGGGCCCCCCCGATCGCCGCTCTCAATAAAAAAAAGAAAAAAACAAGTTTTACCTGACCGCGATCCTGCTCTGTCTGGTTATCGGTGGGGGCGGCCATCTTCCTGAGGCCGCGCGTGCGCAGGTGGAGCGCTCTGCTGCCTAGGGCTTCAGGAAAATGGCCGCGGGATGCCGCGCATGCGCAGATGGAGATCGCGGCGGCCATTTTTCTGAAGCCGAGATGCCAACAGGTAAATTCTGCGCCGCCGGCGACCCGCCCACCGCATTGTGCCGCCCGCCGCATTGTGCCGCCCGGGGCGGCCCGCCCCCCCTTCCTACGCCACAGGCTGTCTGCGAGCCAGATACGGCCATCAAAAGAGCCATATCTGGCTCGCGAGCCATATGTTCCCGACCCCTGATGTAGGGTGTAAAGTGTAGGGTGTAGCGTGTAGGGTGTAGAGTGTAGCGTGTAGCGTGTAGGGTGTAGTGTGTAGGGTGTAGAGTGTAGCGTGTAGCGTATAGCGTGTAGGGTGTAGAGTGTAGCATGTAGCGTGTAGCATGTTGCGTGTAGGGTGTAGAGTGTAGGGTGTAGCATGTAGGGTGTAAGGTGTAGCGTGTAGGGTGTAGAGTGTAGCGTGTAGGGTGTAGAGTGTAGAGTGTAGGGTGTAGAGTGTAGGATGTAGAGTGTAGAGTGTAGAGTGTAGGATGTAGAGTGGAGTGTAGGGTGTAGAGTGTAGAGTGTAGGGTGTAGAGTGTAGGGTGTAGGGTGTAGAGTGTAGAGTGTAGAGTGTAGGGTGTTGAGTGTAGGGTGTACAGTGTAGAGTGTACCTTGTAGGGTGTAGATTGTAGGTTGTATAGTGCAGAGTGTAGGGTATAGAGTGTAGGATGTAGAGTGTAGAGTGTAGGATGAAGGGAGTAGAGTGTAGAGTGTAGGGTGTAGCGTGTTGAGTGTAGGGTGTAGAGTGTAGAGTGTACCTTGTAGGGTGTAGATTGTTGGTTGTATAGTGTAGAGTGTAAGGTATAGAGTGTAGGATGTAGAGTGTAGAGTGTAGGATGAAGGGAGTAGAGTGTAGGATGTAGGGTGTAGGGTGTAGAGTGTAGGATGTAGGGTGTAGCGTATAGGGTGTAGAGTGTAGCGTGTAGGGTGTAGGGTGTAGCGTGTAGGGTGTAGAGTGTAGCGTGTAGGGTGTAGAGTGTAGCGTGTAGGGTGTAGAGTGTAGCGTGTAGCGTGTAGCGTGTAGATTGTAGCGTGTAGCGTGTAGCGTGTAGGGTGTAGCGTGTAGCGTGCAGAGTGTAGCGTGTAGGGTGCAGAGTGTAGCGTGTTGCGTGTAGGGTGTAGAGTGTAGCGTGTAGGGTGTAGAGTATAGCGTGTAGCGTGTAGGGTGTAGGGTGTAGAGTGTAGAGTGTAGCGTGTAGCATGTATCGTGTAGCGTGTAGCATGTAGAGTGTAGGGTGTAAGGTGTAGGGTGTAGCATGTAGAGTGTAGGGTGTAGGGTGTAGCGTGTAGAGTGTAGGGTATAGAGTGTAGCGTGTAGAGAGTAGGGTGTAGAGTGTAGAGTGTAGCGTGTAGCGTGTAGATTGTAGCGTGTAGCGTGTAGCGTGTAGGGTGTAGGGTGTAGCGGGTAGCGTGTAGCGTGTAGAGTGTAGGGTGTAGGGTGTAGCATGTAGAGTGTAGCGTGTAGGGTGTAGAGTGTAGCGTGTAGGGTGTAACGTGTAGGGTGTAGAGTGTAGCATGTAGCGTGTAGGGTGTAGGTTTTAGAGTGTAGGGTGTTGCGTGTAGCGTGTAGGGTGTACAGTGTAGAGTGTAGCGTGTAGGGTGTAGGGTGTAGGGTGTAGAATGTAGGGTGTAGCGTATAGGGTGTAGAGTGTAGCGTGTAGCGTGTAGGGTGTAGAGTGTAGGGTGTAGGGTGTAGAGTGTAGGGTGTAGCGTGTAGGGTGTAGAGTGTAGCGTGTAGGGTGTAGAGAGTAGCGTGTAGGGTGTAGAGTGTAGCGTGTAGCGTGTAGCGTGTAGTGTGTAGGGTGTACAGTGTAGCGTGTAGGGTGTAGAGTGTAGCGTGTTGCGTGTAGAGTGTAGCGTGTAGCGTCTAGGGTGTAGAGTGTAGGGTGTAGCGTGTAGGGTGTAGCGTGTAGGGTGTAGAGTGTAGGGTGTACTGTGTAGGGTGTAGAGTATAGCGTGCAGCGTGCAGGGTGTAGGGTGTAGCGTGTAGGGTGTAGCGTGTAGCATGTAGCGTGTAGAGTGTAGCGTGTAGGGTGTAGGGTGTAGCGTGTAGGGTGTAGAGTGTAGCGTGTAGGGTGTAGGATGTAGAGTGTAGGGTGTAGAGTGTAGGGTGTAGCATGTAGGGTGTATTGTGTAGCGTGTAGGGTGTAAAGTGTAGCGTGTAGCGTGTAGCATGTAGGGTGTAGGGTGTAGCGTGTAGCGTGTAGGGTGTAGCATGTAGCGTGTAGGGTGTAGGGTGTAGAGTGTAGCGTGTAAGTGTAGAGTGAGGATGTAGAGTGTTGGGTGTAGGGTGTAGAGTAGAGTGTAGAGTGTAGGGTGTAGAGTGTAGGGTGTAGAGTGCACATTTTTCCCCATTTCCCCACTGGGTCAGAACTTCTGTTAGAATGATCAGAGGTTGAAATGTTTTGCGTTTTCCTGCTCTTTCCAATGGCCTACAAGCATAAGTGAAGCAGTGAGCAGCAGTCTCTATTAGTATAGGAGAAAACAGAAAGCATTTCACAATTTTCCCCATTTCCCAATTGGGTCATAACTTCTGTTACAATGATAAGAGGTTGAAATTTTTCGCGTTTTCCTGCTCTTTCCAATGGCCTACAAGCAAAAGTGAAGCGGTGAGCAGCAGTTTCTATTAGTATAGGAGATAACGGAAAACATTTCACATTTTTCCCCATTTCCCCATTGGGTCATAACTTCTGTTACAATGATCAGAGGTTGAAATTTTTTGCGTTTTCCTGCTCTTTCCAATGGCCTACAAGCAAGGGATTAGAGTGTAGGATGTAGGGTGTAGGGTGTAGAGTGTAGGGTGTAGGGTGTAGCGTATAGGGTGTAGAGTGTAGCGTGTAGGGTGTAGGGTGTAGAGTGTAGGGTGTAGCGTGTAGGGTGTAGAGTGTAGCGTGTAGGGTGTAGAGTGTAGCGTGTAGGGTGTAGAGTGTAGCGTGTAGCGTGTAGGGTGTAGATTGTAGCGTGTAGCGTGTAGGGTGTAGGGTGTATCAGGTAGCGTGTAGAGTGTAGGGTGTAGGGTGTAGAGTGTAGCGTGTAGGGTATAGAGTGTAGCGTATAGGGTGTAGAGTGTAGCGTGTAGGGTGTAGCGTGTAGGGTGTAGGGTGTAGCGTGTAGGGTGTACAGTGTAGCGTGTAGCGTGTAGTGTGTAGATTGTAGCGTGTAGAGTGTACGGTGTAGCGGGTAGCGTGTAGAGTGTAGCGTGTAGGGTGTAGAGTGTAGCGTGTAGGGTGTAACGTGTAGGGTGTAGAGTGTAGCATGTAGCGTGTAGGGTGTAGGGTTTAGAGTGTAGGGTGTCGCGTGTAGAGTGTAGGGTGTAGGGGGTACATTGTAGAGTGCAGCGTGTAGGGTGTAGAGTGTAGCGTGTAGCGTGTAGGGTGTAGGGTGTAGAATGTAGGGTGTAGCGTATAGGGTGTAGAGTGTAGCGTGTAGGGTGTAGGGTGTAGAGTGTAGGGTGTAGCGTGTAGGGTGTAGAGTGTAGCGTGTAGGGTGTAGAGTGTAGAGTGTAGCGTGTAGCGTGAAGGGTGTAGAGTGTAGGGTGTAGTGTGTAGGGTGTAGAGTGTAGCGTGTAGAGTGTAGAGTGTAGGGTGTAGCGTGTAGGGTGTAGAGTGTAGCGTGTAGGGTGTACGGTGTAGAGTGTAGCGTGTAGCATGTAGCGTGTAGGGTGTAGGGTGTAGAGTGTAGGGTGTGGAGTGTAGGGTGTAGCATGTAGGTTGTAGGGTGTAGCGTGTAGGGTGTAGCGTGTAGGGTGTAGCGTGTAGCGTGTAGGGTGTAGCGTGTAGGGTGTAGGGTGTAGAGTGTAGCGTGTAAGGGTAGAGTGAGGATGTAGAGTGTTGGGTGTAGGGTGTAGAGTAGAGTGTAGAGTGTAGGGTGTAGAGTGTAGGGTGTAGAGTGCACATTTTTCCCCATTTGCCCACTGGGTCATAACTTCTGTTAGAATGATCAGAGGTTGAAGTGTTTTGCGTTTTCCTGCTCTTTCCAATGGCCTACAAGCATAACTGAAACAGTGAGCAGCAGTCTCTATTAGTATAGGAGATAACAGAAAACATTTCACAATTTTCCCCATTTCCCAATTGGGTCATAACTTCTGTTACAATGATAAGAGGTTGAAATTTTTTGTGTTTTCCTGCTCTTTCCAATGGCCTACAAGCAAAAGTGAAGCGGTGAGCAGCAGTTTCTATTAGTATAGGAGATAACAGAAAACATTTCACGTTTTTCCCCATTTCCCCATTGGGTCATAACTTCTGTTACAATGATCAGAGGTTGAAATTTTTTGCGTTTTCCTGCTCTTTCCAATGGCCTACAAGCAAGGGAGTAGAGTGTAGGATGTAGGGTGTAGGGTGTAGAGTGTAGGGTGTAGGGTGTAGCGTATAGGGTGTAGAGTGTAGCGTGTAGGGTGTAGGGTGTAGCGTGTAGGGTGTAGAGTGTAGCGTGTACGGTGTAGAGTGTAGCGTGTAGAGTGTACAGTGTAGCGTGTAGCGTGTAGGGTGTAGATTGTAGCATGTAGCGTGAAGGGTGTAGGGTGTAGCGGGTAGCGGGTAGCGTGTAGAGTGTAGGGTGTAGGGTGTAGCGTGTAGAGTGTAGCGTGTAGCGTGTAGTGTGTAGGGTGTAGAGTGTAGCGTGTAGGGTGTAGGGTGTAGCGTGTTGAGTGTAGCGTGTAGGGTGTAGCGTGTAGGGTGTATCGTGTAGCGTGTGGGGTGTAGCGTGTAGCGTGTAGTGTGTAGGGTGTAGGGTGTAGAGTGTAGCGTGTAGGGTGTAGAGTGTAGCGTGTAGCGTGTAGGGTGTAGGGTGTAGCATGTAGGGTGTAGCGTGTAGGGTGTAAAGTGTAGGGTGTAGCGTGTAGGGTGTAGAGTGTAGCGTGTAGGGTGTAGTGTGTAGGGTGTAGCGTGTAGGTTGTAGAGTGTAGCGTGTAGGGTGTAGAGTGTAATGTGTAGCGTGTAGGGTGTAGGGTGTAGCGTGTAGCGTATAGCGTGTAGCGTGTAGGGTGTAGAGTGTAACGTGTAGCGTGTAGGGTGTAGGGTGTAGCGTATAGCGTGTAGGGTGTAGAGCGTAGCGTGTAGAGTGTAGCGTGTAGATTGTAGCGTGTAGGGTGTAGCGTGTAGAGTGTAGCGTGTAGCCTGTAGCGTGTAGCGTGTAGCGTGTAGGGTGTAGAGTGTAGCGTGTAGCGTGTAGCGTGTAGGGTGTAGAGTGTGGGGTGTAGCGTGTAGGGTGTAGATTGTAGCGTGTAGGGTATAGGGTGTAGCGTGTAGGGTGTAGCGTGTAGCGTGTGGGGTGTAGCGTGTAGTGTGTAGCGCGTAGGGTGTAAAGTGTAGGGTGTAGCGTGTAGGGTGTAGCGTGTAGAGTGTAGGGTGTAGCATGTAGGGTGTAGAGTGTAGCGTGTAGGGTGTAGGGTGTAGAGTGTAGAGTGTAGGGTGTAGCGTGTAGGGTGTAGAGTGTAGCGTGTAGCGTGTAGGGTGTAGGGTGTAGAGTGTAGCGTGTAGCGTGTAGGTTGTAGCGTGTAGGGTGTAGAGTGTAGCGTGTAGCGTGTAGGATGTAGGGTGTAGCGTGTAGCGTGTAGAGTGTAGCGTGTAGCGTGTAGAGTGTAGGGTGTAGCGTGTAGGCTGTAGAGTGTAGGGTGTAGCGTGTAGCGTGTATAGTGCAGGGTGTAGCATGTAGGGTGTAGAGTGTAGCGTGTAGCGTGTAGGGTGTAGAGTGTAGCGTGTAGGGTGTAGGGTGTAGGGTGTGGAGTGTAGTGTGTAGGGTGTAGCGTGTAGCGTGTAGAGTGTAGGGTGTAGGGTGTAGCGTGCAGGGTGTAGAGTGTAGCATGTAGCGTGTAGCGTGTAGGGTGTAGAGTGTAGGGTGTAGCGTGTAGGGTGTAGAGTGTAGCGTGTAGGGTGTAGAGTGTAGCATGTAGGGTGTAGAATGTAACGTGTAGCGTGTAGGGTGTAGCGTGTAGCGTGTAGAGTGTAGCGTGTAGGGTGTAGGGTGTAGCGTGTAGGTTGTAGAGTGTAGGGTGTAGCGTGTAGGGTGTAGAGTGTAGGGTGTAGCGTGTAGGGTGTAGGGTGTAGCGTGTAGGTTGTAGAGTGTAGCGTGTAGGGTGTAGAGTGTAACGTGTAGCGTGTAGGGTGTAGGGTGTAGCGTGTAGCGTATAGCGTGTAGGGTGTAGAGTGTAACGTGTAGCGTGTAGGGTGTAGCGTATAGCGTGTAGCGTGTAGGGTGTAGAGCGTAGCGTGTAGCGTGTAGAGTGTAGCGTGTAGATTGTAGCGTGTAGGGTGTAGCGTGTAGAGTGTAGCGTGTAGCCTGTAGGGTGTAGAGTGTAGCGTGTAGCGTGTAGCGTGTAGGGTGTAGAGTGTAGGGTGTAGCGTGTAGGGTGTAGAGTGTAGCGTGTAAAGTATAGGGTGTAGCGTGTAGTGTGTAGCGTGTAGCGTGTGGGGTGTAGCGTGTAGCGTGTAGTGTGTAGGGTGTAGGGTGTAGAGTGTAGCGTGTAGGGTGTAGGGTGTAGCGTGTAGGGTGTAGGGTGTAGGGTGTAGCATGTAGTGTGTAGGGTGTAGAGTGTAGCATGTAGCGCGTAGGGTGTAAAGTGTAGGGTTTAGCGTGTAGGGTGTAGCGTGTAGCGTGTAGAGCGTAGGGTGTAGCGTGTAGGGTGTAGAGTGTAGCGTGTAGGGTGTAGGGTGTAGAGTGTAGAGTGTAGGGTGTAGCGTGTAGGGTGTAAAGTGTAGCGTGTAGCGTGTAGGGTGTAGGGTGTAGAGTGTAGCGTGTAGCGTGTAGGTTGTAGCGTGTAGGGTGTAGAGTGTAGCGTGTAGCGTGTAGGATGTAGCGTGTAGCGTGTAGCGTGTAGAGTGTAGGGTGTAGCGTGTAGGGTGTAGAGTGTAGCGTGTAGGGTGTAGGGTGTAGAGTGTAGAGTGTAGGGTGTATCGTGTAGGGTGTAGCGTGTATAGTGCAGGGTGTAGCGTGTAGGGTGTAGAGTGTAGCGTGTAGCGTGTAGGGTGTAGAGTGTAGGGTGTGGAGTGTAGTGTGTAGGGTGTAGCGTGTAGCGTGTAGAGTGTAGGGTGTAGGGTGTAGCGTGTAGGGTGTAGAGTGTAGCATGTAGCGTGTAGCGTGTAGGGTGTAGGGTGTAGGGTGTAGCGTGTAGGGTGTAGAGTGTAGCGTGTAGGGTGTAGAGTGCAGAGTGTAGCGTGTAGGGTGTAGAGTGTAGCGTGTAGGGTGTAGAGTGTAGCGTGTAGGGTGTAGAGTGTAGCATGTAGCGTGTAGGGTGTAGGGTGTAGAGTGTAGGGTGTAGCGTGTAGGGTGTAGGGTGTAGAGTGCAGAGTGTAGCGTGTAGGGTGTAGAGTGTAGCGTGTAGGGTGTAGAGTGTAGCGTGTAGGGTGTAGCGTGTAGGTTGTAGAGTGTAGCGTGTAGGGTGTAGCGTGTAGGGTGTAGAGTGTAGCGTATAGCGTGTAGCGTGTAGGGTGTAGAGCGTAGCGTGTAGCGTGTAGAGTGTAGCATGTAGATTGTAGCGTGTAGGGTGTATCGTGTAGCGTGTGGGGCGTAGCGTGTAGCATGTAGGGTGTAGGGTGAAGAGTGTAGCGTGTAGGGTGTAGAGTGTAGCGTGTAGCGTGTAGGGTGTAGGGTGTAGCATGTAGGGTGTAGCGTGTAGGGTGTAGAGTGTAGCATGTAGCGTGTAGCGTGTAAAGTGTAGGGTGTAGTGTGTAGGGTGTAGAGTGTAGCGTGTAGCGTGTAGGGTGTAGAGTGTAGGGTGTAGCGTGTAGGGTGTAGGGTGTATGGTGTAGCGTGTAGGTTGTAGAGTGTAGCGTGTAGGGTGTAGAGTGTAACGTGTAGCGTATAGCGTGTAGCGTGTAGGGTGTAGAGCGTAGCGTGTAGCGTGTAGAGTGTAGCATGTAGATTGTAGCGTGTAGGGTGTAGCGTGTAGAGTGTAGCGTGTAGCGTGTAGGGTGTAGGGTGTAGAGTGTAGCGTGTAGCGTGTAGGGTGTAGAGTGTAGGGTGTAGCGTGTAGGGTGTAGAGTGTAGCGTGTAGCGTGTAGGGTGTATCGTGTAGCGTGTGGGGTGTAGCGTGTAGCGTGTAGCGTGTAGTGTGTAGGGTGTAGAGTGTAGCGTGTAGGGTGTAGAGTGTAGCGTGTAGCGTGTAGGGTGTAGGGTGTAGCATGTAGTGTGTAGCGTGTAGGGTGTAGAGTGTAGCATGTAGCGCGTAGGGTGTAAAGTGTAGGGTGTAGCATGTAGGGTGTAGAGTGTAGCGTGTAGGGTGTAGAGTGTAGGGTGTAGCGTGTAGGATGTAGTGTGTAGGGTGTAGCGTGTAGCGTGTAGGGTGTACGGTGTAGCGTGTAGGGTGTAGAGTGTAGGGTGTAGCGTGTAGGTTGTAGCATGTAGGGTGTAGCGTGTAGCGTGTAGGGTGTAGCGTGTAGGGTGTAGCGTGTAGCGTGTAGGGTGTAGCGTGTACGGTGTACGGTGTAGAGTGTAGGGTGTAGAGTGTAGCGTGTAGGGTATAGGGTTTTGAGTGTAGGGTGTAGCATGTAGGGTGTAGGGAGTAGCGTGTAGAGTGTAGCATGTAGCGTGTAGGGTGTAAAGTGTAGGGTGTAGCGTGTAGGGTGTAGAGTGTAGAGTGTAGCGTGTAGCGTGTAGCGTGTAGGGTGTAGCGTGTAGGGTGTAGGGTGTAGAGTGTAGCGTGTAGGGTGTAGGGTGTAGCATGTAGTGTGTAGCGTGTAGGGTGTAGAGTGTAGCATGTAGCGCGTAGGGTGTAAAGTGTAGGGTGTAGCGTGTAGGGTGTAGAGTGTAGCATGTAGCGCGTAGGGTGTAAAGTGTAGGGTGTAGCGTGTAGGGTGTAGCGTGTAGCGTGTAGAGTGTAGGGTGTAGCGTGTAGGGTGTAGAGTGTAGCGTGTAGGGTGTAGGGTGTAGAGTGTAGAGTGTAGGGTGCAGCGTGTAGGGTGTAGAGTGTAGCGTGTAGGGTGTAGGGAGTAGAGTGTAGCGTGTAGAGTGTAGGGTGTAGCGTGTAGGGTGTAGAGTGTAGCGTGTAGGGTGTAGGGTGTAGAGTGTAGAGTGTAGGGTGTATCGTGTAGGGTGTAGAGTGTAGCGTGTAGCGTGTATAGTGCAGGGTGTAGAGTGTAGCGTGTAGCGTGTAGCGTGTAGGGTGTAGGGTGTAGGGTGTGGAGTGTAGTGTGTAGGGTGTAGCGTTTAGCGTGTAGAGTGTAGGGTGTAGCGTGTAGGGTGTAGAGTGTAGCATGTAGCGTGTAGCGTGTAGGGTGTAGGGTGTAGAGTGTAGGGTGTAGCGTGTAGGGTGTAGAGTGTAGCGTGTAGGGTGTAGGGTGTAGAGTGCAGAGTGTAGCGTGTAGGGTGTAGAGTGTAGCGTGTAAGGTGTAGCGTGTAGGGTGTAGAGTGTAGCGTGTAGGGTGCAGGGTGTAGAATGTAACGTGTAGCGTGTAGCGTGTAGGGTGTAGCGTGTAGCGTGTAGGGTGTAGAGTGTAGGGTGTAGCGTGTAGGTTGTAGAGTGTAGCGTGTAGGGTGTAGCGTGTAGGGTGTAGCGTGTAGCGTATAGCGTGTAGCGTGTAGGGTGTAGAGCGTAGCGTGTAGAGTGTAGCATGTAGATTGTAGCGTGTAGGGTGTAGCGTGTAGGGTGTATCGTGTAGCGTGTGGGGCGTAGCGTGTAGCGTGTAGTGTGTAGGGTGTAGGGTGTAGAGTGTTGCGTGTAGGGTGTAGAGTGTAGCGTGTAGCGTGTAGGGTGTAGGGTGTAGCATGTAGGGTGTAGCGTGTAGGGTGTAGAGTGTAGCATGTAGCGTGTAGGGTGTAAAGTGTAGGGTGTAGTGTGTAGGGTGTAGAGTGTAGCGTGTAGCGTGTAGGGTGTAGAGTGTAGGTTGTAGGGTGTAGGGTGTAGGGTGTAGGGTGTAGGGTGTAGGATGTAGAGTGTAGCGTGTAGGGTGTAGAGTGTAACGTGTAGCGTATAGCGTGTAGCGTGTAGGGTGTAGAGCGTAGCGTGTAGCGAGTAGAGTGTAGCATGTAGATTGTAGCGTGTAGGGTGTAGCGTGTAGAGTGTAGCTTGTAGCGTGTAGGGTGTAGGGTGTAGAGTGTAGCGTGTAGCGTGTAGGGTGTAGGGTGTAGAGTGTAGCGTGTAGCGTGTAGGGTGTATCGTGTAGCGTGTGGGGTGTAGCGTGTAGCGTGTAGTGTGTAGTGTGTAGGGTGTAGAGTGTAGCGTGTAGGGTGTAGAGTGTAGCGTGTAGCGTGTAGGGTGTAGGGTGTAGGGTGTAGCATGTAGTGTGTAGCGTGTAGGGTGTAGAGTGTAGCATGTAGCGCGTAGGGTGTAAAGTGTAGGGTGTAGCGTGTAGGGTGTAGAGTGTAGCGTGTAGGGTGTAGAGTGTAGGGTGTAGCGTGTAGGATGTAGTGTGTAGGGTGTAGCGTGTAGCGTGTAGGGTGTAGGGTGTAGAGTGTAGGGTGTAGCGTGAAGGGTGTATGGTGTAGGGTGTAGCGTGTAGGGTGTAGAGTGTAGCGTGTAGCGTGTAGGGTGTAGCGTGTAGGGTGTAGCGTGTAGGGTGTAGCGTGTACGGTGTACGGTGTAGAGTGTAGGGTGTAGAGTGTAGCGTGTAGGGTTTAGAGTGTAGGGTGTAGCATGTAGGGTGTAGGGAGTAGCTTGTAGAGTGTAGCGTGTAGGGTGTAAAGTGTAGGGTGTAGAGTGTAGCCTGTAGCGTGTAAGGTGTAGAGTGTAGGGTGTAGCGTGTAGGGTGTAGGGTGTAGAGTGTAGCGTGTAGCGTGTAGCGTGTAGGGTGTAGCATGTAGAGTGTAGAGTGTAGTGTGTAGGGTGTAGGGTGTAGAGTGTAGGGTGTAGCGTGTAGGGTGTAGAGTGTAGCGTGTATAGTGTTGGGTGTAGCGTGTAGGGTGTAGAGTGTAGCGTGTAGCGTGTAGGGTGTAGAGTGTAGCGTGTAGGGTGTAGAGTGTAGTGTGTAGCGTGTAGGGTGTAGGGTGTAGTGTGTAGGGTGTAGAGTGTATCGTGTAGGGTGTAGAGTGTAGCGTGTATAGTGTAGGGTGTAGCGTGTAGGGTGTAGAGTGTAGCATGTAGCGTGTAGGGTGTAGAGTGTAGGGTGTAGAGTGCAGCGTGTAGCGTGTATAGTGTAGGGTGTAGGGTGTAGAGTGTAGCGTGTAGGGTGTAGAGTGCAGCGTGTAGGGTGTAGGGTGTAGGGTGTAGAGTGTAGGGTGTAGCGTGTAGGGTGTAGAGAGTAGCGTGTAGAGTGTAGGGTGCAGAGTGTAGGGTGTAGCGTGTAGGGTGTAGAGTGTAGCGTGCAGCATGTAGAGTGTAGGGTGTAGCGTGTAGGGTTTAGAGTGTAGCGTGTAGCGTGTAGGGTGTAGAGTGTAATGTGTAGGGTGTAGCGTGTAGTGTGCAGGGTGTAGAGTGTAGCGTGTAGAGTGTAGCGTGTAGAGTGTAGGGTGTAGGGTGTAGCCTGTAGAGTGTAGCGTGTAGGGTGTAGGGTGTAGAGTGTAGCGTGTAGCGTGTAGGGTGTAGACTGTAGGGTGTAACATGTAGGGTGTAGGGTGTAGCGTGTAGGGTGTAGAGTGTAGCGTGTAGGGTGTAGAGTGTAGGGTTTAGGGTGTAGCATGTAGGGTGTAGGGTGTAGGGTGTAGCATGTAGCATGTAGGGTGTAGAGTGTAGCGTGTAGGGTGTAGCGTGTAGGGTGTAGAGTGTAGCGTGTAGCGTATAGCGTGTAGGGTGTAGAGTGTAGAGTGTAGCATGTAGCGTGTAGCGTGTTGCGTGTAGAGTGTAGAGTGTAGGGTGTAGCATGTAGGGTGTAAGGTGTAGCGTGTAGGGTGTAGAGTGTAGAGTGTAGAGTGTAGGGTGTACAGTGTAGAGTGCAGCGTGTAGGGTGTAGCGTGTAGGGTGTAGGGTGTAGAATGTAGGGTGTAGCGTATAGGGTGTAGAGTGTAGTGTGTAGGGTGTAGGGTGTAGAGTGTAGGGTGTCGCGTGTAGAGTGTAGGGTGTAGGGTGTACAGTGTAGAGTGCAGCGTGTAGGGTGTAGAGTGTAGCGTGTAGGGTGTAGAATGTAGGGTGTAGCGTATAGGGTGTAGAGTGTAGCGTGTAGGGTGTAGGGTGTAGAGTGTAGGGTGTAGAGTGTAGAGTGTAGTGTGTAGCGTGAAGGGTGTAGAGTGTAGGGTGTAGTGTGTAGGGTGTAGAGTGTAGTGTGTAGGGTGTAGAGTGTAGCGTGTAGAGTGTAGCGTGTAGCGTGTAGGGTGTAGCGTGTAGGGTGTATGGTGTAGGGTGTAGAGTGTAGCGTGTAGCATGTAGCGTGTAGGGTGTAGAGTGTAGCGTGTAGGGTGTAGAGTGTAGGGTGTGGAGTGTAGGGTGTAGCATGTAGGTTGTAGGGTGTAGCGTGTAGGGTGTAGAGTGTAGCGTGTAGGGTGTAGCGTGTAGCGTGTAGGGTGTAGCGTGTAGCGTGTAGGGTGTAGAGTGTAGCGTGTAAGGGTAGAGTGAGGATGTAGAGTGTTGGCTGTAGGGTGTAGAGTAGAGTGTAGAGTGTAGAGTGTAGGGTGTAGAGTGCACATTTTTCCCCATTTCCCCACTGGGTCGTAACTTCTGTTAGAATGATCAGAGGTTGAAATGTTTTGCGTTTTCCTGCTCTTTCCAATGGCCTACAAGCATAACTGAAGCAGTGAGCAGCAGTCTCTATTAGTATAGGAGATAACAGAAAACATTTCACATTTTTCCCCATTTCCCCATTGGGTCATAACTTCTGTTACAATGATCAGAGGTTGAAATTTTTTGCGTTTTCCTGCTCTTTCCAATGGCCTACAAGCAAGGGAGTAGAGTGTAGGATGTAGGGTGTAGGGTGTAGAGTGTAGGGTGTAGGGTGTAGCGTATAGGGTGTAGAGTGTAGCGTGTAGGGTGTAGGGTGTAGAGTGTAGTGTGTAGGGTGTAGAGTGTAGCGTGTACGGTGTAGAGTGTAGCGTGTAGAATGTACAGTGTAGCGTGTAGATTGTAGCATGTAGCGTGAAGGGTGTAGGGTGTAGCGGGTAGCGTGTAGAGTGTAGGGTGTAGGGTGTAGCGTGTAGAGTGTAGCGTGTAGCGTGTAGGGTGTAGGGTGTAGCGTGTAGGGTGTAGAGTGTAGCGTGTAGGGTGTAGGGTGTAGCGTGTAGGGTGTAGAGTGTAGCGTGTAGGGTGTAGAGTGTAGCGTGTAGGGTGTAGGGTGTAGGGTGTAGCATGTAGGGTGTGGCGTGTAGGGTGTAGAGTGTAGCATGTAGCGTGTAGGGTGTAAAGTGTAGGGTGTAGCGTGTAGGGTGTAGCGTGTAGCGTGTAGGGTGTAGAGTGTAGGGTGTAGCGTGTAGGGTGTAGCGTGTAGGTTGTAGAGTGTAGCGTGTAGGGTGTAGAGTGTAGCGTGTAGGGTGTAGGGTGTAGCGTGTAGCGTATAGCGTGTAGCGTGTAGGGTGTAGAGCGTAGCGTGTAGCGTGTAGATTGTAGCGTGTAGGGTGTAGCGTGTAGAGTGTAGCGTGTAGCATGTAGGGTGTAGAGTGTAGGGTGTAGCGTGTAGGGTGTAGAGTGTAGCGTGTAGGGTGTAGCGTGTAGGGTGTATCGTGTAGCGTGTAGCGTGTGGGGTGTAGCGTGTAGCGTGTAGGGTGTAGGGTGTAGAGTGTAGGGTGTAGCGTGTAGCGTGTAGGGTGTAGCATGTAGTGTGTAGCGTGTAGGGTGTAGAGTGTAGCATGTAGCGTGTAGGGTGTAAAGTGTAGCGTGTAGGGTGTAGAGTGTAGAGTGTAGCGTGTATAGTGTAGGGTGTAGAGTGTAGCGTGTAGGGTGTAGCGTGTAGGGTGTAGAGTGTAGCGTGTAGGATGTAGGGTGTAGCGTGTAGGGTGTAGCGTGTAGCGTGTAGGGTGTAGAGTGTAGGGTGTATCGTGTAGGGTGTAGAGTGTAGAGTGTAGGGTGTAGGGTGTAGCGTGTAGCGTGTAGGGTGTAGAGTGTAGCGTGTAAGGGTAGAGTGAGGATGTAGAGTGTTGGGTGTAGGGTGTAGAGTAGAGTGTAGAGTGTAGGGTGTAGAGTGCACATTTTTCCCCATTTCCCCACTGGGTCGTAACTTCTGTTAGAATGATCAGAGGTTGAAATGTTTTGCGTTTTCCTGCTCTTTCCAATGGCCTACAAGCATAACTGAAGCAGTGAGCAGCAGTCTCTATTAGTATAGGAGATAACAGAAAACATTTCACAATTTTCCCCATTTCCCAATTGGGTCATAAATTCTGTTACAATGATAAGAGGTTGAAATTTTTTGCGTTTTCCTGCTCTTTCCAATGGCCTACAAGCAAAAGTGAAGCGGTGAGCAGCAGTTTCTATTAGTATAGGAGATAACAGAAAACATTTCACATTTTTCCCCATTTCCCCATTGGGTCATAACTTCTGTTACAATGATCAGAGGTTGAAATTTTTTGCGTTTTCCTGCTCTTTCCAATGGCCTACAAGCAAGGGAGTAGAGTGTAGGATGTAGGGTGTAGGGTGTATAGAGTGTAGGGTGTAGGGTGTAGCGTATAGGGTGTAGAGTGTAGCGTGTAGGGTGTAGGGTGTAGAGTGTAGCGTGTAGGGTGTAGAGTGTAGCGTGTAGGGTGTAGAGTGTAGCGTGTACGGTGTAGAGTGTAGCGTGTAGAATGTACAGTGTAGCGTGTAGATTGTAGCATGTAGCGTGAAGGGTGTAGGGTGTAGCGTGTAGCGGGTAGCGTGTAGAGTGTAGGGTGTAGGGTGTAGCGTGTAGAGTGTAGCGTGTAGAGTGTAGCGTGTAGGGTGTAGCGTGTAGCGTGTAGCGTGTAGGGTGTAGGGTGTAGGGTGTAGCGTGTAGGGTGTAGAGTGTAGGGTGTAGAGTGTAGGGTGTAGGGTGTAGCGTGTAGGGTGTAGGGTGTAGGGTGTAGGGTGTAGCGTGTAGCGTATAGCGTGTAGCGTGTAGGGTGTAGAGTGTAGCGTGTAGGGTGTAGCGTGTAGAGTGTAGGGTGTAGCATGTAGGGTGTAGAGTGTAGGGTGTAGAGTGTAGCATGTAGCGTGTAGGGTGTAAAGTGTAGGGTGTAGCGTGTAGGGTGTAGCGTGTAGCGTGTAGGGTGTAGGGTGTAGCGTGTAGGTTGTAGAGTGTAGCGTGTAGGGTGTAGAGTGTAACGTGTAGCGTGTAGGGTGTAGGGTGTAGCGTGTAGCGTATAGCGTGTAGCGTGTAGGGTGTAGAGTGTAGCGTGTAGATTGTAGCGTGTAGGGTGTAGCGTGTAGAGTGTAGGGTGTAGCATGTAGGGTGTAGAGTGTAGGGTGTAGCGTGTAGGGTGTAGAGTGTAGCGTGTAGGGTGTAGCGTGTAGGGTGTAGCGTGTAGCGTGTGGGGTGTAGCGTGTAGCGTGTAGGGTGTAGGGTGTAGAGTGTAGGGTGTAGCGTGTAGGGTGTAGCATGTAGTGTGTAGCGTGTAGGGTGTAGAGTGTAGCATGTAGCGTGTAGGGTGTAAAGTGTAGCGTGTAGGGTGTAGAGTGTAGAGTGTAGCGTGTATAGTGTAGGGTGTAGCGTGTAGGGTGTAGAGTGTAGCGTGTAGGGTGTAGGGTGTAGCATGTAGCGTGTAGGGTGTAGAGTGTAGCGTGTAAGATGTAGGGTGTAGCGTGTAGCGTGTAGCGTGTAGGGTGTAGAGTGTAGGGTGTATCGTGTAGGGTGTAGAGTGTAGAGTGTAGGGTGTATCGTGTAGGGTGTAGAGTGTAGAGTGTAGGGTGTATCGTGTAGGGTGTAGAGTGTAGCGTGTAGCCTGTAGGGTGTAGAGTGTAGCGTAAAGTGTAGGGTGTGGAGTGTAGGGTGTAGTGTGTAGTGTGTAGGGTGTAGGGTGTAGCGTGTAGGGTGTAGAGTGTAGCATGTAGCGTGTAGCGTGTATGGTGTAGGGTGTAGAGTGTAGGGTGTAGCGTGTAGGGTGTAGAATGTAGCGTGTAAGGTGTAGAGTGTAACGTGTAGCGTGTAGGGTGTAGAGTGTAGGTTGTAGAGTGTAGCGTGTAGGGTGTAGAGTGTAACGTGTAGCGTGTAGGGTGTAGAGCGTAGCGTGTAGCGTGTAGATTGTAGGGTGTAGCGTGTAGCGTGTAGCGTGTAGGGTGTAGAGTGTAGCGTGTAGGGTGTAGGGTGTAGGGTGTAGGGTGTAGAGTGTAGGGTGTAGCGTGTAGGGTGTAGGGTGTAGAGTGTAGCGTGTAGGGTGTAGCGTGTGGGGTGTATCGTGTAGCGTGTGGGGTGTAGCGTGTAGCGTGTAGTGTGTAGTGTGTAGGGTGTAGAGTGTAGCATGTAGGGTGTAGAGTGTAGCGTGTAGCGTGCAGGGTGCAGGGTGTAGGGTGTAGCATGTAGGGTGTAGCGTGTAGGGTGTAGAGTGTAGAGTGTAGAGTGTAGCATGTAGAGTGTAGCGTGTAGCGTGTAGGGTGTAGAGTGTAGGGTGTAGGGTGTAGGGTGTAGCGTGTAGGTTGTAGAGTGTAGCGTGTAGGGTGTAGAGTGTAACGTGTAGCGTGTAGGGTGTAGCGTGTAGCGTGTAGGGTGTAGAGCGTAGCGTGTAGCGTGTAGCGTGTAGCGTGTAGGGTGTAGCGTGTAGAGTGTAGCGTGTAGGGTGTAGGGTGTAGAGTGTAGCGTGTAGCGTGTAGGGTGTAGGGTGTATCGTGTAGCGTGTGGGGTGTAGAGTGTAGCGTGTAGGGTGTAGAGTGTAGCGTGTAGGGTGTAGAGTGTAGCGTGTAGGGTGTAGGGTGTAGAGTGTAGCATGTAGCGCGTAGGGTGTAAAGTGTAGGGTGTAGCGTGTAGAGTGTAGCGTGTAGAGTGTAGAGTGTAGGGTGTAGCGTGTAGGATGTAGCGTGTAGGGTGTAGCATGTAGGGTGTAGCGTGTAGGGTGTAGCGTGTAGCGTGTAGGGTGTACGGTGTAGGGTGTAGGGTGTAGCGTGTAGGGTGTAGCGTGTAGGGTGTAGCGTGTAGGGTGTAGAGTGTAGGGTGTAGAGTGTAGAGTGTAGCGTGTAGGGTTTAGAGTGTAGGGTGTAGCATGTAGGGTGTAGGGAGTAGCGTGTAGAGTGTAGCCTGTGGCGTGTAGGGTGTAAAGTGTAGGGTGTAGCGTGTAGGGTGTAGAGTGTAGCGTGTAGCGTGTAGGATGTAGAGTGTAGGGTGTAGCGTGTAGGGTGTAGCGTGTAGGGTGTAGAGTGTAGCGTGTAGGGTGTAGCATGTAGGGTGTAGAGTGTAGTGTGTAGGGTGTAGGGTGTAGGGTGTAGAGTGTAGCGTGTAGGGTGTAGAGTGTAGGGTGTATCATGTAGGGTGTAGGGTGTAGCGTGCAGGGTGTAGGGTGTAGCGTGTAGCCTGCACCCTACACTCTACACGCTACACGATACACGCTACACTACACCCTACACGCTACTCTACACTCTACACTCTACACCCTACATCCTACACGCTACACTCTCACCCTACATTTCACATTTTTCCCCATTTCCCTGTTGGGTCATAACTTCTGTCAGAATGATCAGAGGTTGAATTTTTTTGCGTTTTCCTGCTCTTTCCAATGACCTACAAGCAAGGGAGTAGAGTGTAGGATGTAGGGTGTAGGGTGTAGCGTATAGGGTGTAGAGTGTAGCGTGTAGGGTGTAGAGTGTAGCGTGTAGGGTGTAGAGTGTAGCGTGTAGGGTGTAGCGTGTAGCGTGTAGGGTGTAGATTGTAGCGTGTAGGGTGTAGGGTGTAGCGGGTAGCGTGTAGAGTGTAGGGTGTAGAGTGTAGGGTGTAGAGTGTAGCATGTAGCGTGTAGGGTTTAGAGTGTAGGGTGTCGTGTGTAGGGTGTACAGTGTAGAGTGTAGCGTGTAGGGTGTAGGGTGTAGATTGTAGGGTGTAGCGTATAGGGTGTAGAGTGTAGCGTGTAGGGTGTAGGGTGTAGGGTGTAGAGTGTAGGGTGTAGAGAGTAGCGTGTAGAGTGTAGCGTGTAGGGTGTAGAGTGTAGGGTGTAGAGTGTAGCGTATAGGGTGTAGAGTGTAGCGTGTAGGGTGTAGGGTGTAGAGTGTAGCGTGTAGGGTGTAGAGTGTAGCGTGTAGGGTGTAGCGTGTAGCGTGTAGGGTGTAGATTGTAGCGTGTAGGGTGTAGCGGGTAGCGTGTAGAGTGTAGGGTGTAGAGTGTAGCATGTAGCGTGTAGGGTTTAGAGTGTAGGGTGTCGTGTGTAGGGTGTACAGTGTAGAGTGTAGCGTGTAGGGTGTAGATTGTAGGGTGTAGCGTATAGGGTGTAGAGTGTAGCGTGTAGGGTGTAGGGTGTAGGGTGTAGGGTGTAGAGTGTAGGGTGTAGAGAGTAGCGTGTAGAGTGTAGCGTGTAGCGTGTAGGGTGTAGAGTGTAGGGTGTAGAGTGTAGCGTGCAGGGTGTAGAGTGTAGCGTGTAGGGTGTAGAGTGTAGAGTGTAGGGTGTAGAGTGTAGCGTGTAGAGTTTAGAGTGTAGCGTGTAGGGTGTAGAGTGTAGGGTGTAGGGTGTAGGGTGTAGAGTGTATGGTGTACTGTGTAGGGTGTAGAGTATAGCGTGTAGCGTGTAGGGTGTAGGGTGTAGCGTGTAGCATGTAGCGTGTAGCGTGTAGAGTGTAGCGTGTAGGGTGTAGTGTGTAGCGTGTAGGGTGTAGGGTGTAGCGTGTAGGGTGTAGCGTGTAGGGTGTAGAGTGTAGCGTGTAAGGGTAGAGTGAGGATGTAGAGTGTTGGGTGTAGGGTGTAGAGTAGAGTGTAGAGTGTAGGGTGTAGAGTGTAGGGTGTAGAGTGCACATTTTTCCCCATTTCCCCACTGGGTCATAACTTCTGTTACAATGATCAGAGGTTGAAATTTTTTGCGTTTTCCTGCTCTTTCCAATGGTCTACAAGCAAGGGAGTAGAGTGTAGCGTGTAGGGTGTAGGGTGTAGAGTGTAGCGTGTAGGGTGTAGAGTGTAGCGTGTAGGGTGTAACGTGTAGAGTGTAGCATGTAGCGTGTAGGGTGTAGGGTTTAGAGTGTAGGGTGTCGCGTGTAGAGTGTACGGTGTAGGGTGTACAGTGTAGAGTGCAGCGTGTAGGGTGTAGAGTGTAGCGTGTAGCGTGTTGGGTGTAGGGTGTAGGGTGTAGAGTGTAGCGTGTAGGGTGTAGAGTGTAGTGTGTAGCATGAAGGGTGTAGAGTGTAGGGTGTAGTGTGTAGGGTGAAGAGTGTAGCGTGTAGGGTGTAGAGTGTAGCGTGTAGCATGTAGCGTGTAGGGTGTAGAGTGTAGCGTGTAGGGTGTAGAGTGTAGGGTGTGGAGTGTAGCATGTAGGGTGTAGAGTGTAGCATGTAGGGTGTAGAGTGTAGCATGTAGGGTGTAGAGTGTAGCATGTAGCGTGTAGGGTGTAGGGTGTAAAGTGTAGGGTGTATCATGTAGGGTGTAGGGTGTAGCGTGTAGGGTGTAGGGTGTAGCGTGTAGCCTACACCCTACACTCTACACGCTACACGCTACACTACACCCTACACGCTACTCTACACTCTACACCCTACACCCTACACCCTACATGCTACACTCTCACCCTACATTTCACATTTTTCCCCATTTCCCTATTGGGTCATAACTTCTGTCAGAATGATCAGAGGTTGAATTTTTTTGCGTTTTCCTGCTCTTTCCAATGGCCTACAAGCAAAAGTTAAGCGGTGAGCAGCAGTCTCTATTAGTATAAGAGATAACGGAAAACATTTCACAATTTTCCCCATTTCCCCATTGGGTCATAACTTCTGTTACAATGATCAGAGGTTGAAATTTTTTGCGTTTTCCTGCTCTTTCCAATGGCCTACAAGCAAAAGTGCAGCGGTGAGCAGCAGTTTCTATTAGTATAGGAGATAACGGAAAACATTTCACAATTTTCCCAATTTCCCCATTGGGTCATAACTTCTGTTACAATTATCAGAGGTTGAAATTTTTTGCGTTTTCCTGCTCTTTCCAATGGCCTACAAGCATATATGAAGCGGTGAGTCTCTATTAGTATTGGAGATAACAGAAAACATTTCACATTTTTCCCCATTTCCCCATTGGGTCCTATACTAATAGAAACTGCTGCTCACCGCTTCGCTTGTAGACCATTGGAAAGAGCAGGAAAACGCAAAAAAAATTCAACCTCTGATCATTGCAACAGAAGTTATGACCCAATGGGGAAATGGAGAAAATTGTGAAATGTTTTCCGTTACCTCCTATACTAATAGAGACTGTTGCTCACCGCTTCATATATGCTTGTAGGCCATTGGAAAGAGCAGGAAAACGCAAAAAATGTCAACCTCTGACCATTGTAACAGAAGTTATGTCCCAATGAGGAAATGGGGAAAATTGTGAAATGTTTTCCGTTATCTCCTATACTAATAGAGACTGCTGCTCACCGCTTCATATATGCTTGTAGGCCATTGGAAAGAGCAGGAAAACGCAAAAAATTTCAACCTCTGATCATTCTAACACAAGTTGTGACCCAATGGGGAAATGTGGAAAAATGTGAAATGTTTTCCGTTATCTCCTATACTAATAGAAACTGCTGCTCACCGCTTCACCTTTGCTTGTAGGCCATTGGAAAGAGCAGGAAAACGCAAAAAATTTCAACCTCTTATCATTGTAACAGAAGTTATGACCCAATGGGGAAATGGGGAAAATTGTGAAATGTTTTCCGTTATCTCTTATACTAATATAGACTGCTGCTCACCGCTTCATATATGCTTGTAGGCCATTGGAAAGAGCAGGAAAACGCAAAAAATTTTGACCTCTGATCATTGTAACAGAAGTTATGGACCCAATGGGGAAATGGGGAAAAATGTGAAATGTTTTCCGTTATCTCCTATACTAATAGAAACTGCTGTGTTATGACCCCAATGGCGAGGGTCTCAGAGATATCAGCACGTCTGCGAAGTACAAACATCCAGCTCATAGGGCAGTGGTAACTGGGTTGACCATATATCTACTCCTAACGCCAACACTAGAAGTAGCCAGGGAACATGCCTACGTTGGTCGCTAGATGTCTCGCGCCAGCCGGAGAGCTAACTACCCCTAGAAGAGGAAATCAAAGACCTCTCTTGCCTCCAGAGAAAAGACCCCAAAAGTTGGATACAAGCCCCCCACAAATAATAACGGTGAGGTAAGAGGAAATGACAAACACAGAGATGAACTAGATTTAGCAAAGAGAGGCCCACTTTCTAATAGCAGAATGTAGTAAGATAACTTATATGGTCAACAAAAACCCTATCAAAAATCCACGCTGGAGATTCAAGAACCCCCGAACCGTCTAACGGCCCGGGGGGAGAACACCAGCCACCCTAGAGCTTCCAGCAAGGTCAGGATACAGATTATATACAAGCTGGACAAAAAATGCAAACAAAAACGAATAGCAAAAAGCAAGAAAGCAGACTTAGCTTAATCAAGCAGGAACCAGGATCAGTAGACAAGAGCACTACAGGTTAGCTCTGATATCAACGTTGCCAGGCATTGAACTGAAGGTCCAGGGAGCTTATATAGCAACACCCCTGACCTAACGACCCAGGTGAGCATACAAGGGATGACAGACATACCCAGAGTAAAATCACTAGTAGCCACTAGAGGGAGCCAAAAGGTAAATTCACAACAGTACCCCCCCTTAGTGAGGGGTCACCGAACCCTCACCAAGACCACCAGGGCGATCAGGATGAGCGGCGTGAAAGGCACGAACTAAATCGGCCGCATGCACATCAGAGGCGACCACCCAGGAATTATCCTCCTGACCATAGCCCTTCCACTTGACCCGGTACTGAAGCCTCCGCCTGGAGAGACGAGAATCTAAGATCTTCTCCACCACGTACTCCAACTCGCCCTCAACCAACACCGGAGCAGGAGGCTCAGCAGAAGGAACCACAGGCACAATGTACCGCCGCAACAAGGACCTATGAAATACGTTGTGAATGGCAAACGACACCGGAAGATCCAGGCGAAAGGATACAGGATTAAGGATCTCCAATATCTTGTAAGGACCAATGAATCGAGGCTTAAATTTGGGAGAGGAGACCTTCATAGGAACAAATCGAGAAGACAGCCATACCAAATCCCCAACACGAAGTCGGGGACCCACACCGCGGCGGCGGTTAGCAAAACGCTGAGCCTTCTCCTGTGACAACTTCAAGTTGTCCACCACATGATTCCAGATCCGCTGCAACCTATCCACCACAGAATCCACTCCAGGACAGTCAGAAGGCTCCACATGTCCCGAGGAAAAACGAGGATGGAAACCGGAGTTGCAGAAAAATGGCGAAACCAAGGTGGCAGAACTAGCCCGATTATTAAGGGCAAATTCAGCCAACGGCAAGAAGGTCACCCAATCATCCTGATCAGAAGAGACAAAACACCTCAAATACGCCTCCAGAGTCTGATTAGTTCGTTCCGTTTGTCCGTTAGTCTGTGGATGAAAAGCGGACGAAAACGACAAATCAATGCCCATCCTACCACAAAAGGATCGCCAGAACCTGGAAACAAACTGGGATCCTCTGTCCGACACAATATTCTCAGGAATGCCGTGCAAACGAACCACGTTCTGGAAGAACACAGGAACCAGATCAGAAGAGGAAGGCAGCTTAGGCAAAGGAACCAGATGGACCATCTTGGAGAAACGATCACATATCACCCAGATGACAGACATGCCCTTAGACACCGGAAGATCCGAAATGAAATCCATAGAGATGTGTGTCCAAGGTCTCTTCGGGACAGGCAAGGGCAAGAGCAACCCGCTGGCACGAGAACAGCAAGGCTTAGCTCGAGCACAAGTACCACAGGACTGCACAAATGACCGCACATCCCTTGACAAGGAAGGCCACCAAAAGGACCTGGCCACCAGATCTCTGGTGCCAAAAATTCCCGGGTGCCCTGCCAACACTGAGGAATGAACCTCGGAAATGACTCTGCTGGTCCATTTAGCAGGCACAAACAATCTGTCAGGTGGACAAGAGTCAGGCCTACCAGCCTGAAATCTCTGCAACACACGTCGCAGATCTGGAGAAATAGCTGACAAGATAACTCCTTCCTTAAGAATACCCTCAGGTTCAGCGACTCCAGGAGCATCAGGCACAAAGCTCCTAGACAGAGCATCGGCCTTCACATTATTAGAACCTGGTAAATACGAGACCACAAAGTCAAAACGGGAGAAAAACAATGACCAGCGGGCCTGTCTTGGATTCAGGCGTTTAGCAGACTCGAGATACATCAGATTTTTGTGATCAGTCAAGACCACCACACGATGCTTAGCACCCTCGAGCCAATGACGCCACTCCTCAAATGCCCACTTCATGGCCAACAACTCCCGATTGCGCACATCATAATTTCGCTCTGCCGGCGAAAACTTCCTAGAGAAAAAGGCACAAGGTCTCATAGTAGAACAACCAGGACCTCTCTGCGACAAAACGGCCCCTGCCCCAATCTCCGAAGCATCCACCTCAACCTGAAAGGGAAGTGAGATGTCAGGCTAGCACAAAATAGGCGCTGAAGTAAACCGGCGTTTCAACTCCTGGAAAGCCTCCACGGCAGCAGGAGCCCAGTTAGCCACATCAGAGCCTTTCTTGGTCATATCCGTCAACGGTTTAACAACGCTAGAAAAATTAGCGATAAAACGACGGTAGAAGTTAGCAAAACCCAAGAACTTCTGAAGACTCTTAACTGACGAGGGTTGAGTCCAATCATGAATAGCTCGGACCTTGACTGGGTCCATCTCCACAGCAGAAGGGGAAAAAATGAACCCTAAAAAGGGAACCTTCTGTACACCAAAGAGACACTTTGAGCCTTTAACAAACAAAGAATTTTCACGCAAAATCTTGAAAACCATCCTGACCTGCTCCACATGCGAGTCCCAATCATCAGAAAAAACGAGAATATCATCCAGATAAACGATCAAAAATTTATCCAGATACTTCCGGAAAATGTCATGCATAAAGGACTGAAAAACTGAAGGTGCATTAGAGAGCCCAAATGGCATCACCAAGTACTCAAAATGACCTTCGGGCGTATTGAATGCGGTTTTCCATTCATCTCCTTGCTTAATGCGCACAAGGTTGTACGCACCACGAAGGTCTATCTTGGTGAACCACTTGGCACCTTTAATCCGGGCAAACAAGTCTGACAACAGCGGCAAAGGATACTGAAATTTGACAGTGATCTTATTTAAAAGCCGATAGTCAATACAAGGCCTCAAAGATCCGTCCTTTTTGGCCACAAAAAAGAATCCCGCACCAAGAGGGGAAGAAGAAGGACGGATATGCCCCTTCTCCAGAGACTCCTTGATATATGAACGCATCGCGGTATGTTCAGGTACCGACAGATTAAACAGTCTTCCCTTAGGAAACTTACTGCCTGGAATCAAATCTATTGCACAGTCACATTCCCTATGAGGAGGCAATGCACTTGACCTAGACTCGCTGAAGACATCCTGATAATCAGACAAATACGCCAGAACCTCCGAAGGCGTAGAAGTAGCAATAGACACGGGCAGGGAATCTCCATGAATTCCATGACAGCCCCAACTTGACACTGACATTGCCTTCCAGTCCAAGACTGGATTATGGGTCTGTAACCATGGCAAACCCAAAACAACCAAATCATGCATCTTATGCAGAACAAGAAAACGTATCACCTCCCGATGTTCAGGAGTCATGCACATGGTAACCCGTGTCCAAAACTGCGGTTTATTTTCTGCCAATGGCGTAGCATCAATACCCCTAAGAGGGATAGGATTTTCTAATGGCTCAAGAACAAAACCGCAGCGCTTGGCAAATGACAGATCCATAAGACTCAGGGCAGCACCTGAATCCACAAACGCCATGACAGGATACGATGACAGTGAGCAAATCAAAGTTACAGATAGAATAAACTTAGGTTGCAAATTACCAATGGCGACAGGACTAACAACCTTAGTAAGATGCATAGAGCATGCTGAAATAACATGTGTAGAATCACCACAGTAGTAACACAAGCCATTCTGGCGTCTATGAATTTTCCGCTCATTTCTAGTCAAGATAATATCACATTGCATTAAATCAGGTGCCTGTTCAGATAACACCATGAGGGAATTTGCGGTTTTGCGCTCCCGCAACCGCCGGTCAATTTGAATTGCCAGGGCCATGGAATCATTCAGACCTGTGGGAATGGGAAAACCCACCATCACATTCTTAATGGCTTCAGAAAGGCCATTTCTAAAATTTGCAGCCAATGCACACTCGTTCCACTGGGTCAGCACGGACCATTTCCGAAATTTTTGGCAATACACTTCAGCCTCGTCCTGGCCCTGAGACATAGCCAGCAAGGCTTTTTCTGCCTGAATCTCAAGATTGGGTTCCTCATAAAGCAAACCGAGCGCCAGAAAAAACGCATCAATATCAGCCAATGCCGGATCTCCTGGCGCCAGCGAGAAAGCCCAATCCTGAGGGTCGCCCCGTAAAAAAGAAATAACAATTTTCACTTGCTGAGCGGAGTCTCCAGAGGAACAGGGTCTCAGGGACAAAAACAATTTACAATTATTCCTGAAATTTCTAAACTTAAATCGGTCTCCGGAAAACAGTTCAGGAATCGGTATCTTAGGTTCTGACATAGGATTTCTGGTAACATAATCTTGTATGCCCTGCACACGAGCAGCAAGCTGGTCCACACTTGTAATCAAGGTCTGGACATTTATGTCTGCAGCAATCACAAGCCACTCAGAGGTAAAGGGGAAAAGAAAAAAAAATGAGAGAGAGAAAAAAAAACTCAGAACTTTCTTTCTTATAATCCCGCTTCTGCAATGCATTTAACATTTAATACGGGCCTGGCAAACTGTTATGACCCCAATGGCGAGGGTCTCAGAGATATCAGCACGTCTGCGAAGTACAAAAATCCAGCTCATAGGGCAGTGGTAACTGGGTTGACCATATATCTACTCCTAACGCCAACACTAGAAGTAGCCGGGGAACATGCCTACGTTGGTCGCTAGATGTCTCGCGCCAGCCGGAGAGCTAACTACCCCTAGAAGAGGAAATCAAAGACCTCTCTTGCCTCCAGAGAAAAGACCCCAAAAGTTGGATACAAGCCCCCCACAAATAATAACGGTGAGGTAAGAGGAAATGACAAACACAGAGATGAACTAGATTTAGCAAAGAGAGGCCCACTTTCTAATAGCAGAATGTAGTAAGATAACTTATATGGTCAACAAAAACCCTATCAAAAATCCACGCTGGAGATTCAAGAACCCCCGAACCGTCTAACGGCCCGGGGGGAGAACACCAGCCACCCTAGAGCTTCCAGCAAGGTCAGGATACAGATTATATACAAGCTGGACAAAAAATGCAAACAAAAACGAATAGCAAAAAGCAAGAAAGCAGACTTAGCTTAATCAAGCAGGAACCAGGATCAGTAGACAAGAGCACTACAGGTTAGCTCTGATATCAATGTTGCCAGGCATTGAACTGAAGGTCCAGGGAGCTTATATAGCAACACCCCTGACCTAACGACCCAGGTGAGCATACAAGGGATGACAGACATACCCAGAGTAAAATCACTAGTAGCCACTAGAGGGAGCCAAAAGGTAAATTCACAACAGTACCCCCCCTTAGTGAGGGGTCACCGAACCCTCACCAAGACCACCAGGGCGATCAGGATGAGCGGCGTGAAAGGCACGAACTAAATCGGCCGCATGCACATCAGAGGCGACCACCCAGGAATTATCCTCCTGACCATAGCCCTTCCACTTGACCAGGTACTGAAGCCTCCGCCTGGAGAGACGAGAATCTAAGATCTTCTCCACCACGTACTCCAACTCGCCCTCAACCAACACCGGAGCAGGAGGCTCAGCAGAAGGAACCACAGGCACAATGTACCGCCGCAACAAGGACCTATGAAATACGTTGTGAATGGCAAACGACACCGGAAGATCCAGGCGAAAGGATACAGGATTAAGGATCTCCAATATCTTGTAAGGACCAATGAATCGAGGCTTAAATTTGGGAGAGGAGACCTTCATAGGAACAAATCGAGAAGACAGCCATACCAAATCCCCAACACGAAGTCGGGGACCCACACCGCGGCGGCGGTTAGCAAAACGCTGAGCCTTCTCCTGTGACAACTTCAAGTTGTCCACCACATGATTCCAGATCCGCTGCAACCTATCCACCACAGAATCCACTCCAGGACAGTCAGAAGGCTCCACATGTCCCGAGGAAAAACGAGGATGGAAACCGGAGTTGCAGAAAAATGGCGAAACCAAGGTGGCAGAACTAGCCCGATTATTAAGGGCAAATTCAGCCAACGGCAAGAAGGTCACCCAATCATCCTGATCAGAAGAGACAAAACACCTCAAATACGCCTCCAGAGTCTGATTAGTTCGTTCCGTTTGTCCGTTAGTCTGTGGATGAAAAGCGGACGAAAACGACAAATCAATGCCCATCCTACCACAAAAGGATCGCCAGAACCTGGAAACAAACTGGGATCCTCTGTCCGACACAATATTCTCAGGAATGCCGTGCAAACGAACCACGTTCTGGAAGAACACAGGAACCAGATCAGAAGAGGAAGGCAGCTTAGGCAAAGGAACCAGATGGACCATCTTGGAGAAACGATCACATATCACCCAGATGACAGACATGCCCTTAGACACCGGAAGATCCGAAATGAAATCCATAGAGATGTGTGTCCAAGGTCTCTTCGGGACAGGCAAGGGCAAGAGCAACCCGCTGGCACGAGAACAGCAAGGCTTAGCTCGAGCACAAGTACCACAGGACTGCACAAATGACCGCACATCCCTTGACAAGGAAGGCCACCAAAAGGACCTGGCCACCAGATCTCTGGTGCCAAAAATTCCCGGGTGCCCTGCCAACACTGAGGAATGAACCTCGGAAATGACTCTGCTGGTCCATTTAGCAGGCACAAACAATCTGTCAGGTGGACAAGAGTCAGGCCTACCAGCCTGAAATCTCTGCAACACACGTCGCAGATCTGGAGAAATAGCTGACAAGATAACTCCTTCCTTAAGAATACCCTCAGGTTCAGCGACTCCAGGAGCATCAGGCACAAAGCTCCTAGACAGAGCATCGGCCTTCACATTATTAGAACCTGGTAAATACGAGACCACAAAGTCAAAACGGGAGAAAAACAATGACCAGCGGGCCTGTCTTGGATTCAGGCGTTTAGCAGACTCGAGATACATCAGATTTTTGTGATCAGTCAAGACCACCACACGATGCTTAGCACCCTCGAGCCAATGACGCCACTCCTCAAATGCCCACTTCATGGCCAACAACTCCCGATTGCCCACATCATAATTTCGCTCTGCCGGCGAAAACTTCCTAGAGAAAAAGGCACAAGGTCTCATAGTAGAACAACCAGGACCTCTCTGCGACAAAACGGCCCCTGCCCCAATCTCCGAAGCATCCACCTCAACCTGAAAGGGAAGTGAGATGTCAGGCTAGCACAAAATAGGCGCCGAAGTAAACCGGCGTTTCAACTCCTGGAAAGCCTCCACGGCAGCAGGAGCCCAGTTAGCCACATCAGAGCCTTTCTTGGTCATATCCGTCAACGGTTTAACAACGCTAGAAAAATTAGCGATAAAACGACGGTAGAAGTTAGCAAAACCCAAGAACTTCTGAAGACTCTTAACTGACGAGGGTTGAGTCCAATCATGAATAGCTCGGACCTTGACTGGGTCCATCTCCACAGCAGAAGGGGAAAAAATGAACCCTAAAAAGGGAACCTTCTGTACACCAAAGAGACACTTTGAGCCTTTAACAAACAAAGAATTTTCACGCAAAATCTTGAAAACCATCCTGACCTGCTCCACATGCGAGTCCCAATCATCAGAAAAAACGAGAATATCATCCAGATAAACGATCAAAAATTTATCCAGATACTTCCGGAAAATGTCATGCATAAAAGGACTGAAAAACTGAAGGTGCATTAGAGAGCCCAAATGGCATCACCAAGTACTCAAAATGACCTTCGGGCGTATTGAATGCGGTTTTCCATTCATCTCCTTGCTTAATGCGCACAAGGTTGTACGCACCACGAAGGTCTATCTTGGTGAACCACTTGGCACCTTTAATCCGGGCAAACAAGTCTGACAACAGCGGCAAAGGATACTGAAATTTGACAGTGATCTTATTTAAAAGCCGATAGTCAATACAAGGCCTCAAAGATCCGTCCTTTTTGGCCACAAAAAAGAATCCCGCACCAAGAGGGGAAGAAGAAGGACGGATATGCCCCTTCTCCAGAGACTCCTTGATATATGAACGCATCGCGGTATGTTCAGGTACCGACAGATTAAACAGTCTTCCCTTAGGAAACTTACTGCCTGGAATCAAATCTATTGCACAGTCACATTCCCTATGAGGAGGCAATGCACTTGACCTAGACTCGCTGAAGACATCCTGATAATCAGACAAATACGCCGGAACCTCCGAAGGCGTAGAAGTAGCAATAGACACGGGCAGGGAATCTCCATGAATTCCATGACAGCCCCAACTTGACACTGACATTGCCTTCCAGTCCAAGACTGGATTATGGGTCTGTAACCATGGCAAACCCAAAACAACCAAATCATGCATCTTATGCAGAACAAGAAAACGTATCACCTCCCGATGTTCAGGAGTCATGCACATGGTAACCCGTGTCCAAAACTGCGGTTTATTTTCTGCCAATGGCGTAGCATCAATACCCCTAAGAGGGATAGGATTTTCTAATGGCTCAAGAACAAAACCGCAGCGCTTGGCAAATGACAGATCCATAAGACTCAGGGCAGCACCTGAATCCACAAACGCCATGACAGGATACGATGACAGTGAGCAAATCAAAGTTACAGATAGAATAAACTTAGGTTGCAAATTACCAATGGCGACAGGACTAACAACCTTAGTAAGACGCGTAGAGCATGCTGAAATAACATGTGTAGAATCACCACAGTAGTAACACAAGCCATTCTGGCGTCTATGAATTTTCCGCTCATTTCTAGTCAAGATAATATCACATTGCATTAAATCAGGTGCCTGTTCAGATAACACCATGAGGGAATTTGCGGTTTTGCGCTCCCGCAACCGCCGGTCAATTTGAATTGCCAGGGCCATGGAATCATTCAGACCTGTGGGAATGGGAAAACCCACCATCACATTCTTAATGGCTTCAGAAAGGCCATTTCTAAAATTTGCAGCCAATGCACACTCGTTCCACTGGGTCAGCACGGACCATTTCCGAAATTTTTGGCAATACACTTCAGCCTCGTCCTGGCCCTGAGACATAGCCAGCAAGGCTTTTTCTGCCTGAATCTCAAGATTGGGTTCCTCATAAAGCAAACCGAGCGCCAGAAAAAACGCATCAATATCAGCCAATGCCGGATCTCCTGGCGCCAGCGAGAAAGCCCAATCCTGAGGGTCGCCCCGTAAAAAAGAAATAACAATTTTCACTTGCTGAGCGGAGTCTCCAGAGGAACAGGGTATCAGGGACAAAAACAATTTACAATTATTCCTGAAATTTCTAAACTTAAATCGGTCTCCGGAAAACAGTTCAGGAATCGGTATCTTAGGTTCTGACATAGGATTTCTGGTAACATAATCTTGTATGCCCTGCACACGAGCAGCAAGCTGGTCCACACTTGTAATCAAGGTCTGGACATTTATGTCTGCAGCAATCACAAGCCACTCAGAGGTAAAGGGGAAAAGAAAAAAAAATGAGAGAGAGAAAAAAAAACTCAGAACTTTCTTTCTTATAATCCCGCTTCTGCAATGCATTTAACATTTAATACGGGCCTGGCAAACTGTTATGACCCCAATGGCGAGGGTCTCAGAGATATCAGCACGTCTGCGAAGTACAAAAATCCAGCTCATAGGGCAGTGGTAACTGGGTTGACCATATATCTACTCCTAACGCCAACACTAGAAGTAGCCGGGGAACATGCCTACGTTGGTCGCTAGATGTCTCGCGCCAGCCGGAGAGCTAACTACCCCTAGAAGAGGAAATCAAAGACCTCTCTTGCCTCCAGAGAAAAGACCCCAAAAGTTGGATACAAGCCCCCCACAAATAATAACGGTGAGGTAAGAGGAAATGACAAACACAGAGATGAACTAGATTTAGCAAAGAGAGGCCCACTTTCTAATAGCAGAATGTAGTAAGATAACTTATATGGTCAACAAAAACCCTATCAAAAATCCACGCTGGAGATTCAAGAACCCCCGAACCGTCTAACGGCCCGGGGGGAGAACACCAGCCACCCTAGAGCTTCCAGCAAGGTCAGGATACAGATTATATACAAGCTGGACAAAAAATGCAAACAAAAACGAATAGCAAAAAGCAAGAAAGCAGACTTAGCTTAATCAAGCAGGAACCAGGATCAGTAGACAAGAGCACTACAGGTTAGCTCTGATATCAACGTTGCCAGGCATTGAACTGAAGGTCCAGGGAGCTTATATAGCAACACCCCTGACCTAACGACCCAGGTGAGCATACAAGGGATGACAGACATACCCAGAGTAAAATCACTAGTAGCCACTAGAGGGAGCCAAAAGGTAAATTCACAAGACTGCTGCTCACCGCTTCACTTTTGCTTGTAGGCCATTGGAAAGAGCAGGAAAACGCAAAAAATTTCAACCTCTTATCATTGTAACAGAAGTTATGACCCAATGGGGAAATGGGGAAAATTGTGAAATGTTTTCCGTTATCTCTTATACTAATATAGACTGCTGCTCACCGCTTCATATATGCTTGTAGGCCATTGGAAAGAGCAGGAAAACGCAAAAAAATTTCAACCTCTGATCATTGCAACAGAAGTTATGTCCCAATGAGGAAATGGGGAAAATTGTGATATGTTTTCCGTTATCTCCTATACTAATAGAGACTGCTGCTCACTGCTTCATATATGCTTGTAGGGCATTGGAAAGAGCAGGAAAACGCAAAAAATTTCAACCTCTGATCATTCTTTTCAAATAATTTTTATTAAATATTGTACAAAACAAGTATCAAATACGTGAAGATTTATAAATTTTATAAAGGGAAGGAAGATGGTGGGGTGAGGGTGGGGAGGGGGGGAGGGAGAGGGAAGGGTAAAGGGAAGGAAGCAAAGGAAAAACTGGAGAACCTTAATTCCAATATTATTTTCCAAGATGGGATAAGAAGTAAAACCATAACTTCCAATATAAGTAAGTACGATCTCAGATATTGCCAACAGGGAATGTAGAAAACCCGAGATCTCACTTGGAAGTTGGTGTAACAAATTAGCAATAGAGGAGATACCTAAAAAAAAAGAAAATCAATCGACCCAATAACAACATATAGATCAAAAGACAAACTATGTTTGAGGAAACATAGCATTCCACCTGTCCCATTTTAAACTGTACTTGGATAAGTTTTCGTTAACAACAGCGAATCTGCGTTCCAAAGAATTATGGCGATAGAGCCCGTCGACAATGTCAGAGAGTCCCGGCACCATTTTATTTTTCCAATAGAGGGCAATCAGATTTTTTGTAACTAAAAGTATGTGTACAATCACATATCTTAGGGAAGGGTGTATATAGTCCAGGTCAATAGAGAACAAGGCAGTTTGAGGGGTGAGAGAGAATTTTTTATTGAGGATTTTATTAATGTAGATGGATATCTGTGTCCAGAGGGGTTTGATTTTTGGGCAGCTCCAAAATAAGTGCAGCAAACTTCCTGGAAACCCACATTCTCTCCAACAGAGAGGGGAATGTGCGTTATTAAAGTGAGACAGCCTTACTGGAGTCGGATACCATCTAGTCAATAACTTGAAGAAGGATTCATGAAGTGTAAGAGATATATTAGATGTGTAGGTATTAATTATGGCCCTTTCCCAATGTTCTTTACTGATAGGAATTCTCAGATCCTTTTCCCAGCGGTTTAAATAGGAATTTTTAGTAAAAGTAGTATCGTTGTTAAAATAATTGTAAAGATACTTAGTACTCCAAAACAACTTATGGTCAGTGTTATTCAGGAGTAAGGTTGCTATTTCTGCTTTGGAATATGGCCCCTTTATGAATTTATTAATTTGTTCTTTTAGCATAACATATGCCATGAAATCTGTAGACGGAAGACTGAAATTTTTTTTAAAATTTTTCAAAGGTAGTGAAGTTACCGTCATATAAATCTTTGACTGTTTTGATACCCAGTCCTGGCCAATTCGCTGGTAACTGGGAATCATAGAGGTCTGTAAGAAGTTTGAGTGGAAAGTTGTATAAACTTTCTGATTTGTTGGAGCTTCTCTTGGGTCTTGCCAATTTAATCCAAGCGGCAGAAATAGCTCCTATAATGGGGTGTGAAGAGCTAGGGGGTTTGGATTTAAATATTTTATCGTATATACAATATTTTAGGGGGCGGTAATTGTTATAAGAGGTTTCCAAATCTACCCAAGCCGGCTTTGAAGAGTGATTAAACCAAATGTGGCTTTGCTTTATGAGATTGCTAAGGTAGTAGGCTTGAATGTTCGGTAGTCCCAAGCCTCCTGTCACGATTCACACCGTGACTGTCAAGATCCCTTAGCCGCGGCCAGCAGTTTGTCACAAAATCCACAGGGATTCCTGACCACTGCCACCAATATGTCACGGATTGGGGTGACTTTAGACCAACAGACGGCTATCACATGTGCAGGGGGGCTTATCATAGTTATCCCTCCACTGCCACAATGTGATAAAAAAAACACACACAAGGCTATTGACCTCTTAGTTTACAGCAGGGGCTTATTTTAGGTAATGAAGTAAAAAATATGCGGCACTCACCCCAAAATTGCTGAAAGAATCGTGAGCTTTATTGGAGAGATACAATGAAATCCATCTTTCAGGACATCAGAAAAACAGGCACATTGGAGGGTGCGGTATTGGAGTGCGGACGACGGCCGTTTCGCACAGACGTTGTGCTTCGACGGGTCCGAGAGGTAGATTACTAGATGTCATTTCCTTTTAAGGGATCTCAGACATGCAACAAACGTTTGAAAACGTGCATTATTAAAATGTGAACAAATAGTGAAAGTAACATAATATACTTAATCTACATACAGACTGACAATTTAGACGAGGAACTACATCTTATCTATTACATTTTCACATCTTATAGTATATTATACATTTTTATATTTATTTATCAGTACCCTTGCTGAAAATACTCAAAATGATATCAATATTGTAACACACTCTATAGAGTCTTATAAAAACACAGACATGTCCAACTTATCATTTAAGCCAATTGGCCCCTGTGCGTTCGCATTTAGGATCCATTTGGCTTCTTTTTGTAATAAGAGTCTCTTTTGATCACCTCCCTGTGGGGGGCTTTTCACTATTTCTATACCAGCGAAGCTTAACAGATCAGGATTAGCATGATGTTTTTCCTTCATATGTTGTATTAATCTTAGGCAACCTTTACCTGTAGAGATTGATTTATAGTGTTCTCTAAATCTCTCTATCAAAGGTCTTATTGTTTTGCCGATATAATAATATCGGCAAGGGCAGAACAAAACATAGACCACAAACTTGGTCTTACAGGAAATAAAATCTTTAACAAAATGGGTAATGGAGCCTATCCGTAAGGGATTCTTTATTATATGCAAAGCACAAAACCGACAATTACCGCATTTATAATTACCAACAGAGCTATTACTAGTTAGCCAATTATTACTAGGAACAGAAATTCTATTGCGTACCAGTAAATCAGATAAATTGTGCGCACATCTATATGCAAATTTCGGAGTGTTTTTGTGTATTAATGACAAATCCTTGTCATTTTGCAACACCTGCCAGTTCTTACGGATAGATGCGTGAATAGCGCTATCCAAATTACTGTGTTTAAAGGAGAAATAAAAATTCTCAGTTTTTTCCAAGTCAGGAAAGGTAGTTCTTTTTCTTTTTAAAAAATCTTGTTGTGAAAATTTTTTAACCCAAGTTTCTGCTTCTTTTATTATTTGTGGGGGATAACCTCTTTTCAATAAACGTGATTCTAACTCACTAATTTGTTCCTGGAATATTGCATTGCTGTTATTAATTTTTCGCAATCTCACCATCTGGCTATATGGTAAACTACTTTTTGTATGGGATGGATGGGCACTATTAAAGTGAAGTATGTTGTTCGTTGCAGTTTGTTTTCTATACACTTTTGTTAGTATACCGCCATCCACAATATCTATTTTAACATCCAAAAATTCTAAGCTGTTATTTCCATAACAAGAAGTAAATTTCATATTCTCATTATTAATGGTGTTTAAATATTCCACGAAAACATTAAATTCAATTTCATTGCCGTCCCAAATCAATATGACATCATCCACAAATCTTGCAAAAAAACGGATATACTTAAGAAAAGGGTTATTAACATTATTCACGTATCTATCCTCAAAGACTGACAAGAACAAATTTGTATATGTGCAAGAGGTGGGCGTACCTATTGCTGTTCCAATTAATTGCGTGTACCATTTATTCATAAATTTAAATGAGTTATTAGATAGAATAAACTCTAGGCTTTCAACAATAAAGGCAATTATATCTGGATCTATTTCTCTTTTTTGTAAAATCAATTGAATTGCCTGTACACCTTTGTCTTTTGGAATACGGGTATATAAGTTCACTACATCTATAGATGCTAAAGCAAAAGTGGATTGCCAGTCTATATCTTTAAGAGCCAATACTAGATCTCCTGAATCTTTAATATACGACAGGATACTTGGTAATAACGGTTTTAATAACCAATCGATATATTGGGAAAGTGCTTCAGTAACCGAATTAATCCCTGAAATTATCGGGCGCCCTGGTGGCTCTTTTAGATCTTTGTGAATTTTAGGTATGCTATACCATTGTGGGAATTGCGGATTTTCATTTAGTAGACTTTCTGCGCGTTTTTTAGATAAAACGCCTTTTTCCACATATTTTCTTAGCAGAGACCTTAATTTACCAACATACATATGTGTGGGGTTATTCGGCAGTACACAATAGGTGGAGTGATCGTTAAGCTGACCCAAAGCTTCCCTTATATAATATTCTTTGTCCAACACAACGAACCCCTTTATCCGCTCTCCTGACAACTACATCGTCCCACTTCTGCAGTTCTTTAAGTGCGGTTAGCTCATTATGGTTTAAATTATTTTTTGAGCTATGGTAAATAATTGCTTCTATGTCTTTTATGACGAGATCTTGAAAAAGGTCGATGGAGTTGCCAGGAGAGACGGGGGGCATAAACCGGGATTTAATACCACCTTTAAATGGTTTTTGTTGCTCTATAGATGTGTGGGCAACTTTTTGGGTTATTAAAGGGTCGTTCAAGCTGAGAAGTAACGCTGCATCATTCGTATCATCATTTTTAATTGGAGGGTACACCATAAAACCCAACTTGCCTATGGTATTCTCAGATACCTTTGGAATATTAGATGCTGCTTGGGGGGTGTATTTTACTTGCCCTTGTTTTTTATCTTTTTGAAAATGTTTATATAAATGCAGCTTTCTCACGCTCTTAAATAAATCTATTTTGAAGTTAGTTAAATCGAAGGCCTCTGGAAGGCAAAAATTTAATCCCTTGGAAAGTACAGAGATGTGATCTGCATACAACGTTCTTTTCGATAAATTCAGTATTTGTAACTCGTCTTCGGCTGTCTCATTGTCAGTTATTTCATCTATCTCCTCCAAGAGACTTGTTTGCGCTTTTTCTTTACTGATGCATTTTCTTCTCCCTCGTCTGACCTTTCTTCTAAAGGGAGTGATGCTCCAACTTTCAATGGAGTTGCCAGATTGATTTCACCTGAATCCTCAGCAGTGCTAGATTCTGAGTCTGTTATCCACCCATCTTGTTTTTTCTTCCTATAGCTTTTGTTACCTTTTTGATTACGATTTTTATTATAGAATGTGGTCTGTCTTTTATTTTTGTTCCACTTAAACACTACTCCCATTTCATAATCAGCTTTATCCCTCAAAAATTTTTCTTTCTTTGCTGTTTGATTTCTATTTGTAAAAGAGTTAATTTTCTCTCTAATTTATTGAAAAAATATTTGTTATGACTGTCTGATGTGCGTGAAGACAATTCAGCTTTTGCTTTTTCTAAGTCTTGACATATTTGATAGTATTCTTTTTCATTTTGAGAAGTCACCAACAACAACAGGCTACGGGAACATTGTAAATGATTTTTTTCCCATTCCTCTTGAAAGGACAGATCTTGCTGGAATTGGGAAATTTCTTTAAACACCCGCAAGCCTCTTGGGACCCTGATACAGTCTATATATGATTTTAATGACTTAATTGTCCAGAATAATCTCATTTCTTTCTCAGCTAGCGACTGTATCTTATTTTCCAGAGTTTTGGTGCTGATAATAAGAAGTTCGTCCTTCGAATTGCAGTCTGTAAAAAACTCCACCGCACCCTCGCGGCCTGCTGCTATCCCTTGTTTCTCCATACCTGCATTATCAACAGCGTCCATATTATCATCCATGATAATTTGGATATAGTCCTCCGTATATGAACAACCACCTTTTCTAGGTGATATGCACTCTGTGCTCAGTGCAAAAAACACAAGTCAGTAAGATCCAACAAATAGAAAAAGTAGAATGGCACTAGAGCTGTGTATAATCCAGTCAGCGGGACTAGGAGTGGACAGCTGGTGAGCAGGTGTTACGATTCCTAGGGTTAACGTGGTGCTCAGCATAGAAATATGCACAAAGTTCCAAATAATGAAGTAAAAAATATGCGGCACTCACCTCAAAATTGCTGAAAGAATCGTGACCTTTATTGGAGAGATACAATGAAATCCATCTTTCAGGACATCAGAAAAACAGGCACATTGGAGGGTGCGGTATTGGAGTGCGGACGACGGCCGTTTCGCACAGACGTTGTGCTTCGACGGGTCCGAGAGGTAGATTACTAGACATCATTTCCTTTTAAGGGATCTCAGACGTGCAACAAACGTTTGAAAACGTGCATTATTAAAATGTGAACAAATAGTGAAAATAACATAATATACTTAATCTACATACAGACTGACAATTTAGACGAGGAACTACATCTTATCTATTACATTTTCACATCTTCTTAAAGAACTGCAGAAGTGGGACGATGTAGTTGTCAGGAGAGCGGATAAAGGGGGCAATATCGTTGTGTTGGACAAAGAATATTATATAAGGGAAGCTTTGGGTCAGCTTAACGATCACTCCACCTATTGTGTACTGCCGAATAACCCCACACATATGTATGTTGGTAAATTAAGGTCTCTGCTAAGAAAATATGTGGAAATAGGCGTTTTATCTAAAAAACGCGCAGAAAGTCTACTAAATGAAAATCCGCAATTCCCACAATGGTATAGCATACCTAAAATTCACAAAGATCTAAAAGAGCCACCAGGGCGCCCGATAATTTCAGGGATTAATTCGGTTACTGAAGCACTTTCCCAATATATCGATTGGTTATTAAAACCATTATTACCAAGTATCCCGTCGTATATTAAAGATTCAGGAGATCTAGTATTGGCTCTTACAGATATAGACTGGCAATCCACTTTTGCTTTAGCATCTATAGATGTAGTGAACTTATATACCCGTATTCCAAAAGACAAAGGTGTACAGGCAATTCAATTGATTTTACAAAAAAGAGAAATAGATCCAGATATAATTGCCTTTATTGTTGAAAGCCTAGAGTTTATTCTATCTAATAACTCATTTAAATTTATGAATAAATGGTACACGCAATTAATTGGAACAGCAATGGGTACGCCCACCTCTTGCACATATGCAAATTTGTTCTTGTCAGTCTTTGAGGATAGATACGTGAATAATGTTAATAACCCTTTTCTTAAGTATATCCTTTTTTTGCAAGATTTGTGGATGATGTCATATTGATTTGGGACGGCAATGAAATTGAATTTAATGATTTTGTGGAATATTTAAACACCATTAATAATGAGAATATGAAATTTACTTCTTGTTATGGAAATAACAGCTTAGAATTTTTGGATGTTAAAATAGATATTGTGGATGGCGGTATACTAACAAAAGTGTATAGAAAACAAACTGCAACGAACAACATACTTCACTTTAATAGTGCCCATCCATCCCATACAAAAAGTAGTTTACCATATAGCCAGATGGTGAGATTGCGAAAAATTAATAACAGCAATGCAATATTCCAGGAACAAATTAGTGAGTTAGAATCACGTTTATTGAAAAGAGGTTATCCCCCACAAATAATAAAAGAAGCAGAAACTCGGGTTAAAAAATTTTCACAACAAGATTTTTTAAAAAGAAAAAGAACTACCGTTCCTGACTTGGAAAAAACTGAGAATTTTTATTTCTCCTTTAAACACAGTAATTTGGATAGCGCTATTCATGCATCTATCCGTAAGAACTGGCAGGTGTTGCAAAATGACAAGGATTTGTCATTAATACACAAAAACACTCTGAAATTTGCATATAGACGTGCGCACAATTTATCTGATTTACTGGTACGCAATAGAATTTCTGTTCCTAGTAATAATTGGCTAACTAGTAATAGCTCTGTTGGTAATTATAAATGCGGTAATTGTCGGTTTTGTGCTTTGCATATAATAAAGAATCCCTTACGGATAGGCTCCATTACCCATTTTGTTAAAGATTTTATTTCCTGTAAGACCAAGTTTGTGGTCTATGTTTTGTTCTGCCCTTGCCGATATTATTATATCGGCAAAACAATAAGACCTTTGATAAAGAGATTTAGAGAACACTATAAATCAATCTCTACAGGTAAAGGTTGCCTAAGATTAATACAACATATGAAGGAAAAACATCATGCTAATCCTGATCTGTTAAGCTTCGCTGGTATAGAAATAGTGAAAAGCCCCCCACAGGGAGGTGATCAAAAGAGACTCTTATTACAAAAAGAAGCCAAATGGATCCTAAATGCGAACGCACAGGGGCCAATTGGCTTAAATGATAAGTTGGACATGTCTGTGTTTTTATAACACTCTATAGAGTGTGTTACAATATTGATATCATTTTGAGTATTTTCAGCAAGGGTACTGATAAATAAATATAAAAATGTATAATATACTATAAGATGTGAAAATGTAATAGATAAGATGTAGTTCCTCGTCTAAATTGTCAGTCTGTATGTAGATTAAGTATATTATGTTATTTTCACTATTTGTTCACATTTTAATAATGCACGTTTTCAAACGTTTGTTGCACGTCTGAGATCCCTTAAAAGGAAATGACGTCTAGTAATCTACCTCTCGGACCCGTCGAAGCACAACGTCTGTGCTAAACGGCCGTCGTCCGCACTCCAATACCACACCCTCCAATGTGCCTGTTTTTCTGATGTCCTGAAAGATGGATTTCATTGTATCTCTCCAATAAAGGTCACGATTCTTTCAGCAATTTTGGGGTGAGTGCCGCATATTTTTTACTTCATTATTTGGAACTTTGTGCATATTTCTATGCTGAGCACCACGTTAACCCTAGGAATCGTAACACCTGCTCACCAGCTGTCCACTCCTAGTCCCGCTGACTGGATTATACACAGCTCTAGTGCCGTTCTACTTTTTCTATTCGTTGGAGCTTATTTTAGGTATCCCACTGCTCTTCAATATACCATGAACTGCAGGGATTTGTGTATATCCCGCTTACAGTTCCACTTAACACTTGCAGCTCTCTGGCGCCCCCCTTACCGTCAGGTCAGATTAGGTACTGCACCTAGGGTATTTAGTCACCAGAAAGGCTGCCTGCTATGTACTGGCTATTGGGCACGCTGCAGCGACGCGATAAACTACTCCCGCTCAGGCAGGAACAATAATTATCAAGCCGCAGTCGCTACAGTGACACCCAAAGGCCTGCACAGTACACGGTATTACTGCCACCAGCTTCGATTCAACGGGTCCGAAGCTAACCCAAAACAGTAGCGTAAATTCCCTTCAAGAAGACTTAGGGTACGTTTTTAGAGCATGGAGAAAGAACTGGCATGAAATAATATACCCCACAAAATGTAGGCAGTGCTTTATCAAAATATTTTACAAAGATGTTACAAATGAGACAATTGCAAATATGTACAAGGTAATTATAAAAAAAAACAGGGAATAACATGAGAAATAACACTTACAGTTGTTCAAAGCATTGCAGGCAACAGGCTAGGGGGACTTTCCATCTATCCCAGTGCATCAGGGCGTGCACTCTGGGCTCTTCAGGTAAAAACTCAAATCTTCCTCTCTTGGACGCCGGCCAGCACTTAAAACCTACAGCCTGTGACCTCACAGAAAGGGCTGGCTTTTCCAAACCCTCCTCTCTCTACATTCTGAGTACTTCAACCTTAAATTTATCTACTTTCTATAACTTCGCTACACAACATGTCATAGTTGTAACAAACCCAGCATTCATCTCGGATTATCGTGGGCATTCCAATGAGATCAAATATGCCCTGTCTGGGATACATATTTACAGAGAAATCCCTACTTCTTCACCAGATGGAGTTAGACGCCCGTGTTTAAAGTGATGGGTAGGTCCACTGTCATGATTCCCCAATGGCATGGGAACATCAGAAACACAAAATAACAGACTAGCCCTCGGGTGATGGAAACTCAAGCTGACCGTGACCTAAAACTACCACACAACTAACAGTAGCCAGGAAGCATTCCTACGGCTGCCTAGATGCCATGCGCCAGCCGGAGAACTAACTACGCCTGGAAGAGGAAGGAACAGACCTGGCTTACCTCTAGTGAAATTCCCCAAAGATGATAGTAGCCCCCACATATATTAACGGTGAGTTCAGAGGAAAAGACATACACAGTATGAAGGTAGATTTAGCAAAGCGAGGTCCACTTACTAGATAGAGGAAGGATACAAAAGAGGACTTCACGGTCAGCTGAAAAACCCTTTCAAAAACCCATCCTGAAATTACTTTAAGACTCCTGTGTCAACTCATGACACAGGAGTGGCAATTTCAGTCCACAAGAGCTTCCAGTAACAGGAAATGACAAACTGTAAACTGGACAAAAAATACAAAACAAAAAGGACAAGAGTCCACTTAGCTGATCAGCAGACTGGTAGCAGGAACATGCAACTGAAAGACTCAGGTTACAATGATGACCGGCAAGGAAGTGACTGGAGAGCAAGGCTAAATAGGGAACTCCCAAAACTGATGGAAGCAGGTGAGCTGAGGCAGAAAAGAACACACAAGTCTCCAGTACCACCAGCCACCACTAGGGGAGCCCAAAAAGCGGATCACAACAGTACCCCCCCCTTAAGGAGGGGGCACCGAACCCTCACAAGAACCGCCAGGGCGACCTGGATGAGCCCTATGAAAGGCACGAACCAAATCCGAGGCATGAACATCAGAGGCAGTTACCCAAGAATTATCTTCCTGACCATAGCCCTTCCATTTAACCAGATACTGGAGTCTCCGCCTGGAAATACGGGAGTCCAAGATCTTCTCTATAACGTACTCCAATTCACCCTCAACCAGCACAGGAGCAGGAGGCTCAGCAGAAGGAACCACCGGCACCTCGTATCTCCGCAACAACGACCGATGGAACACATTATGGATAGCGAAAGATGCCGGGAGGTCCAAACGAAAGGAAACAGGGTTATTAATCTCCAAAATCCTATAGGGACCGATGAACCGAGGCTTAAATTTAGGAGAAGAAACCCTCATTGGGACAAAACGGGAAGACAACCACACCAAGTCCCCAACACGAAGGCGAGGACCAACCCAACGCTGGCGGTTAGCAAACCGCTGAGTCCTCTCCTGGGACAAATTCAAATTGTCCACCACCTGTTCCCAAATCCGATACAACCGATCCACCACAGCATCTACTCCAGGACAATCCGAAGACTCCGCCTGACCAGAAGAAAAACGGGGATGAAACCCCGAATTGCAAAAGAAAGGGGAAACCAAAGTGGCCGAACTAGCCCGATTATTAAGAGCAAACTCCGCCAACGGCAAAAAGGCAACCCAATCATCCTGATCCGCAGACACAAAACACCTCAAATACGTCTCCAAAGTCTGATTAGTTCGCTCCGTCTGGCCATTAGTCTGAGGATGGAAGGCAGACGAAAAGGACAAATCAATGCCCAACCTGGCACAGAATGCCCGCCAAAATCTAGAAACGAACTGGGTACCCCTATCAGAAACGATATTTTCAGGAATACCATGCAAGCGAACCACATTTTGAAAAAACAAAGGAACCAACTCAGACGAGGAAGGCAACTTCGGCAATGGCACCAAATGAACCATCTTAGAAAAACGGTCACACACCACCCAGATAACAGACATCCTCTGAGAGACAGGAAGATCAGAAATAAAGTCCATCGAGATGTGCGTCCAAGGCCTCTTCGGAATAGGCAAGGGCAACAACAACCCGCTAGCCCTAGAACAACAAGGCTTGGCCCGAGCACACACATCACAAGACTGCACAAAAACACGCACATCTCGAGACAGAGATGGCCACCAGAAGGATCTAGCCACCAAATCCCTGGTACCAAAAATTCCAGGATGACCCGCCAGCGTAGAAGAATGAACCTCCGAGATGACTCTACTGGTCCAATCATCAGGAACAAACAGTCTACCAGGTGGACAGCGATCAGGTCTATCCGCCTCAAACTCTTGCAAAGCACGTCGCAGATCTGGGGAAATAGCGGATAATATCACCCCATCCTTAAGGATACCTGTAGGTTCCGAATCACCAGGGGAATCAGGCTCAAAACTCCTAGAAAGGGCATCTGCCTTCACATTCTTAGAACCTGGTAGATATGAGACCACAAAATTAAACCGAGAGAAAAACAACGACCAGCGCGCCTGTCTAGGATTCAGGCGCCTGGCAGACTCAAGATAAATCAGATTCTTGTGATCAGTCAAAACCACCACCTGATGTCTAGCACCCTCAAGCCACTGACGCCACTCCTCAAATGCCCACTTCATGGCCAAAAGCTCCCGATTACCGACATCATAATTTCTTTCGGCGGCAGAAAATTTTCGAGAAAAGAACGCACAAGGTCTCATCACTGAGCAATCGGAACTTTTCTGCGACAAAACCGCCCCCACTCCGATCTCGGAAGCATCGACCTCAACCTGAAAGGGGAGAGAGACATCAGGCTGGCGCAACACAGGGGCAGACGAAAAGCAGCGCTTAAGTTCCCGAAAGGCCTCCACAGCGGCAGAGGACCAATTGGCAACATCAGCACCCTTCTTAGTCAAATCCATAAGAGGCTTAGCAACACCAGAAAAACCAGTTATAAATCGACGATAAAAATTAGCAAAGCCCAAGAACTTCTGAAGACCCTTTAGAGAAGTAGGCTGCGTCCAGTCACAAATAGCCCGAACCTTGACAGGGTCCATCTCAACAGAAGAAGGGGAAAAAATGTACCCCAAAAAAGAAATCTTTTGAACCCCCAAAACACACTTAGAACCCTTTACACACAGAGAATTCTCCCGCAAGACCTGAAAAACCCTCCTGACCTGCTGAACATGAGACTCCCAGTCCTCAGAAAAAATCAAAATATCGTCCAAATACACAATCATAAATTTATCCAGATATTCACGGAAAATATCATGCATAAAGGACTGAAAAACTGAAGGTGCATTAGAAAGGCCGAAAGGCATTACTAAATACTCAAAATGGCCCTCAGGCATATTAAATGCGGTTTTCCACTCATCCCCTTGCTTAATTCGCACCAAATTATACGCCCCACGGAGATCAGTCTTGGAGAACCACTTAGCCCCCCTTATGCGAGCAAACAAATCAGTAAGCAGCGGCAACGGATACTGATATTTGACAGTAATTTTATTCAGGAGTCGATAATCAATACAAGGCCTCAGCGAGCCATCCTTTTTAGAGACAAAGAAAAACCCAGCTCCTAAAGGTGATGAAGAAGGACGAATATGTCCCTTTTCCAGGGACTCCTTAACATACTCTCGCATGGCAGCATGCTCAGGTACAGATAGGTTAAACAAACGACCCCTTGGAAATTTACTGCCTGGAATCAGATCTATGGCGCAATCACACTCTCTGTGGGGAGGGAGAGAACCAATTTTAGGCTCTTCAAAAATATCCCCAAAATCCGACAAAAATGCCGGAACCTCAGAGGGAATAGATGACGAGATAGAAACCAAAGGTATGTCCCCATGAGCCCCCCGACATCCCCAGCTTAACACAGACATAGTTTTCCAGTCCAGTACTGGGTTATGAGATTGCAACCATGGTAATCCAAGCACTAACACATCATGTAAATTATGCAACACGAGGAAGCGAATCATCTCCTGATGGTCTGGAGTCATACGCATAGTCACTTGCGTCCAGAACTGTGGTCTATTACAAGCCAGAGGTGTAGAATCAATACCCTTCAGAGGTATAGGAACTTCCAGAGGCTCCAAATCAAACCCACAGCGCCTGGCGAAGGACCAATCCATGAGACTCAGAGCGGCGCCAGAGTCCACATAGGCATCCACGGTAATAACTGATAATGAACAAATCAGAGTTACAGACAGAAGAAATTTAGACTGTAAAGTGCCAATAGAAACAGACTTGTCAACCTTCCTAGTACGTTTAGAGCATGCTGATATAACATGCGCGGAATCACCACAGTAGAAGCACAAGCCATTTTTGCGCCTATAATTCTGCCGCTCGCTTCTTGACAGAATTCTGTCACATTGCATTTTCTCTGGCGTCCCTTCAGAAGATACCGCCAAATGGTGCACGGGTTTGCGCTCCCGCAAACGCCGATCAATCTGAATCGCCATTGTGATGGACTCATTCAGACCTGTGGGCGTAGGAAACCCCACCATGACATCCTTAACGGCATCAGAAAGGCCTTCTCTGAAAATTGCCGCTAGGGCACACTCATTCCACTGAGTAAGCACAGACCATTTACGAAATTTTTGGCAGTATATCTCAGCTTCATCTTGCCCTTGAGACAGGGCTATTAAAGCTTTTTCAGCTTGAATCTCCAAATTAGGTTCCTCATACAGCAACCCTAAAGCCAGAAAAAACGCATCCACATTGAGCAACGCAGGATCCCCTGGTGTCAATGAAAATGCCCAATTTTGAGGGTCACCTCGCAGCAAAGAAATCACAATCTTAACCTGCTGAACAGGATCTCCAGAGAAGTGAGGTCTGAGAGAAAGGAATAATTTACAATTACATTTGAAATTCAGAAACCGAGATCTATCTCCGGAAAATACCTCTGGTGTAGGAATCTTAGGTTCAGAAATAGGAGTACGTATAACATAATCTTGTAAATTCTGAACCTTCGTAGCAAGATTATTTAAACCTGCAGCCAAACTCTGAGAGTCCATCCTTAAACCGGAGAGATCAGAGCCATTCAAGGATTAGAAGGAGAGAAAGGCAAGGCTGTAAATAGAGCAGAAATACAACTGAGCCAACTAAGTAGCAAACATGTGAGGAAAAAAAAAAAAAAAATCTACAGACTTCTTTTACTCTCCTTTCTTCTGCCAATTACTTTAACAGTGGCCGGTCATACTGTCATGATTCCCCAATGGCATGGGAACATCAGAAACACAAAATAACAGACTAGCCCTCGGGTGATGGAAACTCAAGCTGACCGTGACCTAAAACTACCACACAACTAACAGTAGCCAGGAAGCATTCCTACGGCTGCCTAGATGCCATGCGCCAGCCGGAGAACTAACTACGCCTGGAAGAGGAAGGAACAGACCTGGCTTACCTCTAGTGAAATTCCCCAAAGATGATAGTAGCCCCCACATATATTAACGGTGAGTTCAGAGGAAAAGACATACACAGTATGAAGGTAGATTTAGCAAAGCGAGGTCCACTTACTAGATAGAGGAAGGATACAAAAGAGGACTTCACGGTCAGCTGAAAAACCCTTTCAAAAACCCATCCTGAAATTACTTTAAGACTCCTGTGTCAACTCATGACACAGGAGTGGCAATTTCAGTCCACAAGAGCTTCCAGTAACAGGAAATGACAAACTGTAAACTGGACAAAAAATACAAAACAAAAAGGACAAGAGTCCACTTAGCTGATCAGCAGACTGGTAGCAGGAACATGCAACTGAAAGACTCAGGTTACAATGATGACCGGCAAGGAAGTGACTGGAGAGCAAGGCTAAATAGGGAACTCCCAAAACTGATGGAAGCAGGTGAGCTGAGGCAGAAAAGAACACACAAGTCTCCAGTACCACCAGCCACCACTAGGGGAGCCCAAAAAGCGGATCACAACAGTCCACCGAGTGGAAGTAAGAATATGTAGTTTTGTGCTCTTAACTTAGATGGTTTGCTTAATATCTTACAAAAACCAAACAAAGAACTTTCATGGATTCTAGAAGTTTCTCATCCAGTTAAAGCTGGTCACTTTCCACTACAGGAAATGCCGGTCGTAAATACCTTGGTGAGGGGGATGAAAGCTTGTGAGCTGAAAGTCAGGAATTTGCAGCTACAAGCTGTTGCAGAGACACTCCAAGAAGGGGGGCTTAGCCCACAGCATGCTAGCAAGAGAACTAAACTTATGATATTTCATACCATCGTGACACCTCCCCCCTTTGGAGTGCGCTAGGGAGGTAGAACCCCATGGTATGCCTCCATGCGCACCTCAGTAGGTTCACCCTGGCGGGACAGTCCATCTGCATTCCAATGCTCTTTGCCCGCTTTGTGTTTAATGCTGAAGTCAAATTGCTGAAGGGCAAGGCTCCAGCATAGCAACCTGCCGTTGGTTCCACACATGGTGCTTAGCCAGCGCAGAGGGTTGTGGTCAGTCACCAAAGTGAAGGTGCGACCGTACAAGTAGGACTGCAAGCGCTGCAGGGCCCAGACAATGGCCAGGCACTCCTTCTCAATGGTGGAGTAGGCCACTTCCCTCGGCAAAAGTTTCCGGCTCAGGTACAACACGGGGTGCTCTTGGTCCTCCAAGTCAACCTGGCTGAGCACAGCACCGAGGCCAAACTCGCTGGCATCAGTCTGTACCAGGAACGGACTGCTGTCGACTGCTTTCAACACAGGGGCGTTGCACAGTGCGGTTTTCAACGCCTGGAAGGCCCCCTCACAGCCATCTGTCCAGTTGATGATGTGGGGTAGCTTCTTCCTGGTGAGGTCTGTCAAAGGTTTTGCCAGGCTACTATAGTGCTGCACAAAGCGCCTGTAGTACCCTGCAGTGCCCAGGAAGGACATCACCTGTTTCTTGGTCCCAGGAGTGGGCCAGTTCACGATCGCGCCCACTTTCTCAGGCTCTGTCTTCAGGGTGCCTCCGCCTACCCGGTGCCCCAGGTAGTGGACCTCCCTCATGCCCATCTGGCACTTTCCCAGCTTGATAGTCAGTCCTGCTCGGTGAATTCGCCTGAGCACCTCCTCGAGATGCTGCAGGTGTTCCCCCCAGGAGGGACTGAAGATGGCAATGTTATCCAAGTACGCCACTGCGTACCTCTCCAGTCCCTGAAGCAGGAGGTTGACCATCCGCTGGAAAGTGGCAGGGGCATTCTTCATGCCGAAGGGCATGACCGTGGACTCGTACAGTCCAAAGGGGAAAAAAACAAGGACCATCGAGCCTGTCTAGGACTCAGCTGTTTGGCAGATTCGAGGTAAATCAAATTCTTATGATCGGTCAGGATCACAATACGGTGCTTAGCTCCCTCAAGCCAATGTCGCCACTCCTCAAACGCCCACTTCATAGCCAACAACTCCCAATTGCCGACATCATAATTGCGTTCAGCAGGCGAAAACTTGCGGGAGAAGAAGGCACACGGTTTCATCAAAGAACCAACAGAATCCCTCTGAGACAAAACGGCCCCTGCCCCAATCTCAGAAGCATCAATCTCAACCTGAAACGGAAGAGAAACATCTGGTTGGCGCAACACTGGAGCAGAAGTAAATAGGCGTTTAAGCTCCTGAAAGGCAGAGACAGCCGTAGAGGACCAATTCGCCACATCAGCGCCTTTTTTCGTCAAATCAGCCAAGGGTTTAACCATGCTGGAGAAGTTAGCAATGAACCGGCGATAAAAATTTGCAAAACCCCAAAATTTCTGAAGGCTCTTCACGGATGTGGGTTGAATCCAATCATGAATGGCCTGAACCTTAACCGGATCCATCTCCATAGATGAGGGAGAAAAAATAAAGCCCAAAAAAGAAACCTTCTGCACCCCACAGAGACACTTAGACCCCTTCACAAACAAAGCATTGTTACGAAGGATCTGAAATACCATCCTGACCTGTTCCACATGAGACTTCCAATCATCGGAAAAAAATCAAAATATCGTCCAAATATACAATCAAGAATTTATCAATATAAGTCCGGAAGATATCATGCATGAAGGATTGAAAAACAGATGGAGCATTAGTGAGCCCGAATGGCATCACAAGGTATTCAAAATGGCCTTCGGGCGTATTAAACGCATTTTTCCATTCATCACCCTGCTTAATACGAACCAAATTATATGCCCCCCGAAGGTCAATCTTCGTAAACCAACTAGCCCCCTTAATCCTAGCAAACAAATTGGAAAGCAAAGGTAAAGGGTAGGGTTGAGCGAAACGGGTCGATCATTTTCAAAAGTCGCCGACTTTTGGCTAAGTCGGCATCTCATGAAACCCGATCCGACCCCTGTGCTTGTCGGCCATGCGGTACGCGACTTTCGCGCCAAAGTCGCGTTTCAATGACGCGAAAAGCGCCATTTCTCAGCCAATGAAGGTGAACGCAGAGTGTGGGCAGCGTGATGACATAGATCCTGGTCCCCACCATCTTAGAGAAGGGCATTGCAGTGATTGGCTTGCTGTCTGCGGCGTCACAGGGGCTATAAAGGGGCGTTCCCGCCGACCGCCATCTTACTGCTGCTGATCTGAGCTTAGGGAGAGGTTGCTGCCGCTTCGTCAGAAGCAGGGAGAGCGTTAGGCAGGGTCCACTAACCACCAAACCGCTTGTGCTGTAGCGATTTCCACTGTCCAACACCACCTTCGGTGTGCAGGAACAGTGGAAGCTATTTTTTTTTTTTCCTCAGCGCTGTAGCTCATTGGGCTGCCCTAGAAGGCTCCGTGATAGCTGTATTGCTGTGTGTACGCCACTGTGGAAACCAACTGCTTTTTTCAAAGCACATATCCTCTTGTTCCTTTCTGCACAGCTATCTTTTTTGTTTGTCCACACTTTTTATTTAATTTGTGCATCAGTCCACTCCTATTGCTGCCTGCCATACCTGGCTTAGATTACTGCAGGGAGATAGTAATTGTAGGACAGTCCCTGTTTTTTTTTTTTTTTTTTTTTTTGTGGGAGATTAAGATTGGCATTTCTGCTACAGTGCCATCCCTGTGTGTGCCATATCTCACTGAGTGGGCCATAGAAAGCCTATTTATTTTTTCCGTGATTTGTGTTCTAAATTCTACCTCAACACAAAAACACTACATCAATCAGTGGGAGAAAAATATTGGCCTCAGTCAGGGCTTGTGTGCCACTGCTGTGTGTGCTATCTCTTATTCAGTGGGCTATAGAAAGCCTATTTATTTATTTATTTTTTTTCTTATTATTTGGTTTCTAAAGTCTCCCTGAAAAAAAAATAAAAAAATAAAAAAACAGTGGGAGAGTAATATTGCCCTTTCAGCTTGTGTGCCAGTCTTGACTCCTGGGTGTGCCACCTCTCTCTCTAATTGTGGGCCATAGAAAGCCTTTTTTTTTTTTTTTTTTAAATATTATTGGGTTTCTAAAGTCTCCCTTAAAAAACAAAAAATACATAAAAAAACAGTGGGAGAGTAATATTGCCCTTTCAGCTTGTGTGCCAGTCTTGACTCCTGGGTGTGCCACCTCTTTCTCTCATTCAGTGGGCCATAGAAAGGCTATTTATTTTTTTGGTTTTTTTAATATTATTTGGTTTCTAAAGTCTCCCTGAAAAAAAAAAAACATAAAAAAACAGTGGGAGAGTAATATTGCCCTTTCAGCTTGTGTTCCAGTCTTGACTCCTGGGTGTGCCACCTCTCTCCCTCTCATTCAGTGGGCCATAGAAAGCCTATTTTTTTTTTTTTTTAAATATTATTGGGTTTCTAAAGTCTCCCTTAAAAAACAAAAAATACATAAAAAAAACAGTGGGAGAGTAATATTGCCCTTTCAGCTTGTGTGCCAGTCTTGACTCCTGGGTGTGCCACCTCTCTCTCTCATTCAGTGGGCCATAGAAAGGCTATTTATTTTTTTGGTTTTTTTAATATTATTTGGTTTCTAAAGTCTCCCTGAAAAAAAAAAAAACATAAAAAAACAGTGGGAGAGTAATATTGCCCTTTCAGCTTGTGTGCCAGTCTTGACTCCTGGGTGTGCCACCTCTCTCCCTCTCATTCAGTGGGCCATAGAAAGCCTATTTTTTTTTTTTTAATATTATTGGGTTTCTAAAGTCTCCCTTAAAAAACAAAAAATACATAAAAAAACAGTGGGAGAGTAATATTGCCCTTTCAGCTTGTGTGCCAGTCTTGACTCCTGGGTGTGCCACCTCTCTCCCTCTCATTCAGTGGGCCATAGAAAGCCTATTTATTTATTTTTTTAAATATTATTGGGTTTCTAAAGTCTCCCTTAAAAAACAAAAAATACATAAAAAAACAGTGGGAGAGTAATATTGCCCTTTCAGCTTGTGTGCCAGTCTTGACTCCTGGGTGTGCCACCTCTCTCCCTCTCATTCAGTGGGCCATAGAAAGCCTATTTATTTTTTTTTTAAAATATTATTGGGTTTCTAAAGTCTCCCTTAAAAAACAAAAAATACGTAAAAAAACAGTGGGAGAGTAATATTGCCCTTTCAGCTTGTGTGCCAGTCTTGACTCCTGGGTGTGCCACCTCTCTCCCTCTCATTCAGTGGGCCATAGAAAGCCTATTTTTTTTTTAAATATTATTGGGTTTTTAAAGTCTCCCTTAAAAAACAAAAAATACATAAAAAAACAGTGGGAGAGTAATATTGCCCTTTCAGCTTGTGTGCCAGTCTTGACTCCTGGGTGTGCCACCTCTCTCTCTCATTCAGTGGGCCATAGAAAGGCTATTTATTTTTTTGGTTTTTTTAATATTATTTGGTTTCTAAAGTCTCCCTGAAAAAAAAAAAAACATAAAAAAACAGTGGGAGTGTAATATTGCCCTTTCAGCTTGTGTGCCAGTCTTGACTCCTGGGTGTGCCACCTCTCTCCCTCTCATTCAGTGGGCCATAGAAAGCCTATTTTTTTTTTTTTTTAAATATTATTGGGTTTCTAAAGTCTCCCTTAAAAAACAAAAAATACATAAAAAAACAGTGGGAGAGTAATATTGCCCTTTCAGCTTGTGTGCCAGTCTTGACTCCTGGGTGTGCCACCTCTCTCCCTCTCATTCAGTGGGCCATAGAAAGCCTATTTATTTTTTTTTTTAAATATTATTGGGTTTCTAAAGTCTCCCTTAAAAAAAAAAAATACATAAAAAAACAGTGGGAGAGTAATATTGCCCTTTCAGCTTGTGTGCCAGTCTTGACTCCTGGGTGTGCCACCTCTCTCCCTCTCATTCAGTGGGCCATAGAAAGCCTATTTATTTATTTTTTTTAAATATTATTGGGTTTCTAAAGTCTCCCTTAAAAAACAAAAAATACATAAAAAAACAGTGGGAGAGTAATATTGCCCTTTCAGCTTGTGTGCCAGTCTTGACTCCTGGGTGTGCCACCTCTCTCTCTCATTCAGTGGGCCATAGAAAGGCTATTTATTTTTTTGGTTTTTTTAATATTATTTGGTTTCTAAAGTCTCCCTGAAAAAAAAAAAAACATAAAAAAACAGTGGGAGAGTAATATTGCCCTTTCAGCTTGTGCGCCAGTCTTGACTCCTGGGTGTGCCACCTCTCTCTCTCTAATTGTGGGCCATAGAAAGCCTTTTTTTTTTGTTTTTTTTTTTAATATTATTTGGTTTCTAAAGTCTCCCTGAGAAAAAAAAATAAATAAATTAGGTGGGAGATTAATATTGACATTAGTGCTTGAGTGACAGTCCTGCGTGTGTGTCATCTCTGTGATTTTGTGCCACAGAAAACAGAGTGTGTAACATTGTGCCTGATTTTCCTTGTGGTCTCACCAACCTGTTAAGGGATATTGAAATCATACTGAAGTTATAGCTCACCGTGTAAGTTGTTTGACAGCAACAAATAAAGTTACTTTGGTTAAGATTTTAAAACAATGAGGAAGTCTGGTGCAAGAGGTCGTCGTGGGCGTTCATTGTCAGCTGGTAATGATGGTAGTGGTAGTGGAGCATCAGGTGGTCGTGGGGATAAAAATATTCCACCTAAGTCTGGAGCTGTGGAGCCAGTTTTGTCGTCAGGCTACACAAGGCCTCGAACGCTCTCTTTTCTGGGAGTAGGAAAACCGCTTTTAAAGGCGGAGCAGCAACAGCAAGTTTTGGCTTACATTGCAGACTCAGCCTCTAGCTCTTTTGCCTCCTCTTCAGAAACTGGTAAATGTAAAAGCAGCGCGTCGTTTGTGGATGTTCACGGTCAGGGACAAGTCGCTTCCTTGTCCTCCTCAGCAAAAACTACAACAAGAGAGAAGGATGCAGCAGGCGACACAACGGGTCACTCCATGGAGCTCTTTACACATACCGTCCCTGGCTTAGAAAGTGAAACATTTAACAGGCCATGCCCATTACAAGTAGATTCTGACATGGAGTGCACTGATGCACAGCCACAGCCAGAGTACTATGCTGCTCCTTTGACTCAGACCACCACATTGCCCTCTCAGGGTACAGATCCACAATCAGACCCTGATGAGACTATGTTGCCCCGCCACGAACGCTATACCACCGACCGACACAGTGACACAGACGAAGTTGCACACGAGCTCGAAGAGGAGGTAATAGATGACCCAGTTATTGACCCTGATTGGCAGCCATTGGGGGAACAGGGTGCAGGCGGCAGTAGTTCAGAAGCGGAGGTGGAGGAGGGGCCGCAGCAGGCATCAACATCGCAACAGGTTCCATCTGCCGGGCCCGTATCTGGCCCAAAACGCGTGTCAAAGCCAAAACCTGTTGGAGGACAGCGTGGCCATCCGGTTAAAGCTCAGTCTGCAATCCCTGAAAAGGGATCCGAGTCTAGGAAGAGTGCAGTCTGGCATTTTTTTAAACAACATCCAACTGATCAGCGCAAAGTCATCTGTCAAAAATGTTCAACTAGCTTAAGCAGAGGTCAGAATCTGAAAAGTCTAAATACTAGTTGCATGCATAGACACTTAACCACCATGCATTTTCAAGCCTGGACTAACTACCAAACGTCCCTTAAGGTTGTAGCACCCTCGGCCAATGAAGCTAGTCAGCAACGCAACATCCCTTCCGTCACTGTAAGGCCACCATTTTCCGCACCACCAGCAGTATCTGTGCAGGTTTCTTTGCCAGCCAAAAGCAGTCAGGGTCAGGGAATCACCAGTTTTGTAGGAGGAAATATTGCATCTAGGGCACCGGCGGAAACAATACCGTCTCCAACCGTCTCTCAGTCTGCCATGTACACCGGCACACCCGAAAGTTCCACGATCTCCAGCTCTCCAGTCCAGCTCACCCTACATGAGACTCTGGTTAGAAAAAGGAAGTACTGGGCGTGGCTTGAGCTCTGCCAATGTAGGAGGCAAGAGTTCAGAGCTCCTGAATAAGACATCAACAAGCGACTCCTAAATATACAAGAGGATGATATTTTATTATTAACCAGTGTTTTGACCCACTCCTGAATACGGCTGGTCATATTGGACGCAAGTATAAGACTTTAATTCAAGAAATTTTATTCATTTGCCTCAGCTGAGGTAAACCGTGGCTTTGCAAAGGCTGGCGACAGGATATTTACTGCTTATTTATCTGAACAAAAACTTATATACTGGACCCTCAGTTATTTTCTCTACTATTATTTAGTATTTACAACGGGTCACAAGGAATGTTTAAGCTCTAAAACCTGGCTATTAACAGGACCACAAGAGCAGGGTTACAGCATCTGAGGAAAAATAGTCCTGATTTTTGTGTCTCTCTATCTACATATTGATATAACAATTTGGAGGCAAGTGCAAGTTCTTTCATTTGCGGATTTCACAGGCTTGGCCCGAAGCATTTCGCATTATAATAGCAAAATTAAATAAGGGCACAATACTGTTTCTGAAAGTTACCTCAGGTGGAAAGCGGGTGCATTGATACCAGTGACAACGTTTGTAAAGAAGTTCCGGCTGCTTCTCATCTCCATAAACGCTTCATTAACAAGCAGACTGCGCCTCTGAGTGAGGGAAGATTACGGAAAACCTATCTTCATACCACCTGCCTTATCAATTTTTTTACTGGGATTTATTGGTCTCCTCAGGAAAAAGGTGTGTAACTGTGTCTTTATTAATATAAAGACATTCAGCAACACCACAGAAGAAGATCTGAGACTTGGATCCGGGGGTGATATTCATCTATCCCCTTTTCTTGTTTTTCTTTCTTTTTTTTTTTTTTTTAATTTTTTTTTTTTTTTTTTGTGTGTGTGTGTGTGTGTGTGTGTGTGTGTGTGTGGGGACTCTCTCCTGGAAACTTTAATCAGTACATAATCTATTAGAACTTTCAGTGACTTACTACTGCAACAACGATAATAAGATTATTACCTGTGCACAGGTTTGCAATACACTCCTCTCTAAACTCGCAAAATAGAACTTTACTGTTTGGAATATATTCTAGTGATAAGAGACATATATATATATCTCCTTGGGTAAATCTATACAAGTTAACATCTGCCATATTAAGATTATATATTGTTTCTTTCTATTCCTTAGGTTACTCTACAAGTCATAAGGTATATTATATTTAATTGTACTGTATTGTCGTGATACTCTATACACCTTATTTTGGCTAAACTCATTTTGGAAGTATTCTAATCCAAAATGGAGTCGTCGGGGAGAAGAACAAGTGTTAAACACTACAACAATACTCAGTCAAGTTCAAGTAGGGATATGTCAAATCAACATAGTCCTGAAAAATCTAGATCTCCCCACAGGAAGGGGGAACAACACGTCATGTCTGGAAGACCTTCCCACATCCCTTCACATAGCAATGCTGTTAAAAGGGGGGGTAACCAGAAATCTTTACCTTCCAATTCTCAATCTAACATTCCCCTCCAAAAAGGGAATAATAAAGGGGCGTTCAAACCAGCAATATTGAATGCTCCAAAAACAGAGGAAATGGATATGTCCAGTTCCTTTAAAAGAAAAGGTTTGGTCAGTCAGGAAAGCAAATTAGACCCTTCCCTCGAGGACTCGATAATTCCTCTGGATGACCACTCACCCAACGGCAGCCCTGATAGACAGAGGTTCAAGAAGGATCATACAGAACCTCCTTTACCAATAAAGATTTCGCCTCCAGCTATTAATTTAGATGATTACATTAATTCCAACAGACAAGCTACTGAGGGTTTTCTTGCCACTCTTTTTAAGTCTTTTAGTGAATCCATGAGGATAGGATTTGAGATACAAAACAAAACCCTCCAAGAAACTTGTACCAGCTTTAACCTAAGATTCGAAAAAAACGAAAAACGAATTACCCTTATAGAAAAAGACACCTCTTCTCTTTCTAAACAGAATGCTTCTCTCCAATCCGAAATTTTATCCCTCAAGAATAAACTAACTGATCTTGAGGATCGGAATAGAAGAAATAATTTGAAATTGAGAGGTGTACCTGAAAGTGTTCTCCAGAAAGATCTTTTGGGATACTCTAAAAATTTGTTTAAACAACTGATCCCAAACCTTACTGATTTAGAGTTGAGCATAGATCGCATACATCGTCTCCCTCGTCCCCAGGAGATTCCCAAGGATAAACCTAGAGATATCATCCTCAGGATACATTTTTTTGAGACGAAAGAAAAAATCCTTAAAACCATCAGAGAAAGAGGGTCCTTCCCAGAGCCATTTAATAACATTAAATTATTTTTGGATTTCTCAAAGGCCACAATGGACCTAAGAAGAAGTTATGGAGAAACAACATCTAAACTGAGAGAATTACACATCCCATATAGGTGGGGGTTTCCTACTAAATTAATAGTTTGGTATAAGAGTAAAAACTATCAAATTAGCTCTCCCCAGGAGGGTTCTAGATTTATTAACTTCCTCCTTGAGGAGATGGCCCTCAAGGACAAAGACTAAAAAGGGTCCCTTTTTCCAAATCTAAATATAAAATTTGCCTTTTAATATTAAAAATAATTACTGTCCTCAAAACCAGAGATGTCTTTTTAGGATCTCTGCCACTAATTTTGTGTTGAAACCCCCTCGTAGGTGAGACCCATTTACTTGGTGTCCTCCAGGAGAACCTTTAAGGTTCACAATTTTTTGAACATTTTTGACAGGTAATAGTGAGGTTAACTATTCTCTGCTTAGTTTTGTTTTATTTGTATTTAAATACCGATGAAGATTCTTTCATACAACGTTCGGGGCATTAATAGCCCAAACAAAAGATTTTCTATCTGGAAGGAAATTAATCTTGCTAATGCGGAGATTATTTGTTTACAGGAGGTAAGACTAATAGAAGATAATTGCCAGGTCTTCCATCATAAGAAGTTTCCTCATTCTTTTAAGTCGCTGCATTCAAAAAAAAAAGCCGGAGTCATTACAATGGTAAATGGCATTGTTCCTTTTCAGCTGGTGAAAGAAATAACAGACCATCTCGGCAGGTTCCACATCTTGGCTTGCTTAGTGAATAATCAGCCTTGCACAGTGGTAAATGTGTACGCTCCTAATAAGAATCAAATTTCCTTCTTAAATAAACTATTAAAAAAAGTTGATAAGATCAAAATAGGAGACACTATTTGGGTAGGAGATTTTAACATCGTTCCAGATAGTGCCATGGACTCTTCATCTCTAGTACGTCACAAATCACCGGTTTTAAAAAAATGGCTGATCAATAATGAATTATTTGACATTTTTAGATGTCTTAATTCTTCCTCTCATGAATTTTCACACTTTTCTGACGTACATCAGACGTCCTCTCGCATAGATTTGGTCTTATCAAATATCTTCACCCTCCCCAAATTTAAGAGTATTCAATTCCTTAAAAAATCCTTATCTGATCATACCCCAGTGTTAGTGGAATTTTTACTAGGTTCTTCCCTTGGCAACAGATATTTATGGAAGTGTAACCCAACCCTATTCAAGATACCTGAATATAAACAAGAAATAGAATCTCTTCTATCCAATTACTTCAAAGAAAATACAACTAATAATATAGACCCTTTCACATTATGGAATGCTCACAAGGCCGTCCTAAGAGGCGGACTTATTCAATTGGCAGCTAGGTATAAAAAGAAAAACAGGGAAAAAATAGTAGATTTGCAAAACCAAATACACTTTAAAGAATCACAGCAAAATAATTTGCAAGTTCCCTCCCCAAGTATACAAAAAGAAATTCTAGAGTTAAGGCAAAAACTAAAATCTGAAATCCTACAAGAATATGACTCTGTCATAAAAGCTTCAAAGTTCAAGGTGTACACCTCCTTGAATAAACCTAACAGGTACATGCTAGCAAAAATAAAAAAGGATCGTATTAACAAAAGAATTTCTAAAATTATTGCTCCCTCGGGTAAGGTTTTGATTCACCCAAAAGATATCGTTAAATCATTTGCTGATTTTTTTAATAGTCTGTATAACCTAAAAAATGATCCAAATTCCCCTTGTATTGATCCAGATTCTATAAACTCTTTTCTATCTAGTATTAGCTTACCTAAGATTACGCCATCTGATTTGGAGTCCATCAACTGCCCATTTAAAGAAAAAGAAATTATCGATACTATCAATAAACTAAAATCCCCCAAAACTTCTGGCCCAGATGGCTTTTCTAATGATTATTATAAATCCTTCTCAAAAATTTTAGCCCCTCATTTAGTCCCCATTTTTAATCTAGCCTCTGCCCAAGGTTCCTTCCCTAAGGAAATGCAGGAAGCAGTAATTATAATGATTCCTAAGAGTGGGGGGGATCCTGAAAGGATTCAGAATTATCGCCCAATTTCTTTAATCAATAGTGACTCTAAAATATATTCTAAAATATTAGCCGACAGGCTAAAATCTATCCTCCCCCGTTTACTGGTAGACGATCAGATTGGGTTCACCGAGGGTCGCCAGGCTTCAGACGGGACCAGAAGAGTAATCAACTTAATGAATATTATCAACAGTACGAACTCACAAGCCGTTTTTCTGGCACTGGATGCTGAGAAAGCCTTTGATAGGCTAAACTGGTCTTACCTGAAAGCAACTCTTGAAAAGTTTGGCTTTGATTCCAAATTCTTGTCTACTGTATTTGCTCTATACTCGGCACCCAGTGCCAGGATATACTCTAATAATTTTTTGTCTGACCCATTTACCATCTCCAATGGTACGCGACAGGGATGTCCTTTGTCCCCTCTGTTGTTCGTCCTCGCAATGGAGCCTTTTGCAGAAAAAGTAAGATCAAATATGGATATTTTGGGAGTCAACCTGAAGTCTCGTCATTTTAAAATAGGGTTATTTGCCGATGACTTATTTTTCACGCTTCTGGACCCTATAACCTCGATTAAAGCTTTATCTTTGGAACTTAAGGCTTTTGCTGATATATCTTACTTTAAGATTAATCCCCAGAAATCAAAATATCTTACCTTCAACATGAAGGACTCTGATATAAGGAAGTTAACAGAACAGACAAACTTCGCTAGGGGTAATGATGAAATACAATATTTAGGAATAACTATTTCTAATAAGCTACAAAATATAATTAAAGTCAACCTAGAAAAAACTCTAAACTCGATCACTAGTGACATTACACATTTTGCTCATTCTGAACTGTCCTTATTTGGCAGAATAATGACTATTAAAACTTTTGTTTTGCCCAAGGTTTTGTATCTTTTCAGGACCCTCCCTCTTACCTTTTCATATCAATCTATTTATAAATTCCAAAACTTGGTACATTCATTTTTATGGGGCAGGAAAAAGGCTAGGATCTCCTTAGATATTCTATGTAAACATAAACGCAATGGTGGGGCTGGGTTACCAAATTTCTATACTTATTATTTAGCCTCATTAGTTAAACAAACTTGGTATTGGTTTGAAGGCAGATCTTATCCAGCCTGGTTTCAAATTGAAAATGAAATGAAAAGCCCCCAGTCTATTCAACACATCTTTTTCAGCTTCTTATTTCACAGACAGCAGAGGGAATCCTCTCATCCTATTTTTAGAGCTGTTATTCAGGCTTGGAGGTTATTGCTCAAACCTTCAAGGAAGAACTTTAACAGAACCGAACAAATCTTGAAGTTTCCTATTCAACTATTATCCACAATTTATAATTTTTCACTATCCGATTCCTGGAGTAAGTCAGGAATTAAAAAGATTGGTAATATATATGATGGAATCAAATTCCTCACTTTTAGTGAGTTAAAAATAAAATTTAATCTTCCCTCTTCTGAATTCATCCCTTATATAATTTTAAAAGAAGGTGTTCAGAAACTACTAGGTAGCAAACCTCTTAACCTAGATATTCTCGTTTTACTACTGTGCAATATTAAAAACAATAATATATGGAGCCTAAACAACATCTATAGAATTTTCAATAAAGATGGTGTTGGTTTCAAAAATGTTTACTTGAAGAGGTGGGAATCTGACCTCAGTAAATCCTTTCAGGCTGAGAGCTGGGACAATGCTATTAAGACCACTTACAAATCCACCATTTCGTTAGCTTTACATGAGTCCTACTTTAAGGTAATTACTAGGTGGTATTATACCCCAATTAGATTAGCACACATAATTCCGGATTATTCACCAACTTGCTGGAGGAAATGTGGCCACCAAGGTAATTTATATCATCTTTTATGGAGTTGCCCAAAGGTAAAACTTCTATGGTCAAAAGTTTCTAATTATATTAATTCACTCACGGATAATTTTGTGCTTACACCACAAAGAGCTCTTTTTTCCCTGGACATGGAAATAGTTGACCCTCAGGTTAAATTCATTATCATTCATATATTTCTTGTTGTCAAATATATGTTAGCGCTTTGGTGGAATAAGCCAGAACTCCCTAAATTTGAAGACATTATAGATCAAATTCACCAACACAATTTTTTGGAGTGGAGATTCGCTGTAAATAATAGTGGTATTAAAAATTTCTTGAAAAAATGGAAGATTTGGATTGATAAATTCTATACTCCTTAACCTCCTAATAGATTTTCAAATAAAAGAAATAATTGTAATTTACTTGTCCTTCCAAAATTTCGCACTCTTTTAAATGTATTTATGCATTTTGTTACTGTTGAACTATTGTATTACATTTGGTTCTCTAGTTTTTTTTTTGTTTTCTTTAATTGTATCCCTTTCCATTCCCTCTCCCTATTCTTCACTGTTATATTTTCCCTCCCCTATTCCCATTTCCTGTTTTTTTATTCAAAAAATTAATAAAAAATATTTAAAAAGAAAAAGGAAGTACTTATCCTCGCATCCGCGTGCACAGGGTTTTAACGCCCACATAGCTAGACTAATCTCGTTAGAGATGATGCCCTACCGGTTAGTTGAAAGCGAAGCTTTCAAAGCCCTGATGGAGTACGCTGAACCACGATACGAGCTACCCAGTCGACACTTTTTTTCCAGAAAAGCCATCCCAGCCCTGCACCAGCATGTTAAACAGCGCATCGTCCATGCACTCAGGCAATCTGTGAGTACAAAGGTGCACCTGACTACAGATGCATGGACCAGTAGGCATGGCCAGGGACGTTATGTGTCCATCACGGCACACTGGGTGAATGTGGTGGATGCAGGGTCCACAGGCGACATCAATTTAGGGACAGTTGTGCCTAGCCCACGGTCTAGGAAACAGTTGGCTGTAGGCGTTCGCACCCCCTCCTCCTCCTCCTCCTCGTCCTCCTGCAGAAGCTACAGCTCTTCCACAGAACGCAGTCTGCCAACCACTCCATCGGCAGATGACACTGTTGCACACCAGTTGTCCCATTATGGGCCAGCTACTGCCAAGCGTCAGCAGGCTGTATCAGCTATGAAGTGTTTGGGCGACAACAGACACACCGCGGAAGTTCTGTCCGAGTTCTTGCAACAAGAAACGCAGTCGTGGCTGGGCACAGTAGATCTTGAGGCAGGCAAGGTAGTGAGTGATAACGGAAGGAATTTCATGGCTGCCATCTCCCTTTCCCAACTGAAACACATTCCTTGCCTGGCTCACACCTTAAACCTGGTGGTGCAGTGCTTATTGAAAACTTATCCTGGGTTCTCCGACCTGCTCCTCAAAGTGCGTGCACTTTGCTCACATATCCGACGTTCGCCTGTACACGCCAGCCGTATGCAGACCTATCAGCGGTCTTTGAACCTTCCCCAGCATCGCCTAATCATAGACGTTGCAACAAGGTGGAACTCAACACTGCACATGCTTCAGAGACTGTGCGAACAGAGGCGTGCTGTTATTTATTTGTGGGAGGATACACGGGCAGGCAGTAGGATGGCAGACATGGAGTTGTCAGGTGTGCAGTGGTCTAAGATACAAGACATGTGTCAAGTCCTTCAGTGTTTTGAGGAATGCACACGGCTGGTTAGTGCAGACAACGCCGTAATAAGCATGAGCATCCCCCTAATGCGTCTGCTGATGCAAAGTTTGACGCACATAAAGGAGCAGGCGTCTGCACCAGAGGAAGAGGAAAGCCTTGATGACAGTCAGCCATTGTCTGGTCAGGGCAGTGTACAGGACGAGGTAGCGGGCGAAGAGGAGGTGGAGGACGAGGAGGATGATGGGGATGAGTATATTTTTAATGCCCAACCTTTCCCGGGGGCACAGGAAATTGGTTGCGTGTCACGGCCGGGTTCTGGTTTTTTGAGGGACACAAGTGACGTAGATTTGCCTGCAACTGCCCCTCAACCAATCACAACCGGAGATTTGACAACTGGAACTTTGGCCCACATGGCGGATTATGCCTTACGTATCCTAAAAAGGGACACACGCATTACGAAAATGATGAACGATGACGATTACTGGTTGGCCTGCCTCCTTGATCCACGCTATAAAGGCAAATTGCAAAATATTATGCCACATGAGAACTTGGAACTAATATTAGCAACCAAACAATCAACTCTTGTTGACCGTTTGCTTCAGGCATTCCCAGCACACAGCGCACGTGATCGTTCTCACACGAGCTCCAGGGGGCAGCAGACTAGGAGTGTTAGGGGTGCACACATCAGAAGTGGCGTTGGACAGAGGGGTTTTCTGACCAGGTTGTGGAGTGATTTTGCTATGACCGCAGACAGGACAGGTACTGCTGCATCAATTGAAAGTGACAGGAGACAACATTTGTCCAGTATGGTTACTAACTATTTTTCATCCCTTATCGATGTTCTCCCTCAACCGTCATTCCCATTTGATTACTGGGCCTCCAAATTAGACGCCTGGCCAGAATTGGCAGAATATGCATTGCAGGAGCTTGCTTGCCCGGCAGCAAGTGTCCTATCAGAAAGAGTATTCAGTGCTGCAGGTTCAATATTAACCGAAAAAAGGACTCGTCTGGCTACCCAAAATGTTGACGATCTAACATTCATTAAAATGAACCACAACTGGATTTCGAAATCTTTTGCCCCACCTTGCCCGGCCGACACCTAGCTTTCCTATGAAAAGCTCTTGCCTGTGAATTACTTTTCTAATGTCTAATTTGCTGCAGCTGATTGTACAGCATACGACATGTTTACACCTCCCTAAATGGCCAAACTCCCCACACGGGGCCGTGGTATCGCGACTTGGCGCAAGCACCCGTGAGACTGCTGTTTGTCTGAAGAGGTGGGTGTGCTCGCTTTTGGTTGACGGCATTGCTACTGGGTCCCTCATAGTACAATGTAGTGTCTCTGGCGGTGGTGGTGCGCACCCAACGTCAGACACACCGTTGTAACATGAGGGGCCCTGGGGCGGTCCCGCCGGCCTCAAGAGAGTTCCCCCCTACCCCAGCTCAAAATGTGCTCTACCACGTGCAAAATTATGTCGCACAGCTCCACCAATCTTTAGTCTATTCGCTGACATCATTCAATGTCTGGCACTGACAATACAAATTTGTAGACATCTATGATGCAACTTAAAGTAGTCTGTGTCTGTGTCCTATATTGGCACCATTAAATAGTTACTGCCAAATTACTATGTCAGAAACTCAGTAGATGAGCCCACCCCTGTACCTAAGTATGCCACCTTTTTTTTTGTTTTGGTTGTTTTGCGAGACATTAACATCTATTTATATTTTGGGAGTACTGGGACAGACACTCCTTGCACTACTCCTCCACTCACCACCAAGCTGCCTGTGTATCCATGTAACCGCTGTAAAACTGCCATGAGCCTATTGTTTGTTATTTTAGGCCTTTGATAGCCTGTCTGCGGTCCCTACTTTAAATACTCCTCCACTCACCACCAAGCTGCCTGCCCGTGTATCCATGTAACCGCTGTAAAACTGCCATGAGCCTATTGTTGGTTATTTTAGGCCTTTGATAGCCTGTCTGCGGTCCCTACTTAAAATACTCCTCCACTCACCACCAAGCTGCCTGCCCGTGTATCCATGTAACCGCTGTAAAACTGCCATGAGCCTATTGTTTGTTATTTTAGGCCTTTGATAGCCTGTCTGCGGTCCCTACTTTAAATACTCCTCCACTCACCACCAAGCTGCCTGCCCGTGTATCCATGTAACCGCTGTAAAACTGCCATGAGCCTATTGTTTGTTATTTTAGGCCTTCGAAGCCTGTCTGCGGTCCCTCCTTCCACTAGGCCTCCACTGACCAGACCACTGCTGCCCGTGTACCCCTGGAACCAATTTTAAAGTGCCTACAGCCAGCCCATTTTATTGTGTTAGGCCTTCGAAGCCTGTCTGCGGTCCCTCCTTCCACTAGGCCTCCACTGACCAGACCACTGCTGCCCGTGTACCCCTGGAACCAATTTTAAAGTGCCTACAGCCAGCCCATTTTATTGTGTTAGGCCTTCGAAGCCTGTCTGCGGTCCCTCCTTCCACTAGGCCTCCACTGACCAGACCACTGCTGCCCGTGTACCCCTGGAACCAATTTTAAAGTGCCTACAGCCAGCCCATTTTATTGTGTTAGGCCTTCGAAGCCTGTCTGCGGTCCCTCCTTCCACTAGGCCTCCACTGACCAGACCACTGCTGCCCGTGTACCCCTGGAACCAATTTTAAAGTGCCTACAGCCAGCCCATTTTATTGTGTTAGGCCTTCGAAGCCTGTCTGCGGTCCCTCCTTCCACTAGGCCTCCACTGACCAGACCACTGCTGCCCGTGTACCCCTGGAACCAATTTTAAAGTGCCTACAGCCAGCCCATTTTATTGTGTTAGGCCTTCGAAGCCTGTCTGCGGTCCCTCCTTCCACTAGGCCACAACTGACCAGACCACTGCTGCCCGTGTACCCCTGGAACCAATTTTAAAGTGCCTACAGCCAGCCCATTTTATTGTGTTAGGCCTTCGAAGCCTGTCTGCGGTCCCTCCTTCCACTAGGCCTCCACTGACCAGACCACTGCTGCCCGTGTACCCCTGGAACCAATTTTAAAGTGCCTACAGCCAGCCCATTTTATTGTGTTAGGCCTTCGAAGCCTGTCTGCGGTCCCTCCTTCCAATAGGCCTACACTGACAAAGGTACACCTGACAACAGACACATGGACCTGTAGGCATGGCCACGGAAGGTTACGTGTCCTTTGTGGCTCAATGAGTTAATGTATTGGATGCATGGTCCACACAGGGGACAGCCTGCTAAGTCTGTCTGCAGTCCCTAATTCAAGTTGTCCTCAACTGAATAAAGCTGAGCTTCTACCTTCCGGCTCTGATTAACTGCTGTTTTTAAACACATTGGTGGTTCCGGCCTACTAACGGTGTCTGCCCCTGCCTGGTGTTGCCCTCAACTGAATAAAGCTGAGCTTCAACCTTCTGGCGCTCATTAAGTGTTTTTTAAAAAACAAAATGGTGGTTAGGGCCTACTAACGGTGTCTGCCCCTGCCTGGTGTTGCCCTCAACTGAATAAAGCTGAGCTTCAACCTTCTGGCTCTCATTAAGTGTTTTTTAAAAAACAAAATGGTGGTTAGGGCCTACTAACGGCTTCTGCCCCTCCCTGGTGTTGCCCTCAACTGAATAAAGCTGAGCTTCTACCTTCCGGCTCTGATTAACTGCTGTTTTTAAACACATTGGTGGTTCCGGCCTACTAACGGTGTCTGCCCCTGCCTGGTGTTGCCCTCAACTGAATAAAGCTGAGCTTCAACCTTCTGGCTCTCATTAAGTGTTTTTTAAAAAACAAAATGGTGGTTAGGGCCTACTAACGGTGTCTGCCCCTCCCTGGTGTTGTCCTCAACTGAACAAAGCTGAGCTTCCACATTCTGGCTTTCGGCCTATACTATCAGATATTAAACTGCATTTGGCCTACTAGTGTGGTTAGGCCCTTGAAACAGTGTCTGCTGCTCTTGGGTTTGCTACTCCACTGAACAAAGCAATGCCGCCTGTTTAGTCCTGTTACCAATTTTGATCTGCATTTAGCCTACTTTATTCTTTGGCCCTATATCTGTTTCCTCATCATCCTGCCCATTGCCCAGCCACTGCTAGATGAGTCTGCTGGTACATTGACCTAGACCACTACATTCCCCTTGTACTCTACACAGCCAGAATCTGACCCTGCTGAAAGTAAGGTTCCCCTTCCCGCATATTATACCACCTTACACAGGGACAAAGAGGAAGGTGCAGATGAAAGTGCAGGTTCCTTCATCAGGTGGGGGGGCATACTCGTTGGCGACGTCACTGGCACAGGGCCACTCAGAGTACGCAAAAGTGTCGCTGCTGGTGGGAGGCGCCCCCGCCATGCAAACACACCGCCGTACTTTGAGGGGCCCTGTGCCAGTGCCAATGCGAACGAGTGGGCCCCCCTGCTTGCTCAGGATCACAGCACTTGCAACGTTGAAATACTTACCTCTCCCTGCTCCACCGCCATGACGTAGTCCATGTTTCCTGGGCCCACTAAAACCTTGAACCAGCCCTACCCCCACAACTTTTGCCAAATGACCCCCAATTTCCAGTGCCCAACTATTATTATAAAGTTAATTAAGATTGACAAGCTTCAGAAAACAAGAATGGATGTTTTTGGCAGTAAAATGTGCACTGTAGGTGTTTTCCTGGCCTCCACTCACTGCCGGCTATGCTTCCCCATTGACTTGCATTGGGTTTCGTGTTTCGGTCGATCCCCGACTTTTAGCGATAATCGGCCGACTTCACTCGACTCGACTCTGGACTAAATCGGGTTTCACAAAACCAGACTCGATCTTAAAAAAATGAAAGTCGCTCAACCCTAGTAAAGGGTATTGAAACTTGACCGTGATCTTATTCAAGAGGCGATAATCAATACAAGGTCTCAAGGAGCCATCCTTCTTAGCAACAAAAAAAAAACCTGCTCCCAACAGTGAAGAAGATGGCCGAATATGCCCTTTCTCCAAAGACTCCTTAACATAACTCCGCATGGCGGTATGTTCAGGCACAGACAGGTTGAAAAGTCGGCCCTTAGGAAACTTACTGCCTGGAATCAAGTCAATAGCACAATCACAGTCCCTGTGCGGTGGAAGGGAACTGGACTTGGGTTCATCGAATACATCCTGAAAATCAGACAAAAACTCTGGAATTTCAGAAGAGGAAGAAGAGGAGATGGACATTAAAGGAACATCATTATGAACCCCCTGACAACCCCAACTAGTCACAGACATAGATTTCCAATCCAACACAGGATTATGTACCTGCAACCACGGAAAACCCAGCATGATAACATCATGCAAATTATGCAACACCAGAAATCGACAATCTTTCTGATGGGCTGGCGCCATGTGCATAGTCACCTGTGTCCAAAACTGGGGCTTATTTTTAGCCAAAGGTGTAGCATCAATCCCCCTTAAAGGAATAGGGTTCTGCAAAGGCTGCAAGGGAAAACCACAAAGCCTGGCAAACTCAAAATCCATTAAGTTCAAGGCGGCGCCTGAATCCACGAACGCCATGACAGAAAATGATGACAATGAGCAGATCAAGGACACCGATAACAGAAATTTAGGTTGTACAGTACTGATAGTAACTGAACTAGCGATCCTTTTTGTCCGCTTAGGGCAGACTGAAATGACATGAGAAGCGTCGCCACAATAGTAACACAACCTATTCTGACGTCTGAATCCTTGTCGTTCTGTTCTAGACAAAATCCTATCACACTGCATTGGCTCAGAACTTTGCTCTAAGGACGACGCCACAGCGCGCACAGTTTGACGCTGCCGCAAGCGCCGATCAATCTGAATGGCCAGAGACATAGAATCACTCAGACCGGAAGGCGTGGGAAACCCCACCATAACATCTTTAACGGATTCAGAAAGACCCTTTCTGAAAATTGCCGCCAAAGCATCATCATTCCATTTAGTCAACACAGACCATTTTCTGAATTTATGACAATACAATCCCTGAGACAGGGCCAACAAGGTTTTCTCTGCTTGATCCACAGAATTCGGTTCATCATATAATAATCCTAAAGCCTGAAAAAAGGAATCTACATTAAGCAAGGCCGGATTCCCAGATTCCAGGGAAAATGCCCAATCTTGTGGATCGCCACGCAGCAGGGAGATGACAATTTTAACCTGCTGAATGGAATCACCGGAGGATCGCGGTCTCAGAGCAAAAAACAGTTTACAATTGTTTTTAAAACCAAAAAATGTGGACCTATCACCAAAAAGCAAATCAGGAGTAGGAATCTTTGGCTCTAAAGCAGGAGTCTGAACAATATAATCAGAAATACCCTGTACCCTAGCAGCAAGCTGGTCTACGCGAGAAGCTAATTCCTGAACATCCATGCTGGCACAAGACTCCTCAGCCACCCATAAATAAAGAGGGAAGAAAAGACAAAACAGACTGCAGAAAAAAAATGGCTCAACACCTTTCTTCCCTTCTTCTGAGATGCATTTAACTCATTAATGGCCAGTTGTACTGTTATGATCTGGTGACCTTGGAGCCGCATGAAAACTTTCTCTGGAATCGGTGGAACCTGTACTGACCGCAAACCCTGAACTAACACCGCAACTAGAAGTAGCCGTGGGGTGTGCCTATCCAACCCTAGACACCTCGACACAGCCGGAGGACTAAATACCCCTATAGATGGAAATAGGAATGCTATCTTGTCTCAGAGCAGACCCCCAAAGGATAGGCAGCCCCCCACGAATAATGACTGTGAGTAGGAGAGGAATAGACACACGCAGGTAGAAAACAGGATTTAGCAAAAGAGGCCACTCTAGCTAAATAGGAAAGGATAGGACAGATTACTAGGTGGTCAGTATTAAAACCCTTCCAAAAATATCCACAGCAGATAATACAAAAAGTTCCACAATCTAACTAAAGACATGGAATGTATATCTGCGACTCCAGAGAATCCAACAAGACTGAGAAAATACTGACACAGTCTAAGCTGGAGAAGAAAACACAAAGAAGAGCACTGAATTGTGAAGCACACAGCATGTGTGCCACAGGAAAAAAAACAGACACTTATCTTTGCTGATTTGGCAGAAAGGCAGGAGGAACCAGGCAGAGGTCCAACACCTCCCAAAAACAATTGACAACTGGCAAGAACTAATGAATCCTGCACACCTAAATACCCCAGTCAGAACTGCAATCAGCAGACACATCTGACCAAGACTGCAACCCAGGGACAACTGCATTACCACCTACTACCACCGGAGGGAACCCAAAAGCAGAATTCACAACAGTTATCATCCTATACTAATATAGATTCACGCGGTTTCAGATATGGTGTAGGCCAATGCATGGAGCAAGAAAACGCAAAAAATGTAAACCTATCATCATTCTAACAAAAGTTATGAGGCTTCATTCCACATGAATTTTTTTATGCATTTCACATTTTTCCCCACTTTGCTCACAAATGCACCCAAAAATCATGTGGAACGAAACCTCATAACTTTTGTTATAATGATCATAGGTTGAAAATTTTTGCGTTTTCTTGCTCCTTGCATCAGCCTACAACCGTATCTGAAAACGGTGAGCATGAGGCTATATTAGTATAGGAGATAACTGAAAACATTTCACATTTTTCCCCATTGTGCTCACAAAGGATATGGTTTCCGTTATCTCCTATACTAATGTAGACTCACACTCACCGATTTCAGATATGGTGTAGGCTGAAAACGCAAAAAAATTCAACCTATGATCATTCTAACAAAAGTTATGAGGCTTCGATCCACATGAGTTTTTGATGAATTTCACATTTTTCCCCACTTTGCTCACAAATACATCCAAAAATCATGTGGAACGAAAACTCATAACTTTTATAATGATCATAGGATTAATTTTTTTGCATTTTCTTTTTCTTTCAATCGGCCTACACCATATATGAAATCGATGAGCATGAGGCTGTATTAGTATAGGAGATAACTGAAAACATTTCACATTTTTCCCCATTGTGCTCACAAATGATATGTTTTCAGTTATCTCCTATTAGTATAGTATTAGTATGTAGACTCACGCTCACCGATTTCAGATATGGTGTAGGCTCATGCAAGGAGCAAGAAAACGCAAAAAATTTGAACCTGTGAACATTTTAACAAAAGTTATGAGCCTTTGTTCCACATGATTTTTGGATGCATGTGTGAGCACAGTGGGGAAAACTGTGAAATGTATCCGATTGCAAGATTATTATATCTTGTACGTTGTATTTCCTCTCACAAATTTTTCCATCCGAGCATTGAATTTCTTCCTTTTGCGCTCCATGGCTTTTTTATCCCTTGAGCCATGCCAGACGGCCCGTGGCATCATCTCTGACCACACCAATTGTCCTCCATTTATAAAGATTAGCGACATTTCGCTTGCTTAGATCATTGCCACCCCCGTCTATCACTATTAAAACTGGGGGTTTAGGCCTCCTTGAGATGTCAACTATCTCTTTGAACATCTTTTTCCATTGGAGGCCTCTTATACCCCTCCAGTTGACATCTAGGCCTGGGAAGCCTAGATATCATGCTCCCGGCTGCAATTTGGCCCTTTTTTTGCCCACTAGACATAGGAATATCCTACAACGTCAACTTCTACTCCTGTAACTTACACCCAAAGAACTTCATTTTTATTTCTGAAGTGGTGCGGGTGTCAAACCACCAACCCTCCTCCCGGGTCAGACATGGCTTTTCCCCTGTGCTAAACTTGTGAAAGCCTGGGTCTCTCCTCGGAGTCTGTAGTGGTTTCCTGTCCTCTGTCCTGCACTTTACGGCGTACTCACTTCTGACTCTGCTGCACCGCGTCTTCACTTCTGGCATTCCTCTCACAGAGCGGCACCAGTTTCTCTTCTTCGCGCTCTTTTCGACCAGCTCCACCCATGAAGGTACTCCTCTTTCTTCCCCTCATGCGCCACGCAGCGTGGCAATGGCGGTTTGCAAACACACTGTCTCAGTCTCTGGCACACAGTACCTGGCGATGCCGGGGCACGAGCACATGATAGCATATGGGACAATGCCCTTAATCTGCAAGACGCACTACGGGCGATCCTAACAGCATGCAGAATGGAGTCAAGCTCTGAAAGGAGCAGTTCATTGAGGGACTCTTGTCCAGCACCCACAGGACCTAGCTACTCATCCTGGCCTTGCAAAACCCTGACCTGGACTTTGCACAATTTAAAGCCATCTGGGTCCTGCAGGAACCTCAGTGCAGATGTACAGTGCCCGCAAAGTGTCCAGCCCTCATGTACCACCAGGAGGTGGCATCATATCCTCAGGTCCCCATTGAGGCTGACGCACAGATCCTGGATGATGATCCCTCCACAGGACTACGACTCCAGGTGCAGGAGCTGACTAAAAGCGTAGCTGCACTAGCCCGGACCGTGCTCCATGGTGGACTCAGGAACCCAGATTCAGGGGAGCTTCCCTCAGATAGATATATCCTGGTCTGGAGGAGGAGTTAGGCAGTTAGTGAGAGTCACCAAAGGGTGAGGAATATTTAGAAGACACCGCACACTCTAATTTATGCTTATGCAAAATAGTGCAAATTTATTAACTACACATTAGTGACACATGGGAGCAATACACAATTCAAGGATAAGCGACCACTTGTAATAACAATTCAATTGACGTTTCGGCTCTCCCGAGCCTTAATCATAATATCGCTAAAAAAAACCAAAACACAACATGGGTAAATATACACAACAAAAAATATATATACATATATACAGCATCCGTGCATGATGTAACAATAAACATAACGCCAAAGTACCAAAGGAATGGCAAGCAGCTAAATAGACTTCCAAGCACCAAGGATGCACCGAGGTGAAAATACTTCCTAGAGTTATGTCAGACCTGGATACCATAGGTGGTCTAGAGGTCAAAAAGGTTAAGACCAAGAAGAGAAGAGGAGTAGGACAGTAGGCACTCGTTACCTTGGTAAAGCAATGGTAAGTACACATAGCGAATTCCTCGCTTTAGGGTATAGGTGGTGCTGCAAAGGATTGACAGGAAGTAAATATAAGCAAGGTGTGCCAATACAGAGTATAAATGATGAACAAGTGCCCGGTTCAATACCTATCAGACGATAAGGCGGTATGTGGCCAGCCATGGTTTGCTGCCGTGTGCTGAACCTATATTGAACCTAAGTCAAACAAATTAGAATCGCTCTACATCAGAGATGTCGGCGTGACCAGGGAGAGGAGGTAGGACTGTTAAATAGCAGCGGTGACCGCCGGACCGGAAGTGCATCATCCGGACCGGAAGTCCCGCTGTGTAGGGCAAGGAGGAGTTACTGCGCGCGTGTGTGTGTGTGTCACCATAGAAACTGGCTTTTGTATAACAACTTGTAGTGATCAGAATATATAGTAATAGCGCTACTAAGGGCATGTAAGTGAATGTTTAAAGGTCTTAAACTTTTTGACCTCTAGACCACCTATGGTATCCATGTCTGACATAACTCTAGGAAGTATTTTCACTTCGGTGCATCCTTGGTGCTTGGAAGTCTATTTAGCTGCTTGCCATTCCTTTGGTACTTTGGCGTTATGTTTATTGTTACATCATGCATGGATGCTGTATATATGTATATATATTTTTTGTTGTGTATATTTACCCATGTTGTGTTTTTGGTTTTTTTAGCGATAATATGATCAAGGCTCGGGAGAGTCGAAACGTCAATTGAATTGTTATTACAAGTGGTTGCTTATCCTTGAATTGTGTATTGCTCCCATGTGTCACTAATGTGTAGTTAATAAATTTGCACTATTTTGCATAAGCATCAATTAGAGTGTGTGGTGTCTTCTAAATATGACTTGCATTGGGACTTTTACAGTCCATGACACCTGCACGTCACCTCTTAATTGAGTGAGTGCACACCATTGTACCTTATTGACCAAAGGGTGAGGAGCAGACAGCGAAGCCGTGTAGCAAGGACTAAGCTGCAGCTCCAGGAAAAGGAAAGAGAGAACCAGAAGGGTTGCATTGTGGTAGAGCTACTGAGGAAAGGAGCACAGTGGAAAGGGGCCAGGATGCGTAGCTGGGTCCTGTAGGTGCTGGACAGGAGTCCCTCAATGAACTGCTCCTTTGAGAGCTTGACTCCATTCTGCACGCTGATAGGATCAACCAGTGTTATGGCCCGTAGTGCGTCTTGCAGATTAAGGGCACAGTCTTGTATGCTATCCTGTGCTCTTTGCTTACACTCGAAGAACTTCATTTTTATTTCTGCATCGGTGCGGGTGTCAAAGTTGATTTTGAGTTTGGCAAAGATCTGCTGCACAGTCATTTTTTCCATATCTGGCCAGGATTTTACCTCTCTTAGTGGCGATCAAATCAGTTGGCTGGTTAAGATGCTGACCTTTTGATACTCTGTCAGAGGATATACGTCAAATAGGCTGCAGAGTCTCTCCTTAAAGTCACTTAATGTATGGGACTCCCCGGAATACTGTGGAAGCCAGGCCGCTCAAGGAATATATGGCATGGACAGCGGCATTATGGGCGCTGTAATTGTGGCAGCGTCCAGCCGGCTTGTTGGAGCTGCAGGCCCTGGTGGCGGTATGGGGCCTGTGGCTGCATCCACCACGGGGCCTGGGGGCATCACTGGGCCTGCGGGTACATCTGCTGCAGGGCGCATGGTGGTGCTATGGGGCCTGCGGCTGCAACCGCCGCCAATCCTCATCCCGGGTCAGACATGGCTTTTCCCCTATGCTGACCTTGTAAAAGACGGGGTCTCTCCTTGGAGTCTGTAGCGGTTCCTCCGTTGCACAGCCTGCAGCAGTTCCCGGACCTCCATCCAGCACATTGCGGCATCCTCAGTTCTGACTCTGCTGCACCTCGTCTTCACTTTCGGTGTTCCTCTCGCAGAGCGGCACCCGTTTCTCTTCTTCACGCTCTTTTCGGCCAGCTCCTCCCAATGAAGGTATACCTCCTTCTTCCCCTCGCACTCCACGCGGTGTGGCAATAGTGGTTTGCAACCAAACTGTCACAGTCTCTGGCAAACAGTCTCTGGCACACAGTGCCTGGCGATGCCAGGGCACGAAATCCTGTTTGGGACTCCAAAGTTGAGTCGCCACAAGGGCAGCGGGGTACTCGGCACCGGGTCTGGTCGACTATTAAAGGGGATGTCATGGTGGCTGTGACCCGTTCTGTGGCCCTGGGACTCAATTAAAGGGGGAAAGGTCTTTTAAGGGGAATTGTGAATAAGTCTGTCATGACGCCACCTGTGGTGTTCGGTCAGTAGTGGGAGAAATGCTGCTTTAAAGGGGGTCCTCTGGGGGATGTTGTTGCAGAAATGATGGTGATGCTTCCCACAGGAGAAGCAGGGTCCCCAGGGCTCCTAAGGTGTATGGCGATGATGGTGTATGCCGGTGAATGAGTAAGGGACACAGCGTTGCAGTCTTTACCTGGTTTACTGAAGTTGTAGCAGGCCTCAGTCCAGGGTACCGGCAACAGGTACATATGGAGTCAAGGCAGCCTGTAAACAAGCCGGCCGGACCCCGCCGCAGCTACAGCGCCCATAATGCTGCTGTCCATGCCATATATTCCTGGAGTGGCCTGGCTTCCACAGTATTCCGATTGCCACACCGAGTGGAGCTTGGGTTGAACAGATTGGTCACAGTTTATTAACCCTGCTGTTCTGTTAGGTCAAAAATGACCGTTTTTGAAATTCTATAATGTTATAAAAATTCAGCGTGTGATTCTGAGACTTGAGGCTCCCTGACTTTTCGTCATTAGGGGGGTACTCTCTGTGGGAATTTTTTTTTTTTTTAATTTTTGTTTACTTTATTTGGTACAATTTTTTTTACACTTGTACTGTTCGGTCAAAAATGACCGATAGGCCTTTATTCAGCTCTCCAGACAATTTTTGACAAAAATAAAGGTGCTATCACCTCATTTTGAACTATATATTGCATCTACTACTATTTATCAATGTATCTGACTACTTTTGGTCAGAACAGATTTACACATACCAACATTTTCAAGTTGCGATACAGCCGACAGATTCGCTTCCAGTATAGCTATGCGCAATTTATTTCACTGGTTTTTATTTACCCTGCTGTTCATATAGATCTAGTTCCATTCAGTTGTCAACATTTCATATTGTAAATCATGATTTTCTGATTTTCCATGTGTTTGCTGGTTGTACAGTATTACACAGTTATACAGTATTATAAATCTAATATTATGTGTTGCAAATGTGCAAAATACTTGTGCAAGTGTCATGTAAATTATACATGTGATCAATGCAAGTAATACATTGATCGCATTTATCATTTGTTTTTGACAAAAAACCTTTTTTTTTTTTTAAAGTTTGTATATAGTTTAGAATAAAGAAAAGTTTTTATGTGCAATATGAAGCAAATATTGCAAAAAATGTTAATTTATTTGATTCAAAAAATAAAAGTTTTTGATTTAATTTTTCATCTGATTATTGAAAACCATGTTCACATACAGTAAAACAATGCAACAGGTAATCAAATAACACTTGAATTAGGTACAAATCACAACTTTGTTAGGTCCGGTCAAAAATGACCGGGAACAGTATAAGTGTATAAAAAACAACGTTTTTTGCCATTTTATAGAGAAAAAAGCTTTTTTTTTTTTTTTTGCCTTTGAAAAAAGTATATCTACATAATGTTTGATATTATTACTTATAGTTAACATTTAGATCAAGATTTTTTTTTTATCTGCAAAAATAATCAATTTTTACAAAAATCGAAAAAATACCATGTTCCCTTTTGGATATAAAAAAAATATAAAACAAGCTTTGTATTTATTTTTTTTTCTGGTATTTGAACAACCATCTTCACAAGCAATATAATAGTGCAAAAACTGTTTAAAAAAACCACTTAGATTAGCTAAAAATGATTATTTTATAGGGACGGTCAAAAATGACCGGGAACAGTACAAGTGTATGTGAAATCTAAACAGAACAGCAGTTAATTACATAAGCAGAGAAAAGGCAATTACATTTCATAACGGGCGGCTCTCACCGGAGGAACCGCTACAGATTCCAACTAGAGACCCCAGCTTTCACAAGGTTAGCACAGGGGAAAAGCCATGTATGACCCAGGAGGAGGATAGGCAGCGGTCGCTGCCGCAGGCACCATAGCACCCCAGGCCCCACAGCGGATGCACCCACAGACCCAGTGATGCCCCCAGGCCCCGTGGTGAATGCAGCCGCAGCCCCCGCAGGGCCCGCAGCTCCAACAAGATGGCCGGACACCGCCACAGTTACGGCGCCCATAATGCCGCTCCATTTGTCCTGCAGAGCCATTGTCCTCAGCCTAGTTGGACGGGATCAAGGGTTCTGTTGCCTGTATTACATTATTATCAATATTAAACAGTTGGGCAAGTGTGGCATATCTGGTTAAGTGAACCTCCTTCTCTCCACAGTTAAGAACATGTACTGGTACCCTCCCCTTGCGGACTTCAACCACCCCTCTGGCTGTCAGGATTATTGGCCTACTATCTGAATACACAGGTTCTACAAGGGCATGGTAGTCTTTACCTCTGAGACCTATTGCTGCCCAACACCATATTAAATATTTCACTCCTGGGGGGTACTGCAATGCAGATTGGATCACTCACTGTGAAACGTCCAATTTCTCCACCAGACAGTTCTACCTGTTGTCTCTGCACCAGGGCCCTGATTTCCTTTTGCAGGACTCTCTGCTCACTGGAACTAGCCGTTTCGGCCACCTGTTGTAACAAGACAATAAACTCGGCAAGACATTTTTCAATAACATTAGTACCAATAGTCATCATGGGGGTTACATTCACTTCAGTCAATATCAACAATCACCATTCCTTGGGCCTTTAGTTCTACCCGCCCCACTTTAATGGTGACCTCCTTGTACCCCACCTGTGGCAAAGGCTGACCATTACTGGCAACTATTGTTAAATCACTATCTGGGCCACGGGTAATGTCTATGTCTGCCCAATAACGTTTATAAAGAATGTGAGGCATAGTTGTAACCTGAGAGCTGGTGTCCAATAAAGCATTCATCACGATGCCGTCGATCACAATGGGGAGGACTTCGGGTGTAAGTAAAGAGCACAGGATAGCACACAGGATTATGCCCTTAATCTGCAAGAGGCACTACGGGCCATAACACTGGTTGATCCTAACAGCGTGCAGAATGGAGTCAAGCTCTCAAAGGAGCAGTTCATTGAGGGACTCCTGTCCAGCACCCACAGGACCTAGCTACGCATCCTGGCCTTGCAAAACCAGCCACCGTGACATCCCCAGAATGACTCCAGAGACGACATCATCTATAAGGTACCTGGATGTAAATGTTATTTGTGAAACTGACTAACTCTCATGTTTTTATTTAAGTTAGGAGCATTAAAGGGAATGTCCAGGTTTGTAATGAGGCTGCAGTCATTCTTTGGGCCTTTAATTCTACCCGCCCCACTTTAATGGTGACCTCCTTGCACCCCACCTGTGGCAAAGGCTGACCATTACTGGCAACTATTGTTAAATCACTATCTGGGCCATGGTAATGTCCATGTCAGCCCAATAACCCCGGCTTTCACAAGGTTAGCATGGGGAAAAGCCATGTCTGACTCGGGAGGAGGATTGGCGGTGGTCAAAGCCGCAAGCCCCATAGCACCCCCAGGCCCCGCCGGGCCCGCAGATTATAGGCAGATAAACCGCATTACACGCAAAGATGCATACCCCTTGCCCAGAATCGAAGAGTCATTAGCTGCTTTAAAATCTGCTAACTTCTTTTCCACCTTGGATGTCACCAGTTGGTACTGGCAGGTTCCCATAACAGAGACGGATAAGGAGAAGACGGCCTTCACAACACCAATGGACCTCTGTTATGGTTACCCCAATGACCATGGGAAAAAAATACAAAACGGACTAGCTCTCGGGTGATGGAAACTAAGGTCGACCGTGACCTGAACCTGACCCAACACTTACAGTAGCCGGGGGATGTACCTACGATGCCCTAGACACCACGCGCCAGCCGGAGATCTAACTACCCCTATAAGAGGAACATACAGGCCTGCCTTACCTCCAGTGAGGAACCCCAAAAGATGATAGTAGGCCCCCACAGATATTGACGGTGAGTTCAGAGGAAATGACATACGTAGGATGAACAGCAGATTTAGCACAGTGAGGTCCGCTTACTAGATAGCAGAAGGACAGGAAAGAGTTACTTCACGGTCGACCTAAAAATCACTATTCAAAAACACCATCCAGAAATTACTTTAAACTCCAGTGACAACTCATGCCACTGGAGTAGTAATTTTCTGTCCACAAGAGCTTCCAGCACTGAAGAGTCACATTGCAGATAGCTGGACAAAAATAGCAAAACAAGAGACAAAATTCAACTTAGCTGAACTGGAACTTGAGGCAGGTGAATGCAACAGAATGCTACTAGCACATTGCTGGCCGGCATGTGACTAACAGCCAAGCAGCCTTAAATAGGAAACTCCCCAAGAGGGTGGCGACAGGTAATCAGAGATGGAGGAAGGCACATAAGAGACACTACCATAACAGACCACCGGGGGAGCCCACAAACCGAATTCACAACAGTACCCCCCCCTTAAGGAGGGGGCACCGAACCCTCACCAGAACCACCAGGGCGACCTGGATGAGCACTATGAAATGCACGAACCAAATCGGGAGCATGAACATCGGATGCTGTCACCCAAGAATTATCCTCCTGGCCATAACCTTTCCACTTAACCAGATACTGAAGTTTCCGTCTGGAAACACGGGAGTCCAAGATCTTTTCCACCACATACTCCAATTCACCCTCAACCAACACAGGAGCAGGTGGATCAGCAGAAGGAACAACCGGTACCTCATACCTCCGCAATAATGACCGATGGAAAACATTATGGATATTAAAAGATGCTGGGAGGTCCAAACGAAAGGACACAGGATTAAGAACCTCCAGAATCCTATAAGGGCCGATAAACCGAGGCTTAAACTTAGGAGACGAGACCTTCATAGGAACAAATCGAGAAGACAGCCACACCAGGTCCCCAACACAAAGACGAGGACCAATACGCCGATGACGATTAGTGAACTGTTGAGTCTTCTCCTGGGACAACTTCAGATTGTCCACAACCTGTCCCCAAATCTGATGCATCCTATCAACCACAGCATCCACTCCAGGACAATCCGAAGACTCCAATTGACCGGACGAAAACCGAGGGTGAAACCCTGAATTACAAAAAAATGGAGAAACCAAAGTGGCAGAACTAGCCCGATTGTTAAGGGCAAACTCTGCCAATGGCAAAAAGTCAAGCCAATCATCCTGATCAGCGGACACAAAACACCTCAAGTAAGTCTCCAAGGTCTGATTAGTACGCTCAGTCTGGCCATTAGTCTGAGGATGGAATGCAGACGAAAAAGACAAATCGATACCCATCCTGGCACAGAACGTCCGCCAAAATCTAGACACAAACTGAGTACCCCTGTCAGACACTATATTCTCAGGAATACCATGCAAACGCACCACATTCTGAAAAAATAGAGGAACCAACTCAGAGGAGGAGGGCAATTTGGGTAAAGGTACCAAATGAACCATCTTGGAAAAACGGTCACAAATCACCCAGATGACAGACATCCTACGAGAAACCGGAAGGTCAGAAATAAAGTCCATAGAGATGTGCGTCCAAGGCCTCTTAGGAATAGGCAAGGGCAACAACAACCCACTGGCCCTAGAACAGCAGGGCTTGGCCCGAGCACAAACATCACAAGACTGCACAAACATGCGCACATCTCGAGACAAAGAAGGCCACCAGAAGGACCTAGACACCAAATCCCTGGTGCCAAAAATTCCAGGATGACCTGTCAACGCGGAAGAATGAACCTCCGAGATAACTCTACTGGTCCAATCATCAGGGACAAACAGTCTACCAGGCGGACAGCGATCAGGCCTATCCACCTGAAACTCCTGCAAAGAACGCCGCAGGTCTGGGGAGACAGCTGACAATATCACCCCATCCTTCAGGATGCCGGTAGGTTCGGAATCACCAGGCGAGTCAGGCTCAAAACTCCTAGAGAGGGCATCCGCCTTCACATTCTTGGACCCAGGCAGATATGACACCACAAAGTTAAATCGGGAGAAAAACAACGACCAGCGCGCCTGTCTAGGATTCAGACGCCTGGCCGACTCAAGATAAATTAGATTCTTGTGGTCAGTGAGGACCACCACCTGGTGTCTAGCACCCTCAAGCCAATGACGCCACTCCTCAAACGCCCACTTCATGGCCAGAAGTTCCCGATTTCCCACATCATAATTTCGCTCAGCGGGCGAAAATTTTCGGGAGAAAAACGCACATGGTCTCATTACTGAGCAGTCAGGATCCTTCTGCGACAAAACTGCACCTGCTCCGATCTCCGAAGCATCCACCTCAACCTGGAACGGAAGTAACACATCAGGTTGGCGCAACACAGGAGCGGAAGAAAAGCAGCGCTTAAGCTCTTGAAAGGCCTCCACAGCCGCAGAGGACCAATTAGCAACATCAGCACCCTTTTTGGTCAAATCAGTCAAAGGCTTAGCAATGGCAGAAAAACCCGCTATAAATCGGCGATAGAAATTAGCAAAACCCAAGAACTTTTGCAGACTCTTCAAAGAAGTAGGTTGCATCCAATCACAAATAGCCTGGACCTTGACAGGGTCCATCTCCATAGATGAAGGGGAAAAAATATATCCCAAAAAGGAAATTCTCTGAACTCCAAAACTACACTTTGAGCCCTTTACAAAAAGAGAATTAGCTCGCAAAACCTGAAAAACTCTCCTGACCTGTTGAACGTGAGATTCCCAGTCCTCCGAAAAAACAAGAATATCATCCAAATACACAATCATAAACTTATCCAGATATTCACGGAAAATATCGTGCATAAAGGACTGAAAAACGGAAGGGGCATTTGCGAGACCGAAAGGCATTACCAAATACTCAAAATGGCCTTCAGGCGTATTAAATGCGGTCTTCCACTCATCCCCCTGCTTAATCCGCACCAAATTATACGCACCACGTAGATCGATCTTAGTGAACCACTTAGCCCCCTTTATACGAGCAAACAGATCAGTCAGTAAAGGTAACGGGTACTGGTATTTAACTGTAATCTTATTCAAAAGTCGATAGTCGATACAAGGTCTCAATGAACCATCCTTTTTACCTACAAAGAAAAATCCTGCCCCTAGTGGAGACAACGAGGGGCGAATATGACCCTTTTCCAAGGATTCTCTGATATACTCCCGCATAGCAGTATGTTCAGGTACAGACAAATTAAACAAGCGACCCTTAGGAAACTTACTACCGGGGATCAATTCAATAGCGCAGTCACACTCTCTGTGGGGAGGGAGAGAATCAACTTTAGGCTCTTGAAAGACATCATAAAAATCTGACAGAAATGCTGGGATCTCAGAGGGAGTAGATGAAGAAATAGGAACCAAAGGTGCATCCCCATGAATACCCCGACATCCCCAGCTCAACACAGACATAGATTTCCAGTCCAAGACGGGATTATGAATCTGTAACCATGGTAATCCAAGCACTAAGACATCATGTAGGTTATATAATACAAGGAAACGAATAATCTCCTGATGGTCTGGGGTAAGACGCATAGTCACTTGTGTCCAATATTGTGGTTTATTGCTAGCCAAAGGTGTAGAATCAATACCCTTCAGGGGAATAGAAACTTCCAACGGCTCCAAATCAAACCCACAACGCTTGGCAAAGGACCAATCCATGAGACTCAGAGCGGCGCCAGAATCCACATAAGCATTCACAGTCACAGATGATAAGGTACAAATCAATGTCACGGACAAAAGAAATTTTGACTGCAAGGTACCTGTAGAAAAAGATTTATCAACCTTTTTATCAACCTTATTTATACGTTTAGAGCATGCTGATATAACATGAGCTGGATCTCCACAGTAGAAGCACAATCCATTTTTGCGCCTGTAATTTTGACGTTCGCCTCTAGACAAAACACGATCGCATTGCATATGCTCTAATGCCTTTTCAGAGGTCACCGCCAAATGGTGCACAGGTCTTTGCTCAGAAGACACCGCCATATGGTGCACAGGTTTTTGCTCAGAAGATACCGCCATATGGTGCACAGATTCTTCCTCAGAAGACCCCGCCATATGGTGCACAGATTTGCGCTCCCGCAAACGCCGATCAATCTGGATAGCCAATTTCATGGCATCATTCAGACCTGTAGGCACAGGGAACCCCACCATGACATCCTTCACGGCATCAGAGAGACCTTCTCTGAAATTAGCTGCTAAAGCGCACTCATTCCATTTAGTAAGCACCGACCATTTACGGAATTTCTGGCAGTATATCTCAGCTTCATCTTGCCCTTGGGAAAGAGCTATCAAGGCTTTCTCAGCCAAAATCTCCAAATTAGGTTCTTCATAAAGCAACCCCAAAGCCTGAAAAAACGCATCTACATTTAACAACGCAGGATCCCCTGGCGATAATGCAAATGCCCAACTTTGTGGGTCGCCGCGCAGTAGAGAGATAACAATTTTAACTTGTTGAGTCTGATCACCAGCAGAGTGAGATCTCAGAGACAAAAACAATTTGCAATTTTCTCTGAAACTCAAAAACCGGGATCTGTCTCCGGTAAAGTATTCAGGCAGAGGAATCTTAGGTTCAGACATTGGAGCACGTATAACAAAATCTTGTAGGTTCTGTACTTTAGTCGCAAGGTTATTCAAACCCGCAACTAAACTCTGTGGATCCATGTTTCAAATGGGTGTAACCCAAGCATTCAGAGGTTAAGAGGAGAGGAGAAAAAAAAAAGGCTGAAGACTGCAGTTTAAGCAAGGAATACAAATGATCAAACTAAGGTGCACTTTCAAACACAGAAAAAAAAAAAAAACCTTTTCTTCTCCTTCCTACTTTAGTGCATATTTTAACACATAGATTTTTTACTGGCCGGCCAAACTGTTATGGTTACCCCAATGACCATGGGAAAAAAATACAAAACGGACTAGCTCTCGGGTGATGGAAACTAAGGTCGACCGTGACCTGAACCTGACCCAACACTTACAGTAGCCGGGGGATGTACCTACGATGCCCTAGACACCACGCGCCAGCCGGAGATCTAACTACCCCTATAAGAGGAACATACAGGCCTGCCTTACCTCCAGTGAGGAACCCCAAAAGATGATAGTAGGCCCCCACAGATATTGACGGTGAGTTCAGAGGAAATGACATACGTAGGATGAACAGCAGATTTAGCACAGTGAGGTCCGTTTACTAGATAGCAGAAGGACAGGAAAGAGTTACTTCACGGTCGACCTAAAAATCACTATTCAAAAACACCATCCAGAAATTACTTTAAACTCCAGTGACAACTCATGCCACTGGAGTAGTAATTTTCTGTCCACAAGAGCTTCCAGCACTGAAGAGTCACATTGCAGATAGCTGGACAAAAATAGCAAAACAAGAGACAAAATTCAACTTAGCTGAACTGGAACTTGAGGCAGGTGAATGCAACAGAATGCTACTAGCACATTGCTGGCCGGCATGTGACTAACAGCCAAGCAGCCTTAAATAGGAAACTCCCCAAGAGGGTGGCGACAGGTAATCAGAGATGGAGGAAGGCACATAAGAGACACTACCATAACAGACCACCGGGGGAGCCCACAAACCGAATTCACAACAGACCTCTATGAATTCAATTACATGCCGTTCGGACTGTGCAATGCCCCAGGAACATTCCAGAGGATAACACAGGGCACAAGAACTTCTCCCCCATTACAGAAGATAGACTCTCCACTCTACTCTCAAGATCGCATCTCACCACATGTGCACTTGACCTGATCCCATCCCACTTCATCCCAAACCTAGCCACAGTCTTCATCCCAACACTAAACCCATCTCTTCAACCTATCACTAACAACTGTTTTTTTCCACTCAAGCTTTAAACATGCCTCAATCACACCTATGATGAACCAAATAATGGGCTGCCACCGGGGTAAGGACCTTGCCTTTCAAAGAGTCCATTGGCGCAAGATTAATGGTAGAAAAATGTTTTTGGATCCTACGCCTCAATTCCTGTGATGTCTGGCCAACTAAAATACGTTGGCAAGGACAAATCAAGGCATAAATGACATACGCCGTTTTACAATTAATGTATGCTCGCAATTTATGTCTACTGCCGTCCCCCGGGTTGACAAAGAAATCCCTAGTCGGAAGTATATACAAGCAAATATTGCAGTTGCCGCATGCAAAAGACCCCTGAAGATTGATACCCCGATGTAACCTGGTGGTTTACCTCATGTAGTGGCTCCTGGTCAGCAGATCCATAAAATTAGGGGCTCTCCTGGCTGTTAATAGTGGCCGGTCACCCACCACTAAGGAGGTATGGAGATCTGTAGTTAAGATCCCCCAATGCTTCTGAAGTATAGCAATAATCTGTGACCATTGGTTATTATAATTGGTGATAAACCTAGGTTTACCATCCCATACTTTATTGTGGGGTTCCAACAATGACTCCTGTGTGTGAGCCCTAGCCCGTTGAAAGGCTGTGGTAATACTTCTCCAGGGATAATTCCTTTCCTTAAAACGATCCATCAATCTGAGGGCCTCCGAACTAAAGTCCTCATCTGAGGTACAGTTTCTTCTGGTCCTCAGAAATTGTCCAATTGGAACCCCATTCTTAGTGTGTAATGGATGGAAACTCCTGTAGTCCAATAAACTGTTGGTAGCAGTGGGCTTGGGAAACAATTATGTAGAAAGGACACCATCCTTGGCAATCACCTGCAAATCCAGAAACGTCACTGTAGAAGAAGAGGATGAGTATGTTGACAAAATATTGTGTGTTGTCGTTCAAGAAATCAATAAATCGACAACACTCCTCTTTACTTCCTGTCCAGATAAAAGACACGTCATCGATATAACGTACCCAATTATGTACATGATTCTTAAACAATTCCAAGGGGTAGACCATGGTGGCCTCCCACCAACCTAAAAATAGATTGGCAATAGCCGGGGCACATCTGGCCCCCATGGCCACCCCCGAGGTCTGGAGATAGTACCTTCTGTCAAACAGAAAAAAGTTATGTTTTCATGATGAATTCCAAGAGATCCACGACCAAAGAGTCGTGCATCCTGTCCGAGTGTTCCAATTGGTCTAAAAGGTACAAGGCAGCAGTAATCCCGTCTTTGTGTCAATATCACAGGTCACCAACAAGGTCTCAGATGGTAGCGATAACCCGCGACAAATCCAAATAAAATGCGACGAATCCCAAACAAATGAAGGTTAATTCCTAGTCAAGGGTTGTACAAAGTGATCCACATATGTGCAAGCCTTCTCACATAGGCTACCAATGCTGGCCACAATGGGTCATCCCGCTGGCCTATGGAGATTCTTGTGGATCTTTGGTAGCATATAGAAAGTGGCCATTATTGGGGATTCAACCCACAGGAAATTGAACTCCTGATTACTAATAATGCCCTAGCTTTTTCTAAGAGTTGCCTCAGTTTAGCTGCAAATACCCTCGTAGGGTCTGATGGAAGCTGTCTATAAAATCTGGTTACCTAGCTGGCGGTGGGCCTCCTCTACATAGAGGGCATGTGGCCATAGGACCACATTGCCACCCTTATCCGCCTCCTTAATCAAGAAGGCATTGTTGGCTATGAGGCTACTAAGGTGTCATGAATCCCAATGGCTAGGGATAGCACAGGACAAGCAAGGTACAAATATATAACGGACGAGCTCTAGGGTGATGGAACCTGGGCTGACCGCTGCCCTACGCCTGACAAACGCAACTAGAGATAGCCAGGGAGCGTGCCTACGTTGGTTCTAGACGCCACGCACCAGCCTAAGAGCTAACTAGCACTGCAGAGAAAATAAAGACCTCACTTGCCTCCAGAGGAATGAACCCCAAAAGGTATAGTTGCCCCCCACATGTATTGACGGTGAAATGAGAGGAAGGCACACACATAGAGATGATATATATAGGTTTAGCAAATTGAGGCCCGCTGTAAACTAGAAAGCAGAACGATACAAAAGGGGTCTGAGCGGTCAGCAAAAAACCCTAATCAAAAAAACCATCCTGAGATTACAAGAACCCATGTGCCAACTCATGGCACATGGGGAGAACCTCAGTCCACTAGAGCTACCAGCTAGCATAGAGACATAATAAGCAAGCTGGACAAAAAACCAAACAACTGAAAATCAGCACTTAGCTTATCCTGAAAGATCTGGGAGCAGGTAGGCAGGAACAAAACAGAGCACATCTGAATACATTGATAGCCGGCAAGGGAATGACAGAAAGGCCAGGTAAAATAGGAAACACCCAGCCTCAGATGGACAGGTGGAAACCAAAGGCCGCAACCCACCAAAGTCACCCAGTACCAGCAGCAACCACCAGAGGGAGCCCACAAACAGAATCCACAACAGTACCCCCCCTTGAGGAGGGGTCACCGAACCCTCACGAGAACCCCCAGGGCGATCAGGGTGAGCTCTATGGAAGGCGCGGACCAAATCAGTCGCATGAACATCGGAGGCGACCACCCAGGAATTATCCTCCTGACCATAACCCTTCCACTTAACCAAATACTGGAGTTTGCGTCTGGAAACACGAGAATCCAAGATCTTCTCAACAACATATTCCAATTCTCCCTCCACCAGCACCGGAGCAGGAGGCTCAACCGAAGGAACAACGGGAACCTCATACCTCCGCAACAACGACCGATGGAACACATTATGAATAGCAAACGATGCTGGGAGATCCAAACGAAAAGATACAGGGTTAAGAATCTCCGAGATCCTATAAGGACCGATGAACCGAGGCTTGAACTTAGGAGAAGAGACCTTCATAGGGACAAAACGAGAAGACAACCACACCAAATCCCCAACAAGAAGTCGGGGACCCACGCGGCGACGGCGATTAGCAAACTGCTGAGTCTTCTCCTGAGATAACTTCAAATTGTCCACCACCTGATTCCAAATCTGATGTAGCCTGTCCACCACCACGTCCACTCCAGGACAATCCGAAGACTCCACCTGACCAGAGGAAAAACGAGGATGAAACCCAAAAAAAAGGAGAGACCAACGTGGCAGAACTAGCCCGATTATTAAGAGCAAATTCGGCCAGTGGCAAAAAAGCAACCCAGTCATCTTGATCAGCAGAAACAAAACACCTCAAATAAGTTTCCAAGGTCTGATTAGTTCGCTCCGTCTGGCCATTCGTCTGAGGATGGAATGCAGACGAGAAAGACAAATCAATGCCCATCTTGGCACAAAACGTCCGCCAAAATCTAGACACAAACTGGGATCCCCTGTCAGAAAGGATATTCTCCGGAATCCCATGCAAACGAACCACGTTCTGAAAAAATAAAGGGACCAACTCAGAGGAGGAAGGCAACTTAGGCAAGGGCACCAAATGAACCATCTTAGAAAAGCGGTCACACACAACCCAGATAACGGACATTTTCTGTGAAACCGGGAGATCAGAAATAAAATCCATGGAAATGTGCGTCCAAGGCCTCTTCGGGATGGGCAAGGATAACAACAACCCACTGGCCCGAGAACAGCAAGGCTTAGCTCGAGCACACACTTCACAAGACTGCACAAAGGTACGCACATCCCTAGACAAGGAAGGCCACCAAAAAGACCTGGCCACCAAGTCTCTAGTACCAAATATTCCAGGATGACCAGCCAACACAGAAGAATGGACCTCGGAGATGACTCTACTGGTCCAATCATCCGGAACAAACAGTCTTTCTGGTGGACAATGATCCGGTTTATCCACCTGAAACTCCTGCAATGCACGTCGCAAGTCTGGGGATACGGCGGACAATATTACCCCATCCCTAAGGATACCAGTAGGCCCAGAGTCTCCAGGAGAGTCATGCACAAAACTCCTGGAAAGAGCATCTGTCTTCACATTCTTTGAACCTGGCAGGTATGAAACCACGAAATTGAAACGAGAAAAAAACAACGACCAACGAGCCTGTCTAGGATTCAAACGCCTGGCAGACTCAAGGTAAATGAGATTCTTGTGATCAGTCAAGACCACCACACGATGTTTAGCACCCTCAAGCCAATGACGCCACTCCTCAAATGCCCACTTCATGGCCAAAAGCTCCCGATTACCCACATCATAATTGCGCTCGGCGGGCGAGAATTTTCTAGAGAAGAATGCACATGGCTTCATCACCGAGCCATTAGAACTTCTCTGTGACAAAACCGCCCCCGCTCCAATCTCGGAAGCATCAACCTCAACCTGAAAAGGAAGTGAAACATCTGGTTGACACAACACAGGAGCAGAAGAAAACCGGCGCTTAAGTTCCTGAAAGGCCTCCACGGCCGCAGGAGACCAATCAGCAACATCAGCACCCTTTTTAGTCAAATCAGTCAAAGGTTTAACAATACTGGAAAAATTAGCAATGAACCGACGATAAAAATTAGCAAACCCCAAGAACTTCTGTAGGCTCTTAACAGATGTAGGTTGTGTCCAGTCACAAATTGCCTGAACCTTGATGGGATCCATGTCAATAGTAGAAGGAGAAAAAATGTACCCCAAAAAAGAAATCTTCTGGACTCCGAAGAGACACTTTGAGCCCTTCACAAACAGAGAATTGGCCCGCAGAACCTGAAACACCTTCCTGACCTGTAGAACATGAGACTCCCAGTCATCAGAAAACACCAAAATATCATCCAAATACACAATCATAAACTTATCCAGATATTCACGGAAAATATTGTGCATAAAGGACTGAAAGACTGACGGAGCATTGGAGAGTCCAAAAGGCATTACCAAATACTCAAAATGGCCCTCAGGCGTATTAAATGCGGTTTTCCACTCATCACCCTGTTTTATCCGCACCAGATTATACGCACCGCGAAGATCTATCTTAGTGAACCACCTAGCCCCCTTAATGCGAGCAAACAAATCAGTCAATAATGGCAATGGGTACTGATATTTGACTGTAATCTTATTCAGAAGGCGATAATCTATACAAGGCCTCAGGGAACCATCTTTTTTTGCCACGAAAAAAAAACCTGCTCCCAGAGGGGACGAAGATGGACGAATATGTCCCTTTTCCAAGGACTCCTTAATATAATTCCGCATAGCAGTATGCTCCGGCAGTGACAGATTAAATAAACGACCCTTAGGGAACTTACTGCCAGGAATCAATTCTATAGCACAGTCACAATCTCTATGAGGAGGGAGCGAATTGAGCTTAGGCTCCTCAAAAACATCCCTATAGTCAGACAAAAACTCAGGGATCTCAGAAGGAGTAGATGAAGCGATTGAAATCGGAGGTGCATCATTATGAACCCCCTGACATCCCCAGCCTAACACAGACATTGTTTTCCAGTCCAGGACAGGATTATGAGTTTGTAACCATGGCAGACCCAGCACTAGTACATCATGTAAATTATACAGTACAAGGAAGCGAATCACCTCCTGATGAACGGGAGTCATGCGCATGGTCACTTGTGTCCAATACTGCGGTTTATTCATAGCCAATGGTGTAGAGTCAATTCCCTTCAGAGGAATAGGAACTTCCAGAGGCTCCAGACTAAAACCGCAGCGTTTAGCAAATGACCAATCCATAAGACTCAGGGCAGCGCCCGAATCCACATAGGCATCGACGGAAATGGAAGACAGTGAAAAAATCAGAGTCACAGACAAAATGAACTTAGGCTGCAGAGTACCAATGGCAAAAGATTTATCAAGCTTTTTTGTGCGTTTAGAGCATGCTGATATAACATGAGCTGAATCACCACAATAAAAACACAATCCATTTTTCCGCCTATAATTTTGCCGTTCACTTCTGGACTGAATTCTATCACATTGCATAGTCTCAGGTGCCTGTTCAGAAGACACCGCCAACTGGTGCATGGGTTTGCGCTCCCGTAAACGCCGATCAATCTGAATGGCCATAGCCATAGACTCATTCAGACCTGTAGGCGTAGGGAACCCCACCATAATATCCTTAATGGCCTCAGAAAGACCATTTCTGAAGTTTGCAGCCAGGGCGCACTCATTCCACTGAGTAAGCACCGACCATTTCCGAAATTTTTGACAATATATTTCTGCTTCATCATGCCCCTGAGAGAGGGCTAACAAAGCCTTTTCAGCCTGAATCTCCAGGTTAGGTTCCTCATAGAGCAATCCCAATGCCAGAAAAAACGCATCCACACTGAGCAATGCAGGATCCCCTGGTGCCAATGCAAATGCCCAATTCTGAGGGTCGCCCCGCAGGAAAGATATTACAATCCTGACCTGTTGAGCAGGGTCTCCAGAGGAGCGAGATTTTAAGGAAAGAAACAATTTACAATTGTTCCTGAAATTCAGGAAGGTAGATCTATCTCCCGAAAAGAACTCTGGAATAGGAATTCTAGGTTCAGACATGGGAGTGTGAACAACAAAATCCTGTATGTTTTGAACTTTTGCCGCGAGATTACTCAGGCTGGAAGCCAAACTCTGGACATCCATGTTAAACAGCTAAGATCAGAGCCATTCAAGGGTTAAGAGGAGGTAAGAAGCAGCTAGACAGCAATTAAGGGCTAGGCAGCAAAACTCTGAAGGGAAAAAAAAAAAAAAAATTTCCCTTAAACACTTCTTTTTCTCCTGCTTCAGCCCAAACAATTAACACTTTGTGGGCCGGCTATACTGTCATGAATCCCAATGGCTAGGGATAGCACAGGACAAGCAAGGTACAAATATATAACGGACGAGCTCTAGGGTGATGGAACCTGGGCTGACCGCTGCCCTATGCCTGACAAACGCAACTAGAGATAGCCAGGGAGCGTGCCTACGTTGGTTCTAGACGCCACGCACCAGTCTAAGAGCTAACTAGCACTGCAGAGAAAATAAAGACCTCACTTGCCTCCAGAGGAATGAACCCCAAAAGGTATAGTTGCCCCCCACATGTATTGACGGTGAAATGAGAGGAAGGCACACACATAGAGATGATATATATAGGTTTAGCAAATTGAGGCCCGCTGTAAACTAGAAAGCAGAACGATACAAAAGGGGTCTGAGCGGTCAGCAAAAAACCCTAATCAAAAAAAAAATCCTGAGATTACAAGAACCCATGTGCCAACTCATGGCACATGGGGAGAACCTCAGTCCACTAGAGCTACCAGCTAGCATAGAGACATAATAAGCAAGCTGGACAAAAAACCAAACAACTGAAAATCAGCACTAAGCTTATCCTGAAAGATCTGGGAGCAGGTAGGCAGGAACAAAACAGAGCACATCTGAATACATTGATAGCCGGCAAGGGAATGACAGAAAGGCCAGGTAAAATAGGAAACACCCAGCCTCAGATGGACAGGTGGAAACCAAAGGCCGCAACCCACCAAAGTCACCCAGTACCAGCAGCAACCACCAGAGGGAGCCCACAAACAGAATCCACAACACTAAGGGCCTGCTTCTCTCTTACATTAAGATTGTCTGAGACAGGAGAACGTTGGCATAAAGCAATGATATCCCTTTTGACTAATTCAAGGAATACACTAATAGCGGGTACAAGGGTAAAGGGAGGAGCTGCACTCGACTTGTTTTGTGGGGAAAATGGTTCTTACCCACATTCGGCTCATTTTGCTGCAGTAGCCGTAAGAGATCACGAAACACCTGTTGATCAGATTGGTCCAAACCTTCCACCATACGTTGTCTCTTGTGTAAGACCTGTAAAACAAGACACCTACAAAATAATATAAATCCTTAATAAGAGTAAATTTATCTAGGTTCTGTACCGGTGAAAAGGTAAGACCTCTCTGCAAAACTGAAAGCTCAATGGGAGATAAAACATAATCAGATAGATTAATAACTCGTAACTTGTCCATAGATACCTGACCACTGGAGGAAGTAGCCTCGGACGGAGGGGAGCCCATTATCTGTGGTAATTCTTGTATGGTTTCTGAATAGGGGGTCAGCGGCCCCCGAATCTGGTGGTTCGGGATGACAGAGGTGCGATGTTTACGTCCCCTTCGGGTCCGATGTCGGGTTCCCTTACTGCCGAGGATAAAAAAATCACTTCCTGATGTGTACTCTGTCCTCTCAGAAGGCTCATATTTTGTGTCCATGGTTCTCTGGGACTGAGGGGCTTGTCTCTGATTCCCTTGATGTTATTCCATTTAAAAGCCTTTTGTGAGTCAAAATCATTACGATCCCTAAAAAACTTAGAATTTCTTTTTGAGCATAATGTCCCGATCATATTTATCCAAACCTTCCTTAAGTTTGATCTTAAATGGTTGTACCTGCTTGACATCATCAAAAGTGGCTAATTTAGTTTCCAAGTCCTTAATTTTGTGCTAGCCAATAGTTCCTTGTCGTGTTCTAGGAGCACGTTCATAATAATATTAGAACATTTCAGCAGGCCCTGTTCCCAAATTATCCGGAATGCTGGAGACGACTCCCAGGCTGGATAAATGGGTACTCTCAGACCACGCGGAGCTATGTTGATCTTAGACTGCAAATATTCCACCATAATCTAATTCCTGCTCTATGCACAGCTGTCAATTCTGATGTAAGTTTAATAAAATCTGAGTCGGGTGTGATATGTTCCCCAGACGAGAAGATGCTGGAAGACTAAGCACGCCAAGCGGTTTCACGAGCGTCCCAGTCCATGTCCAACTTGTGCAAATAGTCCACAGCGGAACACTAAGAAAAATAAATGAGCAATAAAGGTTATAACCATATAAAGCCCAATACAATATTTTCAAGCAGAAAATCCCCAATAGGATGCGTACAATCCGGTAGAAGAATACCCACCATAGGTGGGTTAGAAACAGTGTATAGAAAAAACAAAAATCCGGAGCACCGCCACATATATATATGTAAGGAAATGGGGGTGCACTGTCAGTAATATAGCACCATAATGGCCAAAAAAAGAGAAAGCACTACTGCAATAACGCACACCATCCAGATAATCAAGAATTATATGGTAATAGCATAATAATTTTATTAACACACCTTAGACATCTCAAACAGTTAAAACATAATTAAAATCCAAAAACAAAAACCATGTAACACTCAGGAAAAAATATATACTCTAATAACAGCATTTAGTATACCAAATAACCTGTACTAAACCTGATGGCTCATGAGGTGGTGTATACACGTCCCTAAATAAAAAAAAAAGACATGGGTAACCCCATGTAGTGAGGCACCAAAACCCATATGCAAAAAGTCGCTTGCCCAAAACAATAGCCATAGAACTAGGCCAAATGTTAAGGTTTAGAGGTCAACGGAAAGGGTTAGATAACCCGATAGGTACAGATAAAGAGAGGTAAACCTCTTAAATATAGAACCTGGTGTGAGGGTAAATGTCCCACGCGTATCGCCCTGGCAAGCAGGGCTTCGTTAGGGAAGATGTGAAAGGACATGTCAAACAACATTAAATAGAGAGTTAATAGTACCTGATAATCAACCGGTGTGGACTCATAAGAACAAGCCGGAAATGGTAGTAGGACGGCACAGCCGCAATGGGTGGCTAGTAGTGAGTATGGAAAGCAGAGGGCACCTGCGTCAAGTAAAGTATAGATCACAGAAGTGCGCATGCGCAAAAAAGCCCTGTATAGGCCAGAAGCGCGCCGCTGCAGAAGGGCTGCTGTAACTGATGTAGGAAGCTAAGGGCACCTGCGTAGAATGAATACAGGTGCCGGCAACATACATTCACATAAAGTGGTGTGTGAGTTGAGCCAACATGCTCAGATATATAGGGTGAACCTCACACCGGTATTATGGCATAGAAACTTGGCAATGCATGGACACAGTCAGTCGACCTGTAATAGCAGTGATGCACCCAATCACAAATAAGAGTGGCATACAAACACAAATCAACATATAGCAATACACTCACACACCAGGCACCCCCTGGTGTTTTTTCTATGAAACCTCAAGCTGTCAAACCCTTTCAGGTTTTTCAAATGGTAATGGAATCCCGACAATATGTTGAGAGCAGAATGCACTACATTGAAGGACTATCAAATTTTTGTCTTTTTTTATGGTATGATGGTTCTCTCTTTGCAGAATGATTTACAGGAGCATTTGGCAATTTGATTTGCCAAGTTGTTAACACTAAGGTAAGGCTTTAAAGAAGGCTAATACTTGCAATACAATGCAATTTTTTTTTCAAAGTACAAAATTCAAGGAATAGTATGACTGAATAGTATGAGTGCGTACACTTTTGTATATGTTAATGTACAAAGATTAAGTACATCTTTGGACTAAATACATATAATGACTAAGTATATATAAAGATTAACTACTTACAGCATATTTACATCATTACCAAGAGGCTTTTATATATCATCCATCTGGAATATCAGAGAAGCAACACCAAGACAGAGAACCCCTGGGAGATTACCTACACTGCATGGGCGTCCCCAAGTATGCAGGTATGAGCACACTGTACATGTACAGGTACCCCAGTTTTGGCATCTGTCTTAGTCATGTTTCTCTGGTCTTATATAGTGATTTACACTATGTAGTAACTCTAGTTTCACCCAGCCCTTCAAGTGGCCAGCTTTCAAGGTCGGATGAAACTGAGATATCATGGAGTCATCAGACGAGGGGCCAGAAACCCTTAGAAGATAAAAGTCACAAAGATTTAGATAAAACCACCACAGGCAGAGGTTCAGTAAACCTTAGTGTTTTACAATGGCAAACAACAGACACATAGAAGCTTAGAACTGTTTGTAAAGTGAATAAACAGTTCTCAAGATTGTGTCACTATGAGCATTGTCTGTAACATCTGTAAATGTTTAACAAGAAATGCAGCTATGTAATTGTCTGAATGCATTCGGTATATTTCAATCTGGATTCAAAATCGCCATTTGTATAATTGCACTACACTATTAACAGCAATCATATCTATATTCTGCCTTTCTAGAAAAACTTAAGCTTAACCCATTGAGTACTCAGGATAATCATGACAATCTTCTTGACCAGTATCTATAAGTAATGTTAAAAATAGCTGCTACTATGTATTACGGAAATAAAAGTGAGAACTGCAAGAATGTGAAGATGTTCTAAAAAATAACTGTGACCATGCTCAATTTTCCATAACTGTTCTGTTTGGCTGTGTACTAAATATTGGAGACACAATAGATGATCTGACATACTTTCAAATAATTACTTTACAGATAAAAAGAGCATTTATTATTATTCCTGTTTATTATCCTAGAAAGAAAGAAGGAACATGCAGTCTTCCTCATACAAGTAATCTCACCCAAAATTGATTAAGTCCTCTGCATCTAGTATTCAGCCATCACTTTTTTGTATTGAACTCTTACCATTTGATGCAGCCAAAATTATGGCTCTCAAGGAGAGAAAGCAATAGAGTGGACAAAGAAATATTTGTAAAGAGCTACTGAGCCAAACTAACAGCATTGCTTTATCAAATTTATATGAAGTGTATTGTGTCCAATGTGTCCACAAAAAGGAGCTTTTCAAGTTAGCTCTTTAAGGTACATAAATGTTATGAAGTCTTTGCCAACAAGGATGTGGTTTCACCAATGGGGGTACCTATTTTAAAAATATACTATTGCCATCACAGCCTCCCTTGCCCAAAATTCAGTGGCCGATAACAGTACAGAGCACGTTCACCCAGGTCATGTAGTCGGAGCTAAGATAGGGATAAATCATGCAATCGAGTTAAGAAGTAGGCCCAATGTAGGGGTGTGGGTCTCTGAGACTTGTAATGGAGTGCATGGCATGACAAGCATTTGCCCATGGGGGTAAATTTGTTAAAAATATTTCATGGGGATCATAGACACCCTTGCCCAAAAATTGGACTGCCTGTAGCAGAACAGAAGACGTTATTCCTGGTGATCTAGTGGTGGAGAATGAGGAGACATTGCTGAATGCCTCATTGAAAACTAGGCCCAATTTAAATGACCTGGTCTCCTAGACTTGGAATGCCCATACAGTAAGTGTATGGGCTGACAAACATTTCCCCATAGGGGGTAAATTGTTTAAAAATATAAAAATAAGACACCCTTGCCAAAAAATGGACTGTAGCAGCACAGAAGACGTTAAGCCTGGTGATCTAGTGGTGGAGAATGAGGAGACATAAAGATAAATCATAATGAAATAAAACTAATAAATAAAAATGTGAATCCACCGATGAAAATAAATAACAAAAGGGAGTGGAGAACACAGGTTCATAGATTTGAAGCCAGAATGTGTCCAACGAGATATGTTTGTCCCTAGCAACAGCTCAGAGACAGGGCTATAAATAAAAATATAATATAAAAGTCTTTGAATTATTTTCTATTGTGGAGGTATACACTACCTCATTAGAGGACTGTCCAGAGATAGGGAAAATGGAAAAAATAAGACTAAATGGAAATAATAGACGTACATCTCTTTTTTATGACATTTCCCCCTGTGGGAGTAACAATTGTTTTGGTTTCCAATTAGTAACAGGCATCATAAAAACACCCTTGCCCAAAAACAATTGTGACGTTGGCATCACGAAATCCATTCATCCTGGTGCTCTACTGGTTGTGGATGATGAGGAGGAGGATAAGGAGGAGGATAACAACAAACAGACCAAATCTGGAAGCGTATACCCATGTGCGGTTGTGAAGAGGTGCATGAGAATACACCTCCCCAAAAAAGAGAATGTATTAGGGGTTATGTTTCGCTGTTTTCAATTGGTGGTGTACAGAAGTCTTTCCCAATCCAGCCCATGTTCATTTTTATAAGAGTCAGCCTGTCAGCATTTTCAGTTGACAGGCGGATGTGCTTATCTGTTATAATTCCACCAGCGGCAGTAAAAACCCACTCTGACAGAACGCTAGCAGCAGGGCAATCCAGGACCTCCAAGGCGTAGAGAGCCAGTTCATGCCAAGTGTCCAGCTTGGATGCCCAATAATTAAAAGGCACAGAGGAATCCTGAAGGACGTTTGTACGATCTGCAAGGTACTTCCTCAGTATCTTCCCAAACATTGCACTTCTTGTGACAGCACCCCTTGCCTCTGTCCAGGGACAATGGGAGGGTCTGAGAAAACTGTCCCAGAACTTTGCCATTGTTCCCCTGCCTAAGCTGGATTGTACTTCTGTCTCTCTCGCTTGGATTCCTTGGTTGTACAACAAACTCTGACGTCTGCTGCCAGCGTTCTCACATGGAAATTTTCAAGTAATTCTGCTACAAGGGCCCTCTGGTACTGCAACATTTTAGTACAACCTCGCTGCCTCTGGCAGAAGAGATTGAAAGCTCTCCTTGTGGCGTGGGTCTACAAGTGTCACCAACCAGTAATGAGTGTCGCCCAAAATTTTTATAATGCGAGGGTCACGTGAAAAGCAGCACAACATAAAGTCAGCCATGCGGACCAGACTGATAACAGGCAAAACTTCAGTGTCCTCACCAACAGGACGGTTGACCATGCTGTCTTCCTCCTCCTCCCTGTACTCAGGTCATCCTAGCTGAACAGACAGTATGACAGCTGTGCTTGTAGTACCGACTATAGCACATGAAAGTAGATCCTGTTCTTCCTCCTCCTCCTCCTCATTGCCTACCAATCCACATTGGGAAGACATGAGGCTGGGCTGAGTGTAATCCCCCTGTATGGTTACGTGATCCATGTCCTCGTGCTCTGCCTGCAATGCATCCTCTTTAATTGTGAGCAGAGAGTTTTTCAGAATGCTGAGAAGTGGGATGGTGATGCTAATTATGGCGTCATCGCCGCTCACCATGTTAGTGCAGTCCTCAAAATTTTGTAGGATGGTACATATGTCTGACATCCATGTCCACTCCTGAGGTCTTATGTGTGTGGGGTTTGAACTGAATATCAATAGCCTTGTTGATGTTGGTAATCAACAACCGCCCTCTTCTGCTCTCAAATCCTTTCCAACATATGGAGTGCAGAGTTTCAGCGCGTGGGGACATCACACAACAGTCGGTGTGCCGGAAGCTGCAAATGCTGCTGAAGCACAGCAAGGGTGGCTGAAGCTGTAGCTGACTTTCTAAAATGGGAAGACAGACTGCGCACATTCACTAGCAGATCCAGCAGCTCTGGGTAGCTTTTCAGAAAACGTTGAACCACGAGGTTAAGCACATGGGCCAAGCAAGGTGCGTGTGTGAGCTCACCTTGCCTCAGAGCCGTCACCAAGTTCCAGCCATTGTCACACACGACCATACCTATCTGTAGGTTCAACGATGTCATCCAAATATCTAACTGCTCTTTCAGCGCTGTCCACAACTCTTCAGCATTGTGCGGTTTGTCACCTATGCAGATTAGCTTCAGCACAGCCTGTTGAAGCTTGGCTGAGGCAGTGCTGCAGTGCTTCTAGCTTCTGACTGATTTGTTGATTTCAGAGATGGAGGCTGAAGAGGCGGTGGCTGAAGAGGAGGAGGAGGAGGTGCAGGAGCTGTAGACTGTGGGGGCAACCCTGATTAACGTAGGGCCTGCAATTCTCAGCGTCGGGAGGATGTGTTTGATACCAAGGTGCAACTGGGTCCCGGCTTCCACTATGTTAACCCAGTGTGCCATCAGTGAGATGTACCATCCCTGACCACAAGCACTTGTCCACGTGTGAGTGGTTAGGTGGACTCTCCAAGTAACAGCATTACTGAGGGCATGGGTAATGTGGGACACATGCTGGTGTAATGCCGGTATGGCACACCGGGAGAAATAGTGGCGACTGGGGACCGAGTACCTTGGGACGGCCGCCGCCATCAGGTTGCAGAAAGCTTCCATCTCAATGAGCCTTAAAGCAACATTTTGAGTGTAAGCAGAAGAGACATGTTAGAATTTAGGACTGTGGCCTGTGGCGCATTGGCTGGGTATTTCCACTTGCGTTCCAATGACTGGGGTATAGACAACTGAAGGCTGTGCTGGGACAAGGACGTGGATGGGCTTGATGATGGTGCTGCTTGACTGTGGGCAACAAAAGCTGCAGGGCTAGAGGCATCTTCACATGCACAGTGGACTGGGGATTGGCTTTATGCAAAACAGTGGAAGAAGCAGCAGTGTCCCCTGCAGACAGTGTTCCTGGAGCCTGAGGTTCAGCCCACAAAGTCGGGTGCTTTGCTGCCATGTGCCTGATCATGCTGGTGGTGGTCAGGCTGGTAGTTTTGCTACCCCTGCTGATGCAGGCATGGCAGGTGCTGCAAATAGCCTGTTTGGGGTTATCGGCAGACTCTTTAAAAAATAACCAGACTCGGGAAGATCTAACAGTTGGAATGGCAACTTCCCTCATGTTGGTGTTACGCCTTCTGCCTGTGGTCACCACACTTCTTCTTCCTGTCTGTTGGGTTGATATGCCTCCTTCCCCATGTGTGCTGCTATCCTCGCTCTGCAAGTCCTTCTGCCAGGTTGGGTCAGTAACTATGTCATCCACCACCTCGTCTTCCACATCCGCACACTGCTCCTCCTGACTTTCTGGCAATTATGTCTCATCATCGTCCACCTCTTGTGGCACTTTCCCACCATCTCCTTCATGTGACCGTGGCTGTTCAAAGCTTTGGGCATCGCTACGTACGATCTCATGTGGCCCCACTTCAATTTGACCAGCCGAGACTCTGGAATCTTGAAAGGGAAAACTGAACAGCTCTTTGGAGTGTCCAAGTGTGGGATCAGTTGTCTCAGGGCACTCGGCAAGGTGGGAGGAAGGAGGATAAGGGTGAGGAATATCCGGGCCACACTCACGGCTACTCAGACTTGACCGTGTGGTAGACATGGTGGTGGCTAAGTGACTGGAAGCATTATCCGCTATCCAACCAACAACCATTTCACACTGCTCTGGCTTCAATAGTGGTGTGCTGCGATCCCCTAGAGACTGGGACAGGAAGGTCGAGCGAGAAGATGTGGGTCTTTGTTGTGGCACACTTTCAGCTTGGCCATGGCCTCGTCCTCTGCATGCACCATCATCATCACATCCACTTTCCCGTTCCTTGCCCCTTGACTTGCCCATTTTAAATGGAGTACTGAAGTATTTCGAAAGCTCAACACAAATGTATTTATTTGGAGTTAAATTATATCTGATCAGTATGCCTTCAAAGCTACTATTTTTCCACCACAGACACAACAGGCCCCAGACACAGACTGCATTTTTTTTTTCTCTTGTATGTGAAATCTGGCAAAAAAAAATAGAAATGAGCACAAGAAGGCTAGCACATAGAAGAACAATGAAATTTATGCCTGCAAAGCTACGATTTTTCCACCACAGATACAACAGGCCTCAGCCTGACATAAATGACAGTATTAAATTTTGGGGGGTTTTGGAGAATTTTTAAAATAAAAAAAAATTATAGAACAAGGCTAGCAGACAGACAATGAAACGTATGCCTGCGAAGCTACGATTTTTCCACCACAGATACAACAGGCCTCAGCCTGACATAACAGACTGTATTAAATTGTTTTGAGGGTTTTGTAGAATTTTTAAAATAAAAAAAAGAGAGGAACAAGGCTAGCAGACAGACCTTTGAAACTTATGCCTGTCAAGCTACGATTTTTCCAACACAGATACAACAGGCCTCAGCCTGACATAACAGACTGTATTAAAATTTTTTAAGGGTTTTGTAGAATTTTAACCCCTTAATGACAGAGCCAATTTGGTTCTTAATGACCAAGCCAATTTTTACAATTCTGACCACTGTCACTTTATGAGGTTATAACTCTGAAACCCTTTAACGGATCCTGCTGATTCTACAAATGTTTTTTTCATGACATATTGTACTTCATGTTAGAGGTAAAATGTCTTCGATATTACTTGCATTTATTTATGAAAAAAATGGCAAAATGGCTAAAATTTTTAAAATTTAGCAATTTCCAAACTTTGAATTTTTATGCCCTTAAATCAGAGAGATATGTCACACAAAATAATTAATAACATTTCCCACATGTCAACTTAACACCAGCACAATTTTGGAAACAATTTTTTTCTTTGTTAGGAAGTTATAAGGGTTAAAATTTGACCAGCAATTTCTCATTTTTCCAAAAAATTTACTAAACCTTTTTTTTAGGGACCATCTCACATTTAAATTCACTTTGAGGGGTGTTCATTACAGAAAATACCCAAAAGTGACATCAATCTAAAAACTACAACCCTCAAGGTGCTCAAAACCACATTCAAGAATTTTATTAACCCTTTACGTGCTTCACAGGAGGTGAAGCAATGTGGAAGGAAAAAAATAACATTTAACTTTTTTTAACAAACATTTTACTTCAGAACCAATTTTTTTTATTTTCACAAATGTAAAAAGAGAGAATTAACCACAATACTTGTTGTGCAATTTCTCCTGAATATGCCAATACCCCAAATGTGGGGGTAAACCACTGTTTGGGCGCACAGCAGAGCTTGGAAGAAAAGGAGTGCCATTTGACTTTTTCAACGCAGAATTGGCTGGAGTTAAGATCGGATACCATGTTGCGTTTGGAGAGCCCCTGATGTGCCTAAACAGTGGAAACCCCCACAAGTGACACCATTTTGGAAACTAGACACCTTAAGGAACTTACCTAGATGTGTGGTGTGCACTTTAAACCCCCAAGTGATTCACAGAAGTTTATAACGAAGAGCCGTGAAAATAAAAAAATCTTTTTTTCCTCAAAAATGATTTTTTTAGCCTGCAATTTTTTACTTTCACAAGGGTAACAGGAGAAATTGGACCCCAAAAGTTGTTGTCCCATTTGTCCTGAGTATGCCGATACCCCATATGTGGGATGGACCACTGTTTGGGCACACAGCGGGGCTCGAAAGGGAAGTAGTGACGTTTTAAAATGCAGACTTTGATGGAATGTTCTGCGGGCATCATGTTGTGTTTGCAGAGCCCCTGATCTACCTAAACAGTAAAAAAAACCACAAGTGACCCCATTTTGGAAAATAGACCCCCCAAGGAGCTTATCTAGATGGGTGGTGAGCACTATGAACCCCAAAGTGCTTCACAGAAATTTAAAACATAGAGTCGTGAAAATAAAAAATCAAATTTCAAAAATGATCTCTTCACCCCCAAATGTTTACTTTCACAAGGGTAACAGGAGAAATTAGACCATGAATGTTGTTGTACAATTTGTCCTGAGTACATTGATACCCCATATGTGGGGGGGAAACCACTGTTTGGGTGCATTGCAGAGCTCAGAAGGGAAGTAGTGATGTTTTGGAATGCAGACTTTGATGGAATGGTCTGCGGGTGTCATGTTGTGTTTGGAGAGCCCCTGATGTGCCTAAACAGTAGAAACCCCCCAAAAGTGACTCCATTTTGGGAACTAGACTGCCCCAAGAAGTTTAATCTAGATGTGTGGTGAGCACTTTGAACACCCAAGTGCTTCACAGAAGTTTTATAACGCAGAGCAGAGCAGAGAGAAAATAAAAAATATTTTTTTCCCCATAAAAATGATTTTTTTAGCCCCCAATTTTTTTATTTTTCCAAGGGTAGCAGGAGAAACTGGACCCCAAAAGTTGTTGTCCAATTTGTCCTGAGTACGCTGAAGCCCCATATGTGGGGGTAAACCACTGTTTGTGTGCACGGCAGAGCTCAGAAGGGGGGGAGAACCATTTGACTTTTTCAACGCAAAATTGGCTGGAATCAATGGTGGAGCCATGTCATGTTTGGAGACCCCCTGATGTACCTAAACAGTGGAAACTCCCAATTCTAACTCCAACCCTAACCCCAACACACCCCTAACCCTAATACCAACCCTAACCATAATCCTAATCACAACGCTAACCCCAACATACCCCTAACCCTAATCTCAACCCTAACCATAACCCTAACCACAAACCTAACCCTCATCCCAACACACCCATAACCCTAATCCTAACCTTAATCCCAAACCTAACCCTAATCCCAAACCTAACCCTAATCCCATACCTAACCCTAATCCCAAACCTAACCCTAACCCTAACCCTAATCTCAAGCCTAACCCTAATCCCAAACTTAAGTTTTATTTTACACTTACCGGGTTTTTTGTGGCCCGCAAACAAACTTGTGGATTGACGTTTTTCAGGTTTGCAATACTATGGGAAAAGTATTGGAAGAAAAAATGGCATTCCGCAAAACTGGAAGTCACGGTGCACCGCAAAAACAACCTTCCGTTGTTTTTGCGGCCCCATTGAATTACAATGGGGGCTGTTTCCGTTAGCCATGAAAAATATTGAGCAGGCTTGATATTTTTTCACAGCTGTAAATACAGCCCTCACGGCCATTCTGTGCTGCATAGAATTATTGCAGCCTCCTTTTGCGGCCCCATAGAAATCTATTTTGACCGCAAAAACGGGACGCAAAACCACGGTAAGTGTAAAAGAAGCCTTACCCTAACCCTAATGTTAGCCCCAACCCTAATCCTAATTTTAGCCCCAACCCTAACACTAATTTTAGCCCCAACCCTAACACTAATTTTAGCCCCAACCCTATCCCTAATGGGAAAATGGAAATAAATACATTTTTTTCTTATATTATTTTTCCCTAACTAAGGGGATGATAAAGGGAGGGTTATTTACTATTTTTTTTCTATTTTGATCACTGTCATAGGGTTTATCATAGTGAACAAAATGAACAAATAGGAAACATCTTCCTATTGTTGCCAGGTGGTGCCTGCCGGCAGATCTAGGCAGGAGGCAGCCAGCATCTTCTCTATTTAGTCATTGGATGCTTGCTGCCTGAATACTGATCTTGCACTCCTCCCATTGACCTTGCAGGTGGTGGTAATCAGCTCTACGTGCCCAGAAATTGTAGGCTTAGCCCGAGAGTGACATGTTTTGTCCATAGTTGTAGGCTGGTAGCCCAAGGGTGGCATGTACGGTAGAGTAGGACCCATCAGAGTGAGATCACCTTGCCGTGGTTGATGGGCACACATGAATTGACCAATTTATGCACTATGAATCTTTATGAAAAAAAAAATGTTGTAAAAATTTATGAAAAAATATTTTTGAGAAGTATAATTCATATTGGATATTTGTTTGTGCTTAAACATGGCTTAGATTTATGCACATGTGCTGCTGTGTTCTTTTTTATCTATATGATGCAGTTTGCAGAGTGCACGTGTTCACATTAGGAGTGCTGGTTGTTTTTTTTCTCTATTTAGTAATTGGATGCTGGCTGCCTCCAGACTGATCTTGCACTCCTCCCATTGACCTTGCAGGTGGTGGTAATAAGCTCTACCTGCCCAGAAATTGTAGGCTTAGCCAGAGAGTGACATGTTTTGTCCATAGTTGCAGGCTGGTGGCCCAAGGGTGGCATGTATGGGAGAGTAGGACCCATCAGAGGGAGATCAGCTTGCCGTGGTTAATGGGCACACATGAATTGGCCAATTTATGAGCTAAGAATCTTTATTTCATCTAATATTGTAAGTTTTATGAAAAAAAAGTTTTGAAAAAAATTATGAAAAAATATTTTTGAGAAGTATAAGTCTTATTGAATATTTGTTTGTGTTTTCACATGGCCTAGATTCATGCACATGTGCTGCTGTGTTCTTTTTCATCTATATGATGCAGTTTGCAGCGTGCACATGTTCACATTAGGAGTGCTGGTTGTTTTTTTCTCTATATGTATCTATAGATAGATATATGAATAGATATATCTATGTATCTATAGATCTATCTATAGATCTATCTATCTCATTCCTTCTATCTATCTATCTATCTATCTATCTATCTATCTGTCCCATATCTATCTAGCTATTTAACTATCTATCTATAGACAGATAGATAGAAGGAATTAGATAGATAGATCTATCCCATATCTATCTATCTATCTATCTGTGTGCAATGGAGTGTGGGTTGGACAAATGTAAAAGAGGAGGTTGGACAAGAAATGACATCACAAATCTTTTTTTTTCAATAATAGATCTTTATTTAGCTTTCAAAAACGTATAAAAAAACGCATCAAAAAACACATCAAATCCGCACAAAAAATGCATAAAAAATGCACCAAAACGCATGGATTTTTTTCTGCCAAGAGATGCGGATTCAGTGAGGAAAAATCAGCAGGCAAATCTGCAACGTATGCACATACCCTACAAGTTCCTGTTCGTGCGGGAGCCCCTGGAGCGGCTGCTGTCTGCCTACAGGAACAAGTTCCGGGAGATCAAGGAGTACCAGCAGCAGTACAGCCTGGAGATCGTGTTCCGTTTCCGCGAGAAGCCGCCCGCCGCCGCATCCAAGGGGGTCGACGTCACCTTTTCCGAGTTCCTGCGGTACCTGCTGGACGAGGAGGAGGAGAAGATGAACGAGCACTGGATGCCCATCAACCAGCTGTGCCAGCCCTGCGCCGTGCCCTGCGACTTCATCCGCACCTACGAGCAGCTGCGGCAGGATGCTAACCAGGTGCTGGACGCCATCGGCGAACATGACAAGATGGAGGCGCACAAAACAGAATGAGGGCGCAGGATGGGGCTGCACATGACAAGATTAGGGCGCAGGATGGAAGCAGCACATACCAGGATGGAGACTATATACCAATCTAAATGCTTGCCACCCGTGCATAGAACAGTTCAATAGCTAGTAAATATATATATATATATATATATATATATATATATATATATATATTATAAGCGTCCATATTGGTCGTGGGGGTTTATGATTAAAGTGTAGCATTTGTGCATTTATATTTTGTATATCTTCATAACTAAATATGATTCCATATCCTTAATACACCATCTTCAAAATATTTTTCCTCCTTGTCAGAGTACCCCATGCATCAGTGCCTGGGTGCTGATAGAGTCTATTGATACTGTCCCAGTTCTTTGGTAGTCTTTACTCCTTGGTTGTCCAAGAAACTATGACATCTGCTGCCAGTGTTATCATATGGGAATTTTTGTACTAATTGTTCAACTAGGGCCTTCTGGTATTGCACCATTTTACTAGCCCTCTCTGCCATAGGAAGGAGAAATGGAAAGTACTCCTTGTATGATGAGACGAGAAGAGTGAACAACCATTAATTAGCACTGGCAAAAATGCATAAAGTGTGAGGGTCACGGGAAAGGCAGTGGGACAGAAAGTCAGCAATGTGTGCCAGACTTCCAACAGGCAAGACTTCCTTATTTTCACCAGGAGGACAATGATCCATCTGTCAGTTCAGTCAAGCTGAACAGATGAGATGAAGCTGATGTGGCTAGCACCCCCTGTAGAGCAGTCAAACATCTCGTGTTCCTCCTCATTATCACACAATCAGTGCAGAGACGATGAGAGGAGGCTGGTCTGGGTAGTATCACCCTGTCTTTCTCCATCTCCACCTGGTCCATATGCAAAGCTGCCTCTTTGTGAGCAGAGGGTGTTTCAGTAGACACAGAAGTGGGATAGTTATGATGATTATGGCATCATCGCCACTCACCATCTTTGTTAATTCCTCAAAGTTTTGTAGAACATCACAGATGTCAGACATTTAAAATTACTCCAAAGAGTAAATAGCTCCAAATAATCCATAATTTATGCAGGATTCGCCTAATCACACAAAATGTTGTCTGGCATAAAAAAGTTGTACTGCACAAGGTTTAATTAATTGTACCACAAATGCTGCATATAAATATTTATACAAAGATAGTTTCAATAAACAGGACCTTTAGGTTGGCGACCTTAAAATGTAAGGACTATGTCATATAAGCACAAACAGTTGCCTCTGGAAAGAAAGACATAAGTAGTGTTGAGCAATACCGTCCGATACTTGAAAGTATCGGTATCGGAAAGTATCGGCCGATACCGGCAAAGTATCGGATCTAATCCGATACCGATACCCGATACCAATACAAGTCAATGGGACTCAAGTATCGGACGGTATCCCTGATGGTTCCCAGGGTCTGAAGCAGAGGAAACTCTCCTTCAGGCCCTGGGATCCATATTAATGTGTAAAATAAAGAATTAAAATAAAAAATATTGATATACTCACCTCTCCGACGCAGCCTGCACCTTATCGAAGGAACCGGCAGCCTTCTTTGCTTAAAATGTGCGCGTTTACTGCCTTCCGTGACGTCACGGCTTCTGATTGGTCGCGTGCTGGGTATCGGGTATCGGCCAATACTTGCGGGTATCGGAATTCCGATACCGAGATCCGATACTTTTGTGATATCGGGAATCGGTATCGGGATTAATATCAATGTGTAAAAGAAAGAATTAAAATAAAAAATAGGGATATACTCACCTCTCCGACGCAGCCTGCACCTTACCGAGGGAACCGGCAGCCTTCTTTGCTTAAAATGCGCGCGTTTACTGCCTTCCGTGACGTCACGGCTTCTGATTGGTCGCGTGCCGCCCATGTGACCGCGACGCGTCTTGTGTTGTCTGACCAACGTAGATTTTGTCACAGCCACAGAACAATGCAATTCATTTTTGGTTTGATTGCCAGCAGGGGAATTACAGTTAGACACTTGCCCACACAGATACAATAAAAAACTTATTTCAATTGCCGTTCACGCAATGTTGTTTATGCATTGTTCTGTGGCTGTGACAAAATCTACGTTGGTCAGACAACACAAGTGATACGACGTAGAATACAACAACATTTGTCCAACATAGCCACCGCTAGATCTGATAAATCAAAAGGAAAAGCGTTAACATCAGTGGCAGCCCATTTTCTAGAAGCCCATGCGGGCTTGGGGATTCCCTCAAAGTCATGGGCCTAGAAGGGGTAAATATCAACATAAGAGGTGGCAATGTAACAGAAGAACTTTTGCGTCGAGAAGCTAGATGGATATATGATCTAGACAGTTTAGCACCTAATGGTCTCAATGAGGAGCTGTTATACTCTGGCTTCTATAAAAAGAAATGATTTGAATAGCCCCTCTTTGTTTGACCATAGGGAAACAAGTCCAACTTTTCTGTATATATAGTGCGTCCATATGCATTCTTAAAGTACAAAAAAACTTTCTCCTGCTTTGTCCCCCTTTTTCCCTATTCTCCATCCTTCTTTAGCGGAAATCTACTGAATGGGCCTGATGAAACATAAAAGACTTTGGAAATCTAGCCACCTACAATGAAGATCCTGGGAGAAACATTGGAAAAACCTTACAGATACTGAAGTGGTCTTCTCTTTCTCCTTTTTTTTTTTTTTTTCAAATCTATGACTCAATAACCCTTCTACAAGGGGTTTTGAAATATTATGGTACATTCAACGAGTATGTGCACAATTTAGCTATCCAGCCTAGGACCATATGCTTTCCCAATTGTATTATATATGATGACCAATATTATTATAAGATTAAATGTGCTCCAGTACTATAGAGGACTTTAGGTCCACACATGGCATATGTGAATATGACAAGCCTGGTACGTAGCTATTTAGCAATCGACCTTTATTATAAACTCTGGACATACAATTGCACTGGGGTGTAGAATTATAGGAGATCAGTAGTACTTCAGATACTGTAAGTGAGCACCATGGAGTTTTATGGTCATAATAATAACAATTGCTGTGGCGCTAAAGCATAAGGATCCGAAGGTTGCAACCTAGATATGCGGTCACATGTGGTTTTGATATAAAATAATAGGCATGTATTTGACATGCTACTTGTTTTGTAGAATCGCTATCATAGGCTACTGCGCAAGCGCATGAAAGTAAAAGTTTGAGCACCCAGCACGCAGGCGCAATTACTAGAACGCACAAGCGCGGGGCAGGATGGACACATTCTCCCGGACCTACACGCGCCTGTGCATATCAAAGGGAGAAAAGTAAAATAGAATAATGCGCAAGCGCATAGCAAGGAAATGACCCCGGACCCACACTTCCGGGTCAGGGACTAACATGCTGACGCCGCGGCCGTCTCCCGCTTCCCACACCTGTGAGAAAGGTAAATGAGATTGATACGACTAAAAAAGACACAATTCCACACTAGGGGTACACTCACCTTGAGAAAGACACCCGTGTGTGTCGGAACGCGTGGGCTTCTAAACTCCATCTGGCTGCACCGCTGCTTAAAGGGACCAGGGGGCGACCGCAGAGGACTGGTTAGGGTGAAGTATACAGCTTTCTCCTATCATGCAAGTTGACAAATTGGGCCCTTATACGGGTTTCTAGGATCTGCAATGTCGCTGTTGTTTATATGAGCATCTCTTGAGACCTAATAACAGGTGGTGTACACAAATGCACCGGTGTGCATCAAGAATATGTTACTAGTAGACAAAATTTATGAGACGGTTATATTACTTATGTCTTTCTTTCCAGAGGCAACTGTTTGTGCTTATATGACATAGTCCTTACATTTTAAGGTCGCCAACCTAAAGGTCCTGTTTATTGAAACTATCTTTGTATAAACATTTATATGCAGCATTTGTGGTACAATTAATTACACCTTGTGCAGTACAACTTTTTTATGCCAGACAACATTTTGTGTGATTAGGCGAATCCTGCATAAATTATGGATTATTTGGAGCTATTTACTCTTTAGAGTAATTTTAAATGGTTTTAAATGTGTGTAGTATCTCTATGTGGAAATAAACTTTTGTAATTTGGTTAACAAATCTGATTGGTGGAGTTCCAACCTTCTTTTGGCATGTGCTTTTTTCTTTAAAATTATGACATATACTACATATGCTTGGTAGTGAACCCACATTATCTATTATGTATACTATTTGATGGTGCCCACTTAAAAATTTGTGTTTATATAAGGGCACAGTAGTGGTGTGACTGCTCTGTGACTAGTCTGTGACCACGCTGAAGGTCCTCACAGTAGCTGAGGATTTCTGCAGAGTGGTCACACTACCAGATCTGCACTGTGATGGGCCTTGTAGTGCTACAGAAGCCTAGAAGCCTGTGACACCACAATCCCTCACTGCTGAAGAATAAAGAACAGAGGAAAAAGCAAACAGAGAAGATAAGACACGATAATGTGAAAATGCCATGTTTGAGTATCTGCCTAGCTTTAGAAGACACACGCTGCAGCTTCAACCACCTTCCCTTCCTCCCCCACTGCATTCGCCGGTATAGACACTGTGACACTGTGTAACTTGAAACTCCAGTGTGGGGCTCTGACCCCCTCCTCCTGCTGGCAGCCAGGAATGTTAATTAGCCAGGAGTGTGTACAAGTGTTGTGAACTATACTTTTTGGCTCCCTCTTGTGGTCACTAGTGATTTGGTACTTGGATTGTCTTTTACCAGGTTGGTGCTCACCTGCTTCGTTAGGCCTGGGGTGTTGCTATTTAAACTTCCTGGATTCTCAGTCCAGTGCCTGGCATCGTTGTAATCAGTTCACTTCTGTTTGCTCCTGTCTTCAGGTCCTGGTTCTTTGCAAGATAAGCTAAGTTCTGCTTTCGTACTCTTGATCATTTGCATTGTTCATATTTTTTTGTCCAGCTTGTACTATATGGGATTCCTGTTTTTGCTGGAAGCTCTAGGGGGGCTGATATTCTCCCCCCACACCGTCAGTCGGTTTGGGGGTTCTTGGATATTCAGCATGGATATTTTGCAGGGTTTTTTGCTGACCATATAAGTCTTCTTACTATATTCTGCTATTAGTCAGTGGGCCTCTCTTTGCTAAATCTAGTTCATTCTTACGTTTGTCTTTTCTTCTTACCTCACCGTTATTATTTGTTGGGGGCTTGTATTACTTTGGGGGCTTTTCTCTGGAGGCAAGAGAGGTCTTATTTTCCCTGATAGGGGTAGTTAGTTCTCCGGCTGGCGCGAGACGTCTAGGACCAACGTAGGCACGTTCCCCGGCTGCTGTTAGTGTTTGCGCTAGGATCAGGTATATGGTCAGCCTAGTTACCACTTCCCTATGAGCTAGTATTTATGTTTTGCAGACTTTGCTGTAATCTTTGAGGTCCCCTGCCATTGGGATCATAACAGTATGCCAAGTGTTATGGTTCCCAATGGCAGGGGAACATCGGAAACATAGAAAAACGGACAAGCTCTCGGGTGATGGAAACTAGAGCTGACCGCGATGCTAAACCTATACACACAACTAATAGTAGCCAGGGAACGTGCCTACGTTTTCGCTAGACGTCTCGCACCAGCCGGAGGACTAACTACCCCTAATAGATGAAACACAGTCCTGGCTTGCCTCCAGAGGAAAATTCCCCACAGGAGATAGTAGCCCCCCACATATAATAACGGTGAGTTAAGGTGAAAAGACAAACGTAGTATGAAAACAGATTTAGCACAGCGAGGCCCACTAACTAGATAGCAGAAGGATACAATAGTGGACTTCGCAGTCAGCTACAAAACCCTATCAAAAACCATCCTGAATTTACCTTAAACTCATGTGCCAACTCATGGCACCGGAGTGGCAATTTCAGCCCACAAGAGCTTCCAGCTGCAGAGAATCACATAACTGCAAACTGGACAAAACATACAAAAATAGACTAAGGACAGAAATGTCCAACTTAGCTGGTCAGCAGACTGGGAGCAGGTACATGCAACAGAAAGACTCTGGTTACATTGATGGCCGGCATTGGAATGAACAAGGAACAAGGCTAAATAGGAAACTCCCACATCCTGATAGAAACAGGTGAAAAGCTCACAAGACACCAGTACCACAAGCGACCACTGGGGGAGCCAAATAACCGAATCACAACAGTACCCCCCCTTAAGGAGGGGGCACCGAACC